>NC_067472.1:97474292-97780913 GCF_947179515.1 Apodemus sylvaticus
TGAGGGATGGGGTTGCTATCCCACAGTCAAAACTCTGACCCATAATTGTCCCTGTCTGAAAGAACTTCAGGGATGGAATTGGAGAAGAGCCTGAGGAAAAGAAAGTCCAGGAACAGGCCAAAAGTGGGATCCAGCTCAAATGGAGGCCCCAAGACCTGATACTATTACTGAGGCCATGGAGTGCTCACAAAAAGGGACCTATCATGATTGTCCTCCAAAAGACACAACTAGCAGCTGAAAGAGTCAGATGCAGATATTTGAACCCAACCAATGGACAGAAGCTGCTGACTCCTGTGGTTGACTTGGAGAAAACTGGAAGAAGCTAAGGAGGAGGGTGACCCTGTAGGAGGATCAGTAGTCTCAATTAACCTGAATCCCTGAGATCTCTCAGACACTGGATCACTAACCAGCATACACCATCTCATATGATGCCCCCACCACATATACAGCAAAGGACTGCTGGGTTTGGGTTCAGTCAGAGAGATGTTCCTAACCCTCAAGGGACTGGAAGCCCAGGGAATTTAGAGGTTTGGTAGGGTAGTGGTGTGGTGTGGACATCCTTGTGGAGACAGGAGGCCAGGAGGAGGTATGGGATGTGGAATAGTCAGAGGATGGACAGGGAAGGGAATGAAATCTGGGGTGTTCAACAAAGAAGAAAAACAAACAAACAAATAATAAAATAAAAAAGAAGACATTTATAGGTAAAATAAGCAGGAATTTGTATGAATGTGGATATTCTCTGTAAAAATCTTCTAAATGCAGTTGCCATATGAGAAATGAATAACAAGGATTATGATTATATTACTTGTCCTATCTATTCCTGTCTAACTTTTGTTTCCTCTGGAAATGATCTGATGACACTCATTCCTTTAATATGTGAATACAGTAGCAGAAGTTTGAAGGACATGGTAAATTTGAAAGTCATAAAATAAATGGTATTACATACGAGGTAAATATCCCCCACAGATGAAATTACATCCCAATTTGTTTTAAGAATTTTATCTTTAACCATTTCCAGATATTCCTAGAAAGAAGAATAAGCCAAAGAAGTCCATATCACATCTGAGAAATTAGAAAGTACTTGGTTGACAGGGCATTGGGACATTGGATGAAACCCCATAAATAAATCCTTTGTGGTACTCAAAGCTATCTCAAGATAATCTGCAACTGCAGCCCCAGAACTTATTAAATTCTTCAGCATTCTAAACCCCATTGTTAAGTAATGCTGAAGAAAATGCCTTAAATTATAAGAGGCTCCAATTTCAGAGACTTTTCACAAACATCTATTGAGTGTTAAAATAGCTTCATTGCCTGTCTCTGTATTAGGAAATGCAAAAAATACCAGAAAGAACTGTAGAAAACCTCCCAGAAATGAGAGATAAATTATCTAGAGATTAATTACTTTTTATTTAGTTTTATTTATTGAATATAGTCTTCATTTACATTTCCAATGGTAAAGCCTTTCCCAATTTCCATCCTCCCCAAAGACCCCCAAGCCCTCCTCCCACCCCCTGCCTCCATGTATATGCCCCTCCACCCGACCCACTCCCACCTCCCCTCCTCAATTTCCCTTTGTAGGAACATCTATTGAGCCTTCACCTGGCCAAGGACCACTCCTCCCACTGATGTCCGACAACGCATTCCTCTGCCACATTTTTTGGCTGGAACTATGTGTACCCCTTGGTTGATGGTTTAGTCCCTGGGAGTCCTGGAACATCTGGGTGGCCGACATCATTGTCCTTCCCATGGGGCTGTAAACCCCTTCAGCTCCTCTGGCCCATTTTCCAGCTCCTCCATTGGGACCCCAGTCCAGACTAATGGTTGGCTGCTAGCATCTGCCTCTGTATGTGTAAGGCTCTGACAGGGCCTCTTTGGAGACAACCATGATATGCCCCTTTTAGTATACACTTCTTGTCATCCATAGTAGTGTAGGGGTTTGGTGACTGTTTATAAGATGAATCCCCATGTAGGGCAGTCTCTAGGTGGCCTTTACTTCAGTCTCTGCTCCACACTTTGTCTCCTTTATTGCTCCTGTGAATATTTTGTTCCCTTTCTCAGAGGAATCAAAGCATCCCCACTTAAGTCCTCCTTCTTGAGCTTCCCATGCTGGGTAAATTGTAACTTGTTTACTTTGAGCTTTTGGGCTAACATCCACTTATCTGTGAGTGTATACCATGTGCATTCTTCTGTGATTAGGTTACCTTGCTCAGGATGACACTTTCTAGTTCCATCCATTTGCCTAAGAATTTCATGAATTGTTTTTAATAGCTTAATAGCTATTAGAAGTGTTCCTCTTTCCCCACATCTTCTCTAGCATCTTCTGTCCCCTCAGTTTTTCTTCTTAGCCATTCTGACCAGTGTGAGGTGGAATCTCAGGGTTGTTTTGATTGGCATTTCCCTGATAACTAAAGATGCTGAACATTTCTTTAGGTGTTTTAGAGTTTCCTCAGCTGAGAATTCTCTGCTTACCTCTGTACCCCATTTTTTAAAATAGGGTTATTTGACTCTCTGGAGATTAACTTCTTGAGTTCTTTGCATATATTGGATATTAGCCCTCTGTCAGATGTGGGATTAGTAAAGATCTTTTCCCAATTTGTTGGTTGCCATTTTGGTTTTGTCCTATTGACTGTGTCCTTTGCCTTACAGAAGCTTTGCAGTTTTATGAGGTTCCATTTGTCAATTCTTATTCTTAGAGCATAAGTCATTGTTGTTCTGTTCAGGAAATTTTTCCCAGTGCCCATGTGTTCAAGATTCTTCCCCACTTTCTCCTTTATAAGCTTCAGTGTGTCTGGTTTTATGTGTAGATCCTTGATACACTTGGACTTGAGCTTTGTACAAGGAGATAAGAATGGGTCGATTTGCATTTTTCTGCATGTTGACCTCCAGTTGATGTAGCACCATTTGTTAAAAATGCCGTCTTTTTAGCTCCTTTGTCAAATATCAAGTGACTGTATGTGTGTGAATTCTTTTCTGAGTCTTCAATTCTCTTCCATTGATCTTCCTCCCTGTCTGTATACCAATATCAAGCAGTTTTTATTACTATTGCTCTCTAGTAGAGCTTGAGGTCAGGGATGGTGATTCCCCCAGGACATCTTTTGTTATGGAGAATGGTTTTTGCTATCCTGGGTTTTTTTGCTATTCCAGATGAATTTGAGAATTGTTCTTTCTAACTCTATGAAGAATTGATTTGGGATTTTTTGATAGGGATTGCATAGAATCTGTAGATTGCTTTTGGCAAGATGGGAATTTTTGGTCTATTGATCCTGCCAATCTGTGAACATGGGAGGTCTTGCCATCTTCTGAGATCTTCTTTGATTTCTTTCTGCAGCAGCTTGAAGTTCTTGTCATACAGATCTTTCACTTGCTTTGTTAGGGTCACACTTAGGTAGAAAATATTATTTGGGACTATTGTGAAGGTTGTTATTTCCCTAATTTCTTTCTCATCTTGTTTATCCTTTGAGTAGAGGAAAGCTACTCATTTGCTTGAGTTAATTTTATATCCAGCCACTTTGCTGAAGTTGTTTATCAGCTTTAAAGTTCTCTGGTGAAAGTTTTGGGGTCGCTTAAGTATACTATTGTTTCATCTGCAAATAGTGGTGTTTTGACTTATTCCTTTCCAATTTGTATACCTTTGACCTTCTTTTGTTGTTTGACTGCTCTGGCTAAGACTTCAAGTATTATAGTGAATGGATAGGGAGAGAGTGGAAATCCTTGTTTGGTCCCTGATTTTAGTGGGATTGCTTCAAATTTCTCTCTGTTTAACTTGATGTTGGCTATCCATTTGCAATATATTTCTTTCATTAGGTTTAGGTAGGCCTTGGATTCCCAATCTCTCCAAGACTTTTGCCATGAAGGAATGCTGGATTTTGTCAAAAGCCTTTTAAGCATCTAATGAAATGGCCACGTGGTTTTTTTCTTTGAGTTTGTTTATGTAGTGGATTACATTGATGGACTTCCATATATTGAACTATCCCAGCGTCCCTGGGATGAAGCCTACCTGATCATGGTGAATTACAGTTTTGATGCATTCTTGAATTCGTTTGGCCAGAATTTGTTCAGTATTTTTGCATTGATGTTCATGAGGAAGATTGGTCAGAATTTCTCTTTCCTTGTTTGGTCTTTGTTTGGTTTAGGTATAAGCATTATTGTGGCTTCATAGAATGAGTTGGGTAGTGTTCCTTGAGTTTATATTTCATGGAATAGTTTGAAGAGTATCTGTATTAGCTCTTCTTTGAAGATTTGATAGAATTCCCCTCTAAACCCATCTGATCCTGGGCTTATTTTGGTGGGAGACTATTAATGACTACGTCTATTTTCTTAGGACTTATGGGACTATTTTGATGGTTTATCTGATCCTGTTTTAATGTTGGCACTTGATATATATGTATCTAGAGAGTTGTCCATTTCATCCAGATTTTCAAACTTTGTTGAGAATAAACTATTGTAGTAGGATCTGATGATTTTTTTTTTTTGAATTTCAACATTTTCTGTTCTTATGTCTCCCTTTTAATTTCTGATTTTATTAATGTTGGTAGTGCCTCTGTGTCCTCTGGTTAGTCTGGCTAAGGGTTTATCTACTTTGTTGATTTTCTCAAAGAAGCAGCTCCTTGTTTTGTTGATTCTTTGTATAGCTCTTTTTGTTTCTATTTGGTTGATTTTAGCCCCGAGTTTGATTATTTCCTGCTGTCTGCTCCTCTTGGGTGTATTTGCTTCTTTTCATTCTAGACCTTTCAAGTGCACTGTCAAGTTGTTAGTGTACTTCCTCTCTCCATTTTCTTTTTGGAGGCATTCAGAGCTATGAGTTTTCCTCATAGCACTGCTTTCATTGTGTCCTATAAATTTTGCTATGATATGTCTTCATTTTCATTAAATTCTAAAACATCTTTAATTTCTTTATTTCTTCCCTGACGAAGCTATTGTTGAGAAGAACATTGTTCAAAGTCCATGTGTATGTGTGTTTTCCATTGTTTTTGTTTGAGCTTAAGACTAGCCTTAGGCTGTGGTGATATGATAAGGTACATGGAATAATTTCAATATTTCTGTATCTGTTGAGGTCCATTTTGTGACCAATTATATGGTAAATTTTGGAGAAGATACCATGAGGTTCTGAGAAGGTATATTCCTTTGCTTTAGAGTGGAATGTTCTATAAATATCTCTTAGATCCATTTGGTCCATAACTTCAGTTAGTTTCACTGTATCTCTTTTTAGTTTTTGTTTCCATGATTTGTCCATTGTTGAGAGTGGGATGTTGAAGTCTCCCACTATTATTGTGTGGGGTGTAATGTGTGCTTTGAGCTTTAGTAAAGTTTATCTTACAAACGTGGGTGCCCTTTTGTTCTGAGCATAGATGTTCAGAATTGAGAGTTCATCTCAGTAGACTTTTCCTTTGACCAGTATGAAGTGCCCCTCCTTATCTTTTTTGACAACTTTTGGTCGAAAGTAAATTTTATCCAATATAAGTATGGCCACTGCAGCTTGTTTCTTGGGACCATTTACTTGAAAAATTGTTTTGCAACCTTTGACTCTGAAATAGTGACTGTCTGTCACTGAGGTGAGTTTCTTGTATGCAGCAAAACATTGGATCCTGTTTACATACCCAGTCTGTTAATTTATACCTTTTTATAGGGGAATTGAGACCATTGACACTAAACTATATTAAGGGAAAGTGATTGTTGCTTACTGTTATCTTCTTAATTAAAAGTGAAATTCTGGTTGTGTAACTATCTTCTATTGGGTTTGTTGAAAGATTACCTTATTGAATTTTCTATGGTGTGGTTTCCCGCCTTGTGTTGTTATTTTCCATCCATTATCCTTTGTAGAGCTGAATTTCTGAAAAATATTGTATACATTTGCTTTTGTTAAGGAATGTCTTGTTTTCTCTGTCTATGGTAATTGAAAGTTTTACTGGATATAGTAGTCTGGGTTGACATTTATGTTCTCTTAGGGTCTGTATGACATCTGTCCAAGTATCTTCTGACTCTCATAGTCTCTGGTAAGAAGTTTGATATAATTCTGATAGATCTGCCTTTATATGTTACTTGACCTTTTTCCTTACTGCTTTTAATATTCTTTGTTTAGTGCATTTGGTATTTTGATTATTATGTGATGGGAGGAATTTCTGTTCTGGTCCAGTGTGCTTGGAGTTCTGTAGACTTCTTGTATGTTCATGGGCATCTCTTTCTTTAGGTTAGGGAAGTTTTCTTCTATAATTTTGCTTAAGATATTTACTGGGCCTTTAACATGTAAACCCTCACTTTCTTCTATACGTATAGACCTTAGGTTTGGTCTTCTCATTGTGTGCTGGTTTTCCTGGATATAAGCCTTTTGCATTTTGCATTTCCTTTGACTGTTGAGTCAATTTTTTCTATGGAATCTTCACCAACAGAGACTCTTTCTTCAATATCTTGAATTCTGTTGTTGATGCTTGCATCTATGACTCCTGACTTCTTTCCAAGGTTTTCTATCTCCAGAGATGTCTTACTTTGCAATTTCTTTCTTGTTTCTACTTCCATTTTTAGATCCTGGATAGTTTTGTTCAGTTCCTTCACTTGTTTGTTTCTTTTTTCCTGAAATTCTTTAAGGGATTTTTGTGTTTCTACTTTAAGGGCTTCTACCTGTTGACCCATGTCCTCCCATGTCTCTTTTAGGGATTTTTGTGATTCCTCTTTGAGGGCTTCTGTATGTTGACCCATGTTCTCCTATAATTCTCTATGGTATTTTTATATTGCCTCTTTAAGTGGTTCTACCTGTTGATTCATGTTCTCCCGTATTTCTTTAAAGGATTTTTGTGTTTCCTCTTTAAGGGCTTCTACCTGTTGATCTATATTCTCCTGTATTTCTTTAAGGGATTTTTGTGTTTCCTCTTTAAGGGGTTCTACCTGTTGACCCATGTTCTCCTGTATTTCTTTAAGGGAGTTATTTAAGTCCTTCTTGAAGTCCTCCATCAGCATCATGAGATGTAATTTTAAATCCAGCTCTTGCTTTTCTGATGTGATGGAGCATCAAGGATTTGTTGTTGTGGTAGAACTGGGTTCTGATGGTGCCGTGTTGTTTTAGTTTCTGTTGGTAATGATCTTGCATTTGCCTTTGGCTATCTAGTTATCTCTGGTGTTAGCTAGTCTTGCTGTCTCTAACTTCTCTGTCCTGAAGGCCTGTGTTTTTTTTCTCCTGTTATTCCCTTTCTCTCAAATGCCCTGCATACAGCTGGTTCTCCTGGAAGTATCAGAAGATGGAGTCTTCCCTGTAGCAGACTTGGCAAGGGTCAAATTCCATGCAGGCTACTAGTTCTCAAATGTCCTTTTGCTTTTGGTTCTCTAGAAAGTATCAGGAAGTAGGATCTTCCCCATGGCAGAACAGTCTACCACATCCCAAGGAACAAGGCAGTGGTGGGGAAGAAGGGAGGGTTAGAAGGGATGGAAAGGGAATGGTGATCTGGAGGGATGGCAGGTTTTGGTGGTTGCTGGGTAGTGAGTCCCAGAGTGGCTCTGGGCCTCTAGAGGTGTGGGATGATTCTTACCAAATGCACTGCTGCTGCTGGTTCTCTAGAAATTATCAGGAAGTGGGCTCTTCCCCATGGCAGAGATGGCATGTGTCTAACACATCCACAGTGCTTTAATTATTTCTTAGTTTTAAAAGCATGGAAGGAAATCTGTCTGTCCTCTCTGCAGTCCATTCCTACCTTTAAGTGCTACATAAATTCTCTAGATATTCTAATAGCTTCCTGATTTCAAGAGAGTGAAAAGTAGTTCTCTTCCATGAGAATGTGGGGGTTTATGGATTTTTAATATTTATTCATTATAAACATTTGTGAACATTTGGTTTTATTTTTTCATAATCAAATGTTAATGGATGTTCATTTCTTGGTAGAAGATAATATGAGAATTTGCACAGATGACCTCAAATTCAATAATGCTGCCACTTTCTTAATCCTAGTGGACATGAAGCCAACAAAAGTGCACATGGAAGAAATGGAGTGAAACAGAGAATTGGATGGAAAAAAGCCAGTTTTAGATTGGATAATGACAAGAGGAAAATATCATTTATTACAATAAGTATCTTACTTTCCAGTGTCAGCCAAGAATAAGGAAGGACTGTGATGGCATTACCCTGTCATTGTTCCAAGTTATGGTGATTCTCCTTCTCCTCCCCCTTGGGTCCTAGCCTGTGCAACTCTAAGGGTTCTACCCTGCCTTCCTTTGCCCAGTCATTAGCAGCTGGCATCTTTATAGGTCAATCAAAAACAAATTCTGGACAAGGATCTTTAGTGTCTGGACATGCAGGTTCCCAATTGATTCAAAGCATTATAACCAATCTCCAACAGTGCTATATTCATCAAACAGTTGAGAGTGTCCAAGATAGTTTATAGATACCCACTCTTCACCAAAAAATACACAAATATCCCAGCTTGCATTTCAATGTTACAAACAAATTGAAAAGTTTCTTGGTTCAGTCTCTCCTCTATTCCTATCCTACACTGAAGTGAGATGATGTACTTTGCCTTTCAAATGCAACCTAATCTTTCTGTTCCTTTGCATATGTTATTGCTTCTGCTCAAATGTTCCCTTCTTTAGAGTTTTATACATTTTTTAATTCATTTGCTTCTACTCATTTGGCTTTTTCTGGTTTTGGAATCCTAACTAAGAATGAATCGCCCATTTTTCTTTATCATGCATATGATTTTTGCAATAGTCTTGGCTTTTCTGTTTTTACACTCTTCCATATCAAATCTACCACCATGGTATGTCCCGCGCTACCGTCTCGCCAGCAAAACGACACGGCACACTCAGGATCCTTCTGTAGAGAGCTTTAATGCACTTGAGAGGGAGAGCATAAGCTTACAACAACGGAGACTCCAACGGTCTGAAAAACCGTCCCTCATATAGGCTGGTAAGCCCGCCTAGGACGTGGCACTTCCTAATTGGTTGCAGCTCATCAGCCCATATTACGCCACGAGGTAGGCAGAGACCGAAGGACGTTAAATCACTTCAGGCATGCGCACTGATTTGAATCGCCGGTTAATGATACATTTTAACTAGATGCGAACGCCACCTTGTAGTGGAGTTTGCAGGAGCAATGGGCGGCCCCTCACATATCCCTCTTTTTGTTTTATTATGCAGCAAATAGATCTCCCAATAGAGAGGGTAGAGACAGTGGTCGCACCTCCCAGCTAAAAATATTGATCAGACCATGTGCGGGAGTTATCCCTAGGCCTATTCTGGAGCCCGAGATACTTTCGACTTGGGCAGGCAACCCTTATGTGGAACGACATGTCTCTCAGAGGGATAGTGGCCCTCTGTGCGATACCTTGTTCAACAACCCTCCTTGGGTGCTGTGTTGGACACTCTGCCCAGTGCAATGAACCTGAGTTCTGGGCGTGCAAGAACTGTCCAGTCAGTGATCTATTGCTTGAGCATAGTTAACCATACATCAGTGGAAGCCCCATGTTCCAGGGCTGCAAGCGCCTGAGCAATAACCACCTTGTCTCGCTTATTTTGGGTTCTGAGTCTGCACACCATTCATAGGAGAAACACCAGTCCGCAGCAGACAGCCATGCCAAACAATCCAACCCCCACCAATTCTTTGAAATAGGAGACGGCTGAAGAGATCCAAGATGACAGCAAGACATGTGGAGTTGATCTGGAGCACGGCCATCCTTAATTCGAGAAGCGTCTGCTCAAACTCAGAAGTCCAATTCTGCAAAATGAACTGAAAAATGAACTGAAAAAGATTCTTAGACAAATTAGTAAAATTTTTTTTGTCCTAAACAATGACATGCTATTAGGGGCTTCCACCAGAACGGGCACAAAGCGTGGCATTCGGGTTACCACTGCAATGGGGAACTTTTCAGTATCCCAGCATAGGGTGTAATAACAATCCCCTTCTCCACAGCTCAATTCAGTATCTACATGGCTTTTGTTGCTAACAATCCATATGAATGGCAGCCAGACACAGACAGGGGTGGCAAGATCAAAGGTCTTAGCAGGTGTCATAGAATCTCTTGCCAACCTATCCAATTGTGCTAATGTACCCGCCCATCCTCTAGGCCTTCAAAAACAGGGAAGGTCGAGCATAGCTTCCTTCTCACATTATCAGGTAGGAGGGAGAAGGATCCTCGGTGGACCTCATACAGAGGGGGTGCCGAAGGGACCACCTGTGAAGCAGCTATCCCATAATGTGAATGTCTTTGGTGTCTCTTATTGCCCTGCAAATGATGATAACTCTCCTCTTCATATTTTGCCACTTCCTCATCTAGCTCAGTCTCCTCCTCGGGGTCGAGGCTTTCATCCTCTGAGCTTCCAGGGCTGTCTGAACTACTTAATTGCAGAGCTTTCAGCTCTCGGACGGGGTATAAATTAGTCCCCTTGTCCGACTTTTCAACAAATAAAGAGTCTCTAGGTTCCTTAAAATACACTCCCTTGTCACCAGACTTTCAGGGAGGGCCGTTTTCCTTATCTCTAGGTTCCTTAGAATACACTCCCTTGTCAGCAGACTTTCCGGGAGGTCCATTTTCCTTATACTGGGCCCGTTTCTTCCTTTGCCCGCCTAACCTCTCACTGCGTTCAGTTTCTGTCATGCTATCCTGGACTTCCTCAAGAACACTTCCTCCATTCGTCTAAAGAGGTCCCTACCTAGCTTGTTCCAAGAGGCCAAAGTTAGTGAGCCCGAGCAGGCATCTGAGCGTTCGGTTGGCAATCTAAAAACCTGCCTGGAAAGCGAAAGTAAAAACCTGCCTGGAAAGCGAAAGTATCTACTTCGGTCTTATTGCAGTTAACACCAACCTTGATGGATACAAATGTTACCACAAGTGCTCCTAGAACAATAACCAAGGCCTCAATACTATCTTCTCTGAACACCTTTACCTACAGTTCTGAAACCTGAGTTTAAGGGGTCTCCAAATTGGTGCTGACGATGATCTGGTCGTATTCCCGGGTTTTCTGCACCAGTTGTCCCGCGCTACTGTCTCGCCAGCAAAACGACGCGGCACACTCAGGATCCTTCTGTAGAGAGCTTTAATGCACTTGAGAGGGAGAGCATAAGCTTACAACAACGGATACTCCAACGGTCTGAAAAACCGTCCCTTATATAGGCTGGTAAGCCCGCCTAGGACGTGGCACTTCTTAATTGGTTGCAGCTCATCAGCCCATATTACGCCACGAGGTAGGCAGAGACCGAAGGACGTTAAATCACTTCAGGCATGCACACTGATTTGAACCGCCAGGTTAATGATACATTTTAACTAGATGCGAACGCCACCTTGTAGTGGAGTTTGCAGGAGCAACAGGCGGCCCCTCACAATGGTATGTCTCTTCTGTATAGAAACTGTTGTCTCTAGACTTTCTGTGTTACTTTTCTTTCCATAACTGGGACCTGAATGCCTAAAGGAACTCTCAAAGGGAGGGACTGTTTACTTGACTCATAATTTCAGTCTTGGTTTTCTGACTTCATTGTTTAGGGCCTAAGATTATGATGATGTAGGAGGTTGTAGAAGAGGAGATTGCTTTTCTCATGGAAACATGCCTGTGTTTACCAGGTTCTTTTAATTTTTCCCTTTTATTCTATCCATATTTTCAGGCTGTGGGATGATCTGAATGTGCATCAGATCATGTTTCTTCACCTTAGTAAATCCTTCTGGAATGTCACTGCAGACATTCAGTGGTGTGCTTCACTAGGATCTCAGTTTCTTCAAGTTTTTATTGACTATTTCTGTTGTCCAGGACTCCTTGCCCTCAGCACTGTGAATGATGGGTAGGCACTTTGCTCCTTCCTGCTTACCTACTTTATGAATGGTTAAAAAATTAACAAGGCAACAAAATTCCTAACTGCAGAAGTGGTTGCTTAGAGTCTGAAAGAAAGAAATTATCTTCGAATTTATAGACACTACCCCTTATTTAATACAGTATGTAATCACACCAGATGCACACAAGTGGTCTTCTTTGAAGGACATGTAAGAATTGCTAGAATTTGTGAAAAAATTTCTCCTCACACTCCATACAAGTTGTAGGTGTTTTAAAGAGCATAATAGCCAAGTATCAGGATATGAGTTGCTTATACAGAATCCACCAGTGACCTTAGTAGATGGTCTCGCAGTAACTTTTGATACTTTTCATATATATGATTATAAATTCCCCATTCTACTGCAATAGAGTGGAACAAATCAGTGTGATTACATTTCAATCCTATCATATCCTTCTCTGCTACTGGAGAATATGATATTTTTAATATTGTAACAACTGATATTTTCTCCTCTGGACCTTACCTAGAGTATCTATGGATATGTCTCAAGGTGGTCCAGTCATTGTTTGGGCAGTCCCCCAATCTCTGCTCCATCTCTGTCCCTGCACATCTAGATGAAGGTTTTATGGATGGGTTTGTGTTTCATCCCTCCAATGCATATTCTAGCTAGCTACAGGGGGTATCCACTTCAGTTTCTATATTAAAGCTGCTAGGAATTTCAGTCAGGGTCACCCAGAGACTCCTGGGAACATCTCTTATCCAAGGTCTCTCTATACTCCCAAATCTATTCTTACTTCCATCCCTCTACCACATACTCTCTCCCCATCCCTTTTCCCCTCCTTGCTCTGCCTCCAACCCAGTTTCCTTCTTCAATCCATCTCTGAATGCTATTTTGTTTCTCCTTCTGAGTGAGATTTATGTACCTTCCCTTTGGCCCTCATTATAACTTAGTTTCTTTGGGACTGTAGATTATAGTCTGATTATGTTGTACTTTATGGCTAATGTCTATATATAAGAGAATGTATACCGTATGTTCAGATACCACATAATTCAATAATAAAAACCAACAATTGTGCCTAATTTCATAGTATTACCCAATATTTTGAGATCCAGGTTGTATTTTAGATCTTTATTATGCAGCCTATTTTTCTACAGTTTTTTTGTGGGAGAAATCCATATTTTGATATATGTTTTTAAAGTTTTTTATTAGATATTTGCTTTATTTACATTTCAAATGGTATCCCTCTCCTCATTACCCCTCCGAATTGACATAATTTTTAATAAATACAAAGCAGTATGGTGATCCTGTGGAATATTTGCTATTCTAAATAAGTGGTTAAATTCAATTAATATATTCAGCTTTTATATGTGTTTTCCCAAACTTGTGAAAAGAACTTATCTGTGGTCTTAGCAAAATAATGTAGCACTTTGGGGCAATGATGCAGAAAAGTAAGCCTGCACTGGAGGTCAAGATACAGAAGACTTCAACAGCAACCATAGCCTCGCCCTTGGTGCTATGATAAACAGGGAGATAGGTGATACAGACTGCAGAACACCAGCATACTGAATATCAGGAGCTTGGACTCATTGAATGTGTCAGACAGATTTCTGGCTAAGAAAGCGACACTGCAACTTGCTAGAGCAACAGAGCCCATGTATCCCAAGACACAGTTGAAGACAATAACTGAAACTTTTTTGCAAACAATAATAATGTAGCTATGTACCATATGCATATCAGTTTCAAAAATGCAGAAGTTCCAAGCCAAATTTCTCAGAGAATCAGTTGCATCATAGTGCAGATGGTAATGATGTATTTAGGTGCCTCTGACATCAGCAGCCACCCTATCCTTCTTCCTAGAACAGTGATCTTGAATGCCAGTATTACAATAATTATCTTGGTCAAGACCTTAGAGTTAGCCACAGTGAACACAATGGCAAAAATGGTCTGCTGAAGGATGCATCTGGTCATACTGGTTTGACCAATGTAGAGCAAGGAACAGATAAAACAAAATATGAGGGAGATAAGTAGGACACAGCTGAGAGTTTGGTTATTGTCTAGGACTATGGGAGTGTCTTGGTGTTTACAACAGATGTAAAAGTTGAGAGGCACAGAGCCAGTACAGCCAGAGCCATTCCTAAGGGGTCTTCATAATACAGAAAGGTCACAACTTTTTTGAAGCACTGAGTTTGATCTGTGTTGGCATACATTGATCCTTGTCTAGTATAGGAAGGGAAGTATTATCAGAGTTAAGTTTACTTTTTATAATCACCAGATACACTAATTCATTGGAAAATCATAGCTAAATTAGATTTATATCTGTATCATATGGATATTTAAGTGTGGAAGTTTCATAGGATGTGATCCCAATTTCAAGTGCTTATCACCTTTATGCAAGCATTTGTTTATATTAATCCTACACACTCAAGTATTAATTATATTTTTAAAAACAAAAATGTACTGTCACCTCATATTAATGTTCTCACAATATCATACCATGGGTTGATCATTCATGGAAGCATGCCTTTTGTCATTCATAATTTTGTTTATTAGGCAAAACAAGTACTTAGAATGAACTGTGCCAATGCACCTTATGGTCTATCTATCAGCAAAATATATGGTACCACATGAGTTCTCAAGTGGCTCCTTGGACATTTAACCAGCAATCCATGTCTTAGAAAAGAATGCACAGCCAACACTTTAGCAAACTATTATAATCCCTAAATATTTTCTAAATATGTGTCCTTAAGCACAAAGATAAGTGTAGTCCTCATTATTTATTATGGGAACTTGTCTTTGAAGGAGACACACAACATTAGGAAAAGCCATAGTCAATAAAAATGTAGAAATTTGGAGTCCTGTCAATTCCTCATTTATAGCTAGAAAATTGCAAATGAAGGGGTTTAAAGATTATAATTTCTAGAGGATCAGAGTGTTTGATGTGAGTCGGTATTTCCTAGGAATGTCAACACTAACACCCATAAAATATCACCAAGTAACCTCTTAAACCTGAGCTGATATGCCAGGTATGTGGAATGGGGGGAAGTTCAGCATGTCTATTGGGGGTGACTCTGGATGAGACTCCTAGCAGTGAGGTTTATAGATCCTGAAATGGCCACTTCATGTAGTCAGGCAGGACTCCAAGTGAAGGTATAAGATCAGCAACCCATCAAAAAAATTTAGACTCAAAATGTATCCTGTCTTTAATAGATGAAGGGCTAAAGATAGAGCAGAGAAGGAAAGAACAGCCAGCCAATGACTGGCCCAAATTCAGAATGATCCCATGTATAAGAATCAATTGATGACACTATTAATCATACTGCTATGCTTGCTGACTGGAGCCTAGCATAACTGTCCTCTGAGAGGTTCCACTCAGCAGCCAGTGGAAATTGATGCAGATACCAAAATCCAAATATTAGATAGACCTCAGAGAGCCTTATGGTAGAGTTGGGGTATGAGTTTAGGGGCCTGAGGAATACCAGGACTCCAGAGTAGGACCAACCAAGTCAGCTAATCTAGATCCTGGGATGTCCCAGTGATGAATCTCCAACCAAAGAGCAAGCATGAGCTGGGCCTAAGTTCCTTCACACATATGTTAGAACACTCATTCAACATACTCTCTGAAAATATAAAAAGGAAATAAAAACTAAGGAATAAGACTTCCACCCAAACAAACAAACAAACCCTGAAATCAGCAGGTAGACCTATCCTCCCAAATGCAGATCTCTAGATGCCAGCTTAAGAACACAAACAACAACATCCATGTCAACATATCACCACCTTAGCCAGCTATCCTACCAGAGCAAGTCCTGATCTTACAACATAGTTAAAATAGCAAAAAGAAAAGGCCTTAAAACCAAGTATGTGTATGAAGAATTTAGTTGTCCTTTGAAAGGCTACTAATAAATCACTTAAAAGAAATACTGGAAAACACAATTAATTAAAGGAAATGAATAAATACTTTGATGAGAACACAAACAAATTGAAGAAATATATAAATACCTAAGGAAGACCAAGAAACAAACAAACACACAAGCAAACAGTCCAAGGAAGTAAAATGGTTAAAGGCCTGCAAAAGGAAAGAGAAGCAATGAGAAAATGTAAACTGAGAGTTTACCTGGAAATAAACAATTGAGAAATGAAAGGAGGAACTATAAAGGCAAGCTCCATCAATAGAATACAAGAGATCGAAGAAGAAATCTCAGGCATTAAAGGTACACAATGAGACAAATGAATATATTGGTTAGAGAAAATGTTGAATCTCAAAAAATGCTGAGAGAAAGCATCCAGGATATCTGAGACACTATGAAAAGAAAAGATCTAAGAATATTAGGAATAGAGGTAGGAACATATCAGCTTGAAGACCCAGAAAGTATTTTTTACAAAATTATAAAAGAAAATATTTTTATCTAAAGAGAAGATGCATATAAAGGAACAAGAAGCATAGAGAACAACAAATATATTTAGCAGTGAATGAAAGTCCCATTCATTCCTAATAATCAAAATACCAAATATATAGTAGAAAACAAAAATATTAACAGCTATAAAGGAAAAAGACCAAATAATATATAAAGGCAAGGCCAATAAATTACAGGTGAGTTCTTAATGGAGACTCTAAAATCCAGAAGGGTTTGGACAGATTGTTTGTAGACTCCAAAACACCACAGATGTCAGCCCAGATTATGATACCCAGCAAAATACATCTACTCAAACACAATGGATGCAGAAAATAAGTTACTCCATGATAATTTTAAAATTTAATTTTAAACAATATCTAATTACAAATTAACCTTAGATAAGACACTAGAAAAAAATCCAAATGAACAAAGTTAACTACCACATGAAGACATAAAAAATAAATAATCTCATATCAGCAAAGTTAAAAGAATGGAGACATGTGCATAAATACACATACATATGTATGCACATGCACATACTCACAGATACACACATACATGGACATACACACACACACCGTCTCCTACACCATTACCAGCTTTACCATTACCACCTCCCAAACCTAGACCAGCACTACAATAGCAAAACAGTAGTAATTAACAGTCATTGATCTTATATTTTTTGAGACAGGGTTTCTCTGTGTAGTCCTGGCTGTCCTGGGATTCATTCTGTAGAGCAGGCTGGCATCGAACTCATAAATCCACCTGCCTCTGCCTCCCAAGTGCTGGCATTAAAGGTGTGCTATGCCATGGCTCGGCCTAGTAATTGATCTTATTATACTTAATATCAATTGTCTCAATTCTCTAATGAAAATGCACAGATAAATAAAATGAATACAAACATGAGCCTCTTTATTTTGTTCCATGCAAGAAACATACATAAATATCAAATACATATTTCCTCAGGACAAAGGGTTGAAAAAAGATATTCTAAACAAATGGCTCTAAAATGCAAGCTGGTGTAACCATGTTAAAATCTATCAAAATGAACTTCAAACCAACAGTAGCTAAAAGAGATGGGGAAGGATAATGCATATTCATCAAAGGAAAATAACCAAGATAATATTTCAATTATTCACATCTATAGTTCAGATACAAGTGCAACATTCTTTGTAAAAGCAACACTGATAGTGCTTAAATAACACAGTGACTATCACATACTGATATTGGGATGCTTCAACTTTCTACGCTCTTTCTACTCTCAGGGAGTGATACCCATTCAGACAAATATTAAAACTGAGAAATACTGGAGTTGACTGATATTATAAGTCAAATTAATTTAACAAATATTTATAGAACATCCCACATAAACACAAAAGTATATTGTTGTTTTTCATCATCTCATGGAATTTTCTTCAAAACTGATCTACAGAAAGCAAGTTTAAAAAGATACAAGAAAATTGAAATAACTCACTGCATTCTATCTGACAACAATCGATTATAGCTGGACATCATCAACAATATAAAAGACAGAAATCTTTTAATCTCATGGAAAGTGAAGAAATTTCAGTTTAATGAAATAATAGTTCAACACAAAGGAAAGAAATTAAAGACTTTCTAGAATTCAGTGGATGTGTATTTGAGAAGAAGCCCAAATTGATGGAAAATCATGAAAGAGCTGATAAAAGGAAAGTTCATAGCACTAAGCATTTATATAACAAATTGGACAGAACTCATACTAGCAACTTAACATCATACCCAGTGACTCTACAACAAAAACGAGTACACAATCCCAGGAAGAGTAGATGGCAAGAAACTATCAAAGTGAGTGCTGAAATTGTTGAAGTAAAAAAGAGAATAACAAAAAAAAAAAAAATTAGGACATAAAATAGAGTTGGTTGAGAAATTGAGCAAGATACATCAACCCTTGCACAAACCAAATAAAGGACATAGAGAAAAGACCTAATTAACAAAATCAGAAATAAAAGGAGGAAATAGCAGACACTGAGGAAAATCAGAGACTCAGAAGTACATATTTTAAAAATCAGTCCTCCACAACTAACTTAGACCCCTGAGATCTCTCAGACACTGAACCATCAACCAGGCAGCACACACTAGCTGGTACAGCAAGAGGACTGCCTGGTCTAGACACAGTGAGAAAAGATGCACCTAATCCTCAAGAGAATTGAGGCTCCATGTAGTGGGGAGCTCATTTGGAGTGGAGGTAGTGGTGGGAGTGCGGGTGAGAGTGTGGGGACATCCTCTTGGAGTCAGGGGAGGAGATATGAGATGAAGAACAGTCAGAAGGCAGACTGGAAGGGGCATAAAGACAGGAGTGTTTAAAAAGTTAAACAATAAAAATGTAAAAGAAACAATAATTTTCTCAATAGGTGTAACACTTACCAAAGATAAACCATGGTCAGATAAACAATTTATGTAGACCTATAACCCCTAGTAAAGGAATTTCTTAAAATGTGCCCAACCCCTGAGCTCCAGCCTACCTACCATATTCACACAGAGACAGCTTGATCCCAAGAAGTTTTGATACCCAAGGCTCACAGGTGAGTCCCCCACCCCAACCCAATACCAGGTCTAACTAGGACCACTTTCCAGGGGCCCAGAGGGGGCAGGATGTCTTTCCCTGCTAATGTCTTTCCCTGCCAGAGACACATCTTTCTTTCAGTTCACAACTGTATCTGGGAGCAGATCCTGTGCTCCAGGCCCTATCACCATCTTGTCCATACACAAAGATAGCTTAAACCCAGGAGTTCTGACACAGCCAGGCTCACAGATCAGGCTCTAGAGACCCACTCCTATACCCAAAGACAGCCTGATCCAAGGAGGTCCAATATAACCAGGCTTACAGGATCAGCATGCTCCAGTTAGAGACAGCAAGGCCATTTAACTCCAGAAATAACTAGATGGTAAGAGTCTGGAACAAGAATATAAGTAACTGAAACCAAGGCTACCTGGTATCACAGAACCCAGTTCTCCCACCACAGCAAGCCCTGGATACCCCAACCACCTGAAAAGTAAGATTCTGATCTAAAATAGCATCTCAGGATGATTATGGAGGACTTTAAGAAGGACATAAATAACTCCCTTAAGTAACTCCCTAACTTGAAGAAATAGATGGCTATAAATGTTCAAGAAGCCTATGGAACACCAAATAGATTGAACCAGAAAAGAAATCCCTCCCTTCACATATTAAACAAAACACCATATGCACAGAACAAAGAAAGAATATTAAAGGCAGTAAGGGAAAAGGTCAAGTAACATATAAAGGCAGACCTATCAGAATTATACCAGACTTCTTAACAGAGACATAAAGAGCCAGAATATCTTAGGAAGACCCCAAGAGACCACAAATGCTAGCCCAGGTTACTATACCCAGAAAAACTCTCCATTGCCATAGGTGGAAAAAACAAGATATTCCATGGCAGGTTACTATCTTGCTTTTTCCAGACAAGACTTTTTTCCAGTCTTTTACTCTGAGGTAGTGTATGCCTTTATAACTGAGGTATTTTTTTCTGCAGCTAAATGTTGGATCCTATTTGCATATTCAGTCTGTAAGCTTATGTCTTTTTATTGTGGAATTGAGTTCATAGATGTTTGTATATATTAAAGAGAGATGATAGTTTTTGTTATGTTTATTGTTGTAGGTGACATTATATGTATATGATTCCTTCCTTTTTGCTTTGTTATGAGATGGTTAATATCTTGTTTTTTCTTTGGTGTTGTTACACTCTTTTTGTTGGGGTTTTCCTTCTAGAATTCTATGTAGGATTGGTTGATAGACATTGTTTGAATTTGTTTTTGTCCTTAAAAATTTTGGTTTCTCCATCTATGTTGATTGAGAATTTTGCTGGTTATAGGAGCCTGGCCTGGCATTTTTTGTTCTGTTAGAGTCTGCATGTCCTCTGTCCATGCTTTTCTTGCTTTTAGAAACTCTGTTGAGAAATCTGGTGTAATTATGATAGGTCTGCTTTTCTATGTTTCTTGTACCTTTTCCCTTAGAGCTTTTAATATTCTTTCTTTGTTCTGTGCATTTAATATTTTGATTATTATGTGACAAGAGGATTTTATTTTCTGCTCCAATCTATTAGGTGTTCTAAAGGCTTTTTGTACATTTATGGTGATATCTATGCTTATATTGGGGAAATTTTTTTTATGATTTTGTGGAAGACATTTTTGGGTCCTTTGAACTAGGAATATTTGCTCTCTTCTATTCTTATTATTTTTATATTTGGCCTTTTCATTGTGTCTTAGATTTCCTGGATGTTTTGTTTTAGGAGTTTTCTGTTTTGAATTTTCTTTGACAGTTGTGTCAATGTTTTCTAAGGTATCTTTTTTAGCCTGAGTTTCTCTATTCTATCTCTTGTATTCTGGTTTTGATGCTTGCATCTGTAGTTCCTGACCTCTTTCCTAGGTATTCCATTTCCAGTGTTGCTTCCATTTATGTTTTCTTTACTATTTTTACCTCCATTTTTAGGTATTAGACTACTTTGTCCAATTATCTCACATATTTGATTGTGTTTTCCTATATTTCTTTAAGGGATTTGTTTCCTCTTCAAGGAAACAAATCTGTTTGCCTGTGTTTACTTGTATTTGTTTCAGTAAGTCATTTTTATCTTCCTTAAATGACTCTATTATCTTCATGAGATATGTTTTTAGTTCAGCATCTGGTTTTTCATGTGTGTTGGTGTATCCAGTGCTTGCTGTGTTGGGAGAAATGGGTTTTGATGATGCAATATTGGTTCTGTTGCTTTTGGTCTTGCCCTTGCCTCTTGCCATTTGGTTATCTGTTGTATTATCTAACTAGGGTATCTAAATGGAGCCTGCTTCCTGTGTCTCTAGTTTTCTGCAGGTCTTCTGGGAGGAGGCCTGTGTCACTGGCTGTAGCAGATGTCCAGGTAGGCCTTCAGACTGTGGGGGTTTTCAGAAGGGCAGAAAAGCCAATGATCTGGCCCTGTAGAAGGAGCAGGTATGAAAGGAGGTGGAGTTCTGTCGCGTCCAACTTTGCCGGCAAGGAAAGACGCAACACCGGGGAGTTTTCTTCCTTCTGCAGTTTTATTTCGGGAACCTTGAACAAAGGTTCTTATTCTTCTTATTGGCGAACCTTGAACCTTTCAGGAACCTTGAACAAAGGTTTTCTTATTCTTCTTATTGGCGGCCCTGAGCCCTCTCCCTGCCGCCCTTAAATAGCCTTTCAGCCCCATCTGCCATGGATAGATAGCGCGCCGCTTTCTAATAGGTGAACTAAATGAATTCTTCATTAGCATGTAAGTGTGATAACAAATACAGCACACTGCGCATGTACTGAAGTTATTTTACCACCAGGGAGCTGCATCCGGCCAGCGCCATCTTGTAATGGAGATGAACAAAAGGCGGCTTATTACATATCACCCTTTTTTGTTTTAATAGAAGCCGTCCCAGGTCAGGGCTAATTGGGTCACTGGCATTCTGTTGACCCCTGTCTTAGGTCATCTCTGCCACGACTTGGTCTTCCCCATCAAAGGGTTACCCTATCGCTCACCAGGACCTATGTTGTAGGTTGATCCAAGCACGGAGAAGTTGCCCGTCTTTGGGTATCATTGGATTCAAAACAGTATTGTATAGACAGTACTTTATGCTCAGTGTACCCTGGAGCGAAAGCTTCTAAGATTTTTGGGAGGCCAGCCAAACAGAGACGTCTTCCTGAGCGTCCATAGCTACAAGAGCCTGATAAACTATGGCTCTATGAACTGCATGATCTCATCTAATGTGGCAGAAGCACCAAAGGCAGACGAAAGCTGCTAAGCACATAAGGGTCGCTATAGCTAACATCCCAGCCCACTCTTTGATCCAAGAAAGGGCGCTGGAGATCCATGAGGTCAGGTCCTCCATGGTGATTGGCTTCAGTCTTGTGGCATTAAGTGAAGCTATCTGAAATACAAGCTGTTTGGTTAATAATTCTCCCTCAAGAGACCCATTTCCTTTAGGGAATTCATTGATATTGTACTGACTTTCTTTTAGAGCTCTCATATTCACCTGGAGGGGGGAAATACACAATCCTGGGGTATGTTTAACACAGGATACCTGCACCATTGTTACAAGTGCATCAATTTCTTCCTGTAGAATATCTACTCTCTGATTCAAAAGTCGTATTACAGCTTCTAAATGGGAATTATATTGATTTTGAGTCTGTAAGGCTCGTGCAGACCGCTCAACTATACTATTCACTACCTCTGCAGTCTGCACTTGAGATACCATGGCAACTGCAGTGGTAGCAGCGGCTGCTGCAGATATTGTAATGACTGTAATAATGGCAGCAGTAATACCAAAAAATCTCTCTTATCATGGAACAACTGTCCTACGGGAAAAGTGTCTGGGTCTTCTATAACTGGAATGGGCACAAACATGGGTAGGTGAACTACCAAGGCAGTATCATTGCTGCCATCCCAACATTCCAATAGATAACATTGTGTATGAGTACTGTTACAATCTAGGCGATCATCAGACACATCGGTACTAACAAGGAAGAAAAAGGGTGGTTTGAGGCAAACCGGGGCAGAGGAATAACTTATGTTTTGCAAAAGTGAGTTTAAGGTTATATTAAGAAATCTGACTGCCCTTTTGTTAACATTCTTAACAGCAGATATATTATAAAGAAAAAATTCTTCTCCCTTAATGCGAGCAAGAGGAGCTAGTGAGGTAAAAGCATGTTGGTAATTTGACAAAATCCAATCATACTATGGCCATGCATTCTCTGCTCCCATTTGATTCCAATTAAACTTATAGTGTCCTAAAGATGGAGAGAAACTAAATCCCAGGATAGTTGACTTATCTCTATAGAAAGGAGATTGGCATTGTGTTGTCTGTGGAGAAAAGCTCATAAAAAGCAGGCAAGTAGGCAGTAGTCTATTATGAGGGGAGGTCTGCTGAGTGTAAATGATTCCCGGTTCTCTTGGTCTAAGGCTATTGTGTAGAAATAAGAGGGTAGTTATGTTAATATTAGAAGAATTGCTTCTACCTCTATCTCCTTTAGCAGCTCCTTGACTAATTTCTGTGAGTGCCGCTGCCAAGATGCCTGGGGACGCTTGATAATTCTTGAGAGGATCTATCCAGTGGCCCAAGGTGCCATTGCCCATCCATATGCATTGGCAAAGAGCTATTTTTAACCATAAAACATAAGGTTCCTAAAAGCGAATAATTTGAAGCTGTATACAAAGATGCAGGTTCTCCCGTTCGCTTAACACATGGGAGACCATTGTCACAAGAAGTGGAAAACAGTGTAGGCAGCAGGGTGGAGTTATAATGAACAGGGAGTGGTATGGGCGAAGCTTTTACTATGGCCCAAAGTGTGAGCTTCTTTGTCAACACTAGGGGGAGAGAAAGTATCAGGATCAATATCCATGAGTACTGAAGTCTCAGAATCTTCTCTGCTCTTTTGGAGATTCACTTTCCACTTCAGTCGTTCTGGCACCCAAATGGGATCATTCCGGTCCTGTGGGAAAACACAAACAGCTCCCCTAGATCTCGTTATGATGGGATCTGGGCCAACCCATTGATTGGACAATGTATCTTTCCATTTTACCATTTCAGTCGATTGAGGGCAGTGAAGCGAATGTCGCCCAGCTGAAGACCAATTTTGTGATTCCAGATTTAAAAAATTTAAAGTGAAGAGAGCTAGTGAGAGTCGTTCCTTTGGTGTTCTTCCATTCCCTATTCTCCCTTTTTGTTTTATTAAACATTCCTTCAAGGTGCAGTGGGCACGCTCAACAATGCCCTGACCTTGGGGATTATAGGGAAGGCCATGATTTAATTGTACATTCATTTGTTTGCAGAAAGACTGGAACGACTGAGCAGTATAAGCTGGACCATTATCTGTTTTTAACAGACAAGGCTGCCCCCAGGCAGCCCATGCTTCAAGGCAATGTCCAATCACATTACGAGCCTTCTCTCCACTCATGGCAGTAGCATGGATAATGCCAGCGCATGTATCCACAGAGACATGAATGTACTTTAAGGTTCCAAACTCAGATATATGAGTCACATCCATCTGCCATAATTTTAGGGGCAATAGGCCCTTTGGATTAACTCCTAGACCCAGGGGATGGTGAAAAACTACACATTGTTGGCACTCCAGCACGATCTGGTGTGCATCTATCTGCACGGGAAAGATGGAATTTTTGTTGTAATGTCTTAACTGAATAATTTATCTTAACATTTTTTTATTATTATTTAAAATTTTTTACTTAAAAAGTTTAAAAGCCCATTGTTAAGAGCAAGCCATTTCTTAAGAAAGAACTTTCTAATGAAATTTTTTTAAAATTTTTTTAAGTTAGCTTATGTTCTTTTAAAGTTAGAAGTAGATGTTTTTATAATTAACAGTATCCACAAATCAAAAACCAATCCTTTAAATCTATGATAATTTTATAGGCAGGCCAAATTTTAATGCCTTTATAATTTTTATATAGCCTTATTAATGTTTTATAGATCTAAGTTTGAACTTTATTTTGAACCACATCTGTATGAATCTATTAAAAATGTTCTTTTGGCCAGAACTCTCTAGGTGAAGCCTGTAAGATAAGGCCAGACCTACACCCATTAGTCTTGCAAGGAGTACCCTGTAACCAGACCCCATTGTATGAAGATCAAATAACAAAAGGAACCTGTAATATCAAAGCATAACTACAATCTTTTGAAAGCAAAACCCAGCTCTAAACTATCTTTTCTCCTTAAAAACAATGGCAAACACATTACTTTCATATTGCAAAGTTTGTCTATCAGCTTGTGTGTTTAAGTGTATGACAGTGTAACTTATTGAAGAGACATTATTTTAAGTCTTATTTTTTATAAGTCTGAGTTCTAGGATAAGAATCACATAAAATGTTATGTCAATTTAGAAATATCTTAGAGACCTGTTTTTCTTGGGTTCTGTCATGTCATATGTTGCTTAAGATAGCTTTAACCCTAAATTGTCAGTTTTAAACTTACCTTTTGTTACCATCATTATATTTTTTAAATCATGTCCAATAACTTATGAGTCAATACTCTGTAGTCAAGGCATGTAAAACATTTATACCTTTAAGACCAATTAGAAACAAAGATGAAGCGATTAAACAAATCTCATTAATTTAAACCAAATATATATATATATATATATATTCCAGCTGTATAGCTGTATTATCAGGGGAATAAAGCACTTTGAACCCAATCATCACCATGACAATACTTAGAGTGGAGAGCCTTTCCTATAGAATTTGCCACGGAACAGGAGGTTGCTAACATTGCAGCAGGCAACCCGCAGTGGGACAGAGAGATGCTTTTAGGACATGGGAGACATGGCAATCAGCAGATTTACTATCCAGTCCCGGTATACGAGCAGGTTAATAATATCTCCTGGAAAATTTTCCAGGAGAATTAACCATTGAGTTTGAGGCTGCTGGCCTCTTAAAAAGTAGCTTTTCTCCAGCTGTGTTTAACTCGTAGTTAAGAATGTGAGGCACCTTTAACCATCTTCCTCTGTGTAAATTGTAGACTGGCAGGACTGCCAGTAGATAATGCCTTTTTTTTTTTTACCATTTTATATTTTCTTTTCAACATATAACATAAACATAACAATCATTTAGCCACTCAAACAACAGACAAAAAAAAATTGACACACATATGGACAGGTTTGGTGCACCAAAGATAGACAACAGACAGAAATGGGACTTGATGTCCCAAAAAGATTCAAATATCTTAACCAGAACTAAGGATATCTCCAGTAGGATTCAGAGAGGAAATAGGACGTCTCCCATTTTCCTCTCCTCCCCAGGAGAGTTTTATAACCTTGGTAAAATTACCAGTTCCCTCTCCCGTATTAGGGAGGGATTTCCAAGCCTTTATAGAGATATTATTAACCTGCTCATATACTGGGACTGGATAGTGAATCTGCTGATTGGCATGTCTCCCATGTCCTAAAAGCATCTCTCTGTCCCACTGCGGGTTGCCTGCTGCGATGTTAGCAGCCTGCTGTTCAGTGGCAAATTCTATGAGAAAGGCTCTCCACTCTAAGTATTGTCCTGGTGCTAGGCAGGCACGAACAAGTGAGTTCCAATCTCCAGGAGTCAAACACTGCCTTGCAAGCGATGCAACCTGAGCTACCATAAAGGCAGCGGAGGTCCCATAGTTTCTGACCGATTCAGCTAAAGATTTAATAAATTTAAAATCTAGGGCTTCATTATTTATAATAGCCAGAAGCTGGAAAGAACCCAGATGCCCCTCAAAGGAGGAATGGATACAGAAAATGTGGTATATTTACACAATGGAATACTACTCAGCCATTAGAAACAATGAATTCACAAAATTTTTAGGCAAATGGTTTGATCTGGAAAATATCATCCTAAGTGAGGTAACCCAATCACAAAAGAATACACATGGAATGCAATCTCTGATAAGTGGATATTAATTAGTCCAGAAGCCCTGAATACCCAAGACACAAATTGCATAACAAATGACTCCCATGAAGAAGTATGGAGAGGGCTGATCCTGGAAAGGATTGATCTAGCATTGGAAGGGAATATAAGGACAGAGAAAAAGGAGGGGGGTGATTGGAGAAGGGATGGAGAAAAGAAGGTTTATGGGACATATGGGGAGGGGAGATCTGAGAAAGGGGAAATAATTTGGAATGTAGACAAAGAATATAGAAAATAAAAATATTAAAAAAAAATCTAGGGCTTCATAAACCCTCTGTCCCTGGGGCTCCTGGAGCACTGGGTAAGCCAAAGAGAGCTCCGCGTGGACCTGCCCCCAGACTTCCGGGCAAAAGGAATGCCCAGAAAGTGCAAGGGGTGGGAGGGGGTGGGCGCACCAAAGAAGTGCCCTCCTGGTAAGGAGGCAGGGCTGGCATAGGGGAGTGGCTGTCTGACACCTTGGCGGGAGTCTGTCTTTTGTTTTTGAGTTTTTTTTTCTTCTTTTTATGACTGCCGTCTCTAACTGGCTCATGAGAGCCTGAATCTTTCCTTCACTCTCAGAATCTTCCGATTCTGTTTCTCCTAAGTTCCTGAGGCTAGGATATAGAGACCATCTCCTATCCCCCTTTTCGCCTTCAGCTTTATCTGATCTTTCTTCTTTGAGCATTTCCAGGGCACTTTGGCCATTCTCGAGGGCCTTGCATCATCTTTGGTCTCCTAAGCAGCCCCTCAGAAGCTTCCAGACAGGCTTCACCCCCGGTTTCAGGGTGCCTTGTTCCCAGGCAAATCCTAGTCCTTGCCTCATTTATCCCAGCAGGGTACCGTGAGGTTCCCTGACACAGCAAACCAAGGAGCCACTGTATTACATTCATTCAGGAATCTCTCCAGGGTGGATTTCTTAAGTTTTAAGTTTTTAGATAATAATAGCTCCTGTAGAGCCAGAAAAATTGGATGTGACTGAGAAGTCCCCATCCTAATAAGTTTCTTTTATCACTGCTATTGCGTAATTAGTGGCAGAACCTAAAACTACTCCCTCAAAAACCCATGCATGCTAGCAGAAAGCACACTGCTGTAAAAGCAGGGTCATGAACTTTCTTTTATTTCCCAGGGTTCTTTAACTGCTGAGTTTGCTTTTAGTTCATTACTATGCAAATCCCCTTTCCTTGTGTTCCACCGTGGACTTCTTCCTGCTCTGCCTTAATCTGCAGGGCAGAGATAACTAGCCACACTCTCCACAGTCTGTTCTTCAGACTGGAGACTTTGTGACCTCTTTTACTGATTAATTTTTCCTTTTGACCTTCCTTTATCTTCTCTTAATACCGAGAACTTAAACTTGTCCCATTCACCGGGATCATGAACTTGTCCCATTCACCGGGATCATGAACTTGTCCCTTTCACCGGGAACTTAAACTTGTCCCACTCACTTGGGAATTTACCAGCGCGCTACCCTGACTGCAGAAGGTTATGAAATCCCCTGATACGGGCCACCAATTGTCGTGTCCAACCTCGCCGGCAAGGAAAGACGCAACACCGGGGAGTTTTCTTCCTTCTGCAGTTTTATTTCGGGAACCTTGAACAAAGCTTACTTTTCTTATTCTTCTTATTGGCAGCCCCGAGTCATCTCCCTGCTGCCCTTAAATAGCCTTTCAGCCCTGTCTGCCGTGAATAGATAGCGTGCTGCTTCCTAATATGTGAACTAAGTGAATTCTTCATTAGCATGTAAGTGTGACAACAAATACAGCACACTGCGCATGTACTAAAGTTATTTTACCACCAGGGAGCTGCATCCGGCCAGTGCCATCTTGTAATGGAGATGAACAAAAGGTGACTTACACAGAGTTCAAGTAAAGATACTAGGCAAATGTCATACAGATGCTAAAAGAAAACAAATGCCAGCTCAGACTACTATACCCAAGAAACCTCTCAATTACCATAAAGGGAGAAACCGCAATATTCCATGACAAAACAAAATTTATACAATATCTTTCCACAAACCCAGCCTTACAAAAGATAATAGATTGAAAACTTCAACATGAGGAGGGAAACTACACCCTAGAAAAACCAAGAAAATAATCTCCTTTCAACAAACAGAAAAGAAGATAGCCACACAAACATAAATCCATTTCTAACAATAACAATAAAAAACAGGAAGCAGCTATCATTTGTTCTTAATATCACTAAACATCACTGGAGTCAATTCCCCAATTTAAAGACATAGCTATTAGACTGGATATGTAAATAGGGTTCAACATTGTGCTGCATGCAGGAAACACACCTCAGTGACAAAGACAGACACTACCTCAGAATAAAAGTCTGGAAAAAATTCCAAGCAAATGGTCCCAAGAGCCAAGCTGGAGTAGCTATTCTAATAGCAAATAAAGTAGACTTTCAACCTAGTTATCAAAAAATACAAGGAAGTACATTTTCTACTCATAAAAAGAAAATATACCAAGATGAACTTTCAATTCTGATCATCTGTACTCCAAATGCAAGGGTACCCATATTAATAAAAGAAACTTTACTAAAGCTGAAAGCACACACCACACCTCACAAAATAATAGTGGGAGACTACAGTACCACACTCTCATTAATGGGCAGATTATGGAAGCAGAAACTAAACAGAGACATAATGAAACTTAAAAAAGTTATGGACCAAATGGATTTAATAGATATCTATAGAATATTTAATTCTAAAACAAAAGGATATACCTTCTTCTTAGCACTGCATGGTACTTTCTTCAAAAATAACTATATAATCAGTTATAAAACAGGCCTCAACAGTTACAAGAATGTTGATATAATCCCATACATCCTATCAGATCACCATGGACTAAGGATGGTCTTCAACAGCAACAAAAGCAACAGAGAGCCCACATAAATATGGAAGGTGAACAACACCCTACTCAATGATAACCTGGTCAGGGAAGAAATGAAGAAAGAAATTAAAGACTTTTTAGAGTTTAATGTAAATGAAGGCACAACATATCCAAACTTATGGGAGATAATGAAAGCATTGATAATAGGAGAGCTCCTAGCTCTGAGTTCCTCCAAAAAGAAACTGGAGAGAGCATACACTAGCAGATTAACAGCACAACTGAAAGCGCTAGAACAAAAAGAAGCAAATGGAACATAGAAGAATAGATGGCAGTAAATATTCAAACTCAGGGCTGAAATCAACCACGTAAAACAAAGAGAACTATACGAAGAAGCAACAAAATCAGGAGCTTGTTTTTAAGAAAATCAACATGATGAATAAACCTTTAGTCAGACTAACCAGAGGGAACAAAGGCACTATCAGTATTAACAAAATTAGAAATGAAAATGACAACATAACAGCAGAAACTGAGGAAATTCAAAACATCATCAGATACTATTACAAAAGCCTATACTCAAGAAATAGGAAAATCTGGATGAAATGGACAATTTTTTAATACAGATTTCAGGTTCCAGTGTTAAATAAGGATCAGATAAACCATCTACACAGTCCTATACCTCCTAAAGTAATAGAAGCAATCATTACTATTCTCCCTACCAAAAAAAGCCCAATACCAGATGGTTTCAGTACAGAATTTTATCATACTTTCAAAGATGACCTAATACCAATACTCTTCAAACTGTTCCACAAAATATATACAGAAAGAATACTAGGCACTAAGTTTTATGAAGCCACAGTGTAACCCTGATACCTAAACCACACAAAGACTCAACAGAAATGAACTTCAGACCAATTTCCTTTATGAACATGATGCACAAACACTCAATAAAATTCTCATAAACTGAATCCAAAAACATCAAAATTATCATTCCACATGATCAAATAGACTTCATCTCAGGTATTCAGGGATGGTTTAATATAAGGAAATCTATCAACATAATCTACTACATAAAAACTCAAATAAAAACCCACATCACCATTTCATTAGATGGTGCAAAATCATTTGACAACATTCAACACCACTTCATGTTAAAAGTATTGGAAAGACCAGGAAATCAAGGCCCACACCTAAACATAGTAGAAGCAATATACAGCAAACTAGAAGCCTACATCAAACTAAATCAAAGAAACTGGAAGCAATCCTACTAATATCAGAGAGTAGACAACACTGTCCACTCACTCCCTATCTATTCCATATAGTACTTGAAGTCTCAACCAGAGCAATTAGACAACAAAAGGAGGTCAAAGGGATACTAATTGGAAAGGAAGAATTCAAAATATCATTATTTGCAGATGATATGCTAGTATACTTAAGTGACCCCAAAAATTCCACCAGAGAAGTCATACAATTGATCAACAACATTATCAATGTGGCTGGATATAAAATTAGTAGCTTCCCTCTACTCAAAGGATAAACAGGTTGAGAAACAAATTTGGGAAATGACACCCTTCACAATAGTCACAAATAATATAAAATATCTTGCTGTCACTCTAATAAGGCAGTGAAAGATCTGTATCCCAAGAACTTCAAGTTCTGAAGAAAGATATTAAGAAGACCTCAGAAATGGAATGATCTCCCATGCTTATGAATTGGCAGGATTAATATAGTAAAAATGGCCATTTTGTCAAATGGAATCTACAGATTCAATGCAATACCCATCAAAGTTTCTACTCAATTCTTCAAAGTGTTAGAGCAATTGTCAATTTCACTTGGAATAACAAAAAATCCAGGATAGTGAAAACTGTTCTCAACAATGAGAACACTTCTCCAGGAATGACCATTCCTGACTTCACACTGTACTACATTGCAATAGTGATTAAAAAACAAACAAAATCCAAAAACTTTTAATAGAACAAAATGGCAATCTACAGATTGGGAAAAGATCTTTACCAACTCTACATCTGATAGAAGGCTAATAGCCAAAATATACAAAGAGCTCAAGAAGTTAGATTCGAGAGAACCAAATAATTCAGTTAAAAAGTCCAATGGCTGAGAAGCAATTATAGAAATGTTCAACATCCTTAGTCTTCCAGGAAATGTAAATGGAGACAACCCTGATATTCCACCTCACACCAATCAGAATGGCAGAGTTCAAAAACTCAGATGATAGCAAATGGTGGCAAGGATGTGGAGAAAGAGGAACATTCCTCCATTCCTGGTGGAATTGCAAGCTGGAACAACCACTTTGGAAATCAATCTGGAGGTTCCTAAGATAATTAGAAATAGCTTTACCTAAAGGCCACTCCTGGGCATATACCCAAAAGATGCTTCAACATATAACAAGGACATGTGCTACACTATGCTCATAGCAGCCTTATTTATAATAGCCAAAAGCTAGAAACAATCTAGACGTCCCTCATCTGAAGAATGGATACAGAAAATGTGTATATTTACACAGTGGAATACTACTCAGCTCTTAAAAATGACAAATTTATGAACTTTGTAGGCAAATATATGGAACTGGAAAATATCACCCTGAGTGAGGTAACTCAGACCCAAGAAGACATACATTGTATGTACTCTCTGATAAGTTAACAGCCATGGTATAACTCAAACACCTTATGAAACTTTACAAGAAAGACCAAAATGTAGATGCTTAAAACCCACCTAGAACGGGAAGCAAAATAACCATGGGAGACAAAGGGAAGTAAGGAGAAGGGGAGGAAAAGGGGGAGCAGAACCAGGTATTGAAAGTGAAAGAAAAGACATCCTGAGGGCCAGGAGAATGAATAGAAGTAAGTAGCAGCGGAGAGTCGGAAACTTGTGAAGACACTAAAAAGTCCTAGACACCAGAGTTGTGAGAGGCTCCTGTACTGGCTGGTTTTATGTGTCATCTTGATACAGGCTGGAGTTATCACAGAGAAAGGAGTTTCAGTTGGGGAAGTGCCTGCCTCCTTGAGATCCAACTGTGAGGCATTTTCTCAATTAAAGATCAAGGGGGGAGGGCCCCTTGTGGGTGGTACCATCCCTGGGCTGGTATTCTTGCCTTCTATAAGAGAACAGGCTGAGCAAGCCAGGGGAAGCAAGCCAGTAAGGAACATCTCTCCATGGCCTCTGCATCAGATCCTGCTTGAGTTCCAGTCCGGATTTCCTTTGTGATGAACAGCAATGCAGAACTGTGAGCTGAATAAGCCCTTTTCTCCCCAACTTGCTTCTTGGTCATGATGTTTGTGCAGGAATAGAAACCCCGACTACAACAGCTCCCAAGACCGAATGGATGACATTACCTGAAATAACCAACATCAGGGAGATAGACCCTGAAGAGACTACTTCCAGTTAATAGACATTGCACCCAGTAGAGCGATGGGACTACCCATCCATCTAAAGGTTTTAAACCCACAAAGGAAATACAGGGACAAAAATGGAGCAGAGGCTGAAGGAAAGGCCATTCAGAGACTGCCCCACTGTGAAATACATTCCATCCAGAGACACCAAACCCTGATACTACTGCTGTTGCCAAGATGTGCTTGCAGACAGGAGTCCGGTATGGTTGTCCTCTGAGATGTGCTGCCAGGACCAGACTAAGACTGAGGTAGATACTCTCAGCCAACCATAGGACTGAGTCTGTGGACACCAATGGAAGAGTTAGGGGAAGGGCTGAAGGAGCTAACGGAGATTACAACTACATAGGAAGAACAACAGTGTCAATTAACCAGACCCCTTAAAGCTTCCAGGGACTAACCAATGAAAGAGTACACATGAGCCACATGATGGTTCCCACTACATATGTAGCAGAGGACTGCCTAATCTGGCATCAGTGCCTCTTCCCATGGAGGCTTGATGTCCCAGAAAAGAGGAATGCTAGAGGGATGAGGCAGGAGTAATTATGTGAGCATCCTCTTAGAGGCAAAGTGGAGGGGAAGGGAATGGGGAAGGTCATGGAGAAGTGACTGTGAAGGGGGATAACATTTGAAATGTAAACAGATAAAATGATAAATAAATAAGTAAGTAAGTAAATAAATAAATAAATAAATAAATAAATGACTTTAACTGAACTCAATTGACCTCAGAAATAAACAAATTATTAATAACAAGCATTCCCTGTATAAGTGATCATCACTTGTGGATATTAATTTTATGTTTGTTTTAGGTCTGCTTCTGGTCCCTTGCAATTGTAGCTATAAACTGAAGATTATATAATTTGAAATTAGAGTTATCCATAAACTTAGTTCACAAAAGCTGATTACATGGGAAATCCTAAGTGAGTTTTTTAATGTCACTATTCATTAAAGGGCAGGTTAAGCAACAAGTTGAACACAGAGAATGTACTGTGTACCATGTCTTAAGTGGCCTTATGGTTTATTAACTGTTGTGATTTTGATAAAAAATACAATCTATTAAAATTGAGTGCAATTTCCATAATGATGCCTTATTACATTACACAGATGTCTTGGGTTATCTTCACTTTGAATTACCATTTCAATTCAGTCATAAACATTCTTAGTTCTTCTTTTGTGGTGATTTCCTTTATGGAAGATATTATAGTGGATATACATAGATATTACTCAGCAAGTTTTATCTTTGTCAGTAGGGGAAAAGCTCATCATACAACACAGAAAAAAAATCCTCATTGTATATAGCTGGGCATATAAGTCAGTATTCATGTTTATTTGTAGTATCATTTGTTAGAGTAGAATTTCAATAATGTATGTTTTCTTGCCATTCAGTTAGTTGCTTTAGTTTTTTTTCTAGTTGCTCCATTACATTTCATAGGCCTGACTGACATATCTTTAAAAACTTACTATTTTTTCTTTTCCATTCATTGATAGTCTTTATTTTTACAAGATGTTTTGATTATAATCACCCCTTCTTTCTGTCCCCTTATTCACTATCCACCCAACTGTATGTCTGTTAATTTTTAAGCCATTTGCGACTAATATTTGCTGTCAAAATTGTTTTTTCTTCTTTTATTGAGGTAGGATCAACATATCAAGATATGGACTCTCATTTTACCATGGGCTCACCAATGGAGGAGATAGAGAAAGGACTGAAGGAGCTCAAGGAATTTGCAATCCCATAGGAAGAACAATAATATCAACCAACCAGACTCCCCCTCTCCCCCTCACGAGCTACCAGGGAGTAACCACCAAACAAAGAGTACACATGGAGGTACCCATGGCTCCAGCTGCATATGTAGCAGAGGATGGCCTTGTCAGGGGCATCAGTGGGAGGAGAGGCCCTTGGTCCTGTGAAGGCTCAATGCCCCAGTGCATGAGAATGGGAGAGCAGGAAGGTGGTACTGGGTGGATTTTGGGTGGGGGAACACCCTCAAAGAAGCAGGGGATCGGGGATGGTTTAGGGAGTTTCGGGATGGGTCCAGGAAAGGTGATAACATTTGAAATGTAAATAAAGAAAATATCCAATGAAAAATAAAAATAAAAACCCGTGTTTTTCTTTTGAAGGAGCTAAAATTTTCATTCACCAATACCATTGCTGTAATTGTATATCTAGCTCTCTTCTTCATCTTTGGATTTAGTCTCTCTTGGATTCACAAGGTTTTATGTTTGCTGCCTTCAGTTCTTAGAAGCTCATACCTGCCCAGATGTGTTTGGAATGTTGTGTTTCCTTCTAGCCATCTATCACTTTCGACACTTATATTCCATCTGCTCAGATTACTGCAGAAATTCTGGAACCCTGAAGAACATAAATTAAATATTGTCTCCTCATGCTCAAATATTGTATAATTTCTAATTCTCTTTCTTTCAGCCTATGCATTCCTCTGTATTAATAATCATATACAAATAATTAGAAGCTTACCAGATATGTGTTGAGCACTTTTGGGTGAGGAGTATAATTTAACAGTTTTGGAATATGTTTAAGCATACATTTATTTGGTAGTTGTATTTTTTCTCCTACTACTAATACCCTTTCCAGCCTGTAACTGAACTGATTGAAAAATTAGGCTCAAACATCTCTTACACACACACACACACACACACACACACACACACACACACCCTCAAGTAAGGTTCCATATTAGATGTATTGGCTTTCATTTTGTAAGAAAAAATATCATAACTGTATCAATTCTGTGTTGCATTTCAGCAATTGCATGCTGAAATGAGGTATAAACACATGATGTCTGCTTCAATCACACTCAGCTCTCTTATCAATTGAACCTACATTCCTCATATGAAATCCCAGTCTTGAAAAGTAAACAAACACCTCAGTGACTGAACCATTTCCCCAGGTTCTAACAGATTTTATTTTTGTTTCAGCAATTAATTTTAATATCTGAGGATATATTAATATTTAGTGTGGTTAGAGTTCTAGATATGTGAAAATGGTGAAATATTCCTTTTTTTGGTAATATATTTATTCACTTTACATCACTTATACCCTTCTGTCTCCCCTCTCCTCCCATACTCACACTTAGAAATTCCGAACCTCATTAGCCCCCACCTTCTCCATCAAATTGGAAAATCTAAATGAAATGGATGATTCTCTTGATAGATACTGATTAATGAAATTAAACCAAGTACAGGAAAGAAATTTAAATAGAGGGTTTGCTTCTCTACCTGCACACATGCCAGTCTGTGATGCATGCTTCCTGACCCAACGTCACTGCCTATTTTCCTGAAGGACTGTCCTATCCAGGGACACAGGAGGATGGCTCTAACCAGGAACACTGGAGGACTGTTTTAACCAGGGACAGCACTGTCTGCCTCCAATAACTGGAGGTCTGCTCTAATCCAGGTCACATATCTCTACCTATCTTTGAGGAGATGTGATTAAATCCTAGACACCCAGGCTACTTAACACCAGAGATCACTAAATGGTAAAAGGCAAGCACAATAACATAAGCAAAAGAAGCCAATGTAATTCAGCACCATAAGAACCCAGTTTTCCTACCACAGTAAACACTGGTTATACTAACATACCTGAAGAACAAGATTATGACATAGAATCCGATTTCATGAAGATGATGGAGGCCTTTAAGGAAGTTATTAATAGTTCCCTTACAGTAAAACACAGAAAAACTGTAGAAGCCCTTAAAGAGGAAACAAATAAAAACCTTAAAGAAACAGAGGAAATTACAATCAAACAGATGAAGGAATTGAACAAAACAGTCCAAGACCTAAAAATGGAAATAGAAACAATAAAGAAATCACAAGTGGAATTGCAAAATATAATGCTACAATATATTCAAAGATAGTCTTTTCGTTGGAAGCACTAAAGCAGAGACAGGAAAAGAGAATCTGATAACTACCATCATCTGAAGTTTGTACCACTGAAGGTAATAATGATTTTAAGGGAATGACAGCCAGGGGATGCTCTACATCCCCAGCATGTGGAGCAGGGTATGGCTCTGATTATGAAGTCTTTGTAACATTTTCCTCTTCAAAATCTTATCACTACATGAAGCCCGAGAAGAAGGAAGACAAAAGTGTGGATATGTTGGTCCTTCTTAGAAGGGGGATCAAAACACCCATGGCTCACAGCCAATCAATGGACTGAACATAGGGTTCCCAATGGATGAGCTAGAGAAAGACCAAGGAGCTGAAGAGGTTTGCAGCCCCATAGGAGGAACAATAATATAAACCAACTAGAATCCCCAGAGTTCCCAGGGACTAAACCACCAACCAAAGAGTACACATGGAGGGAACCATGAATCCAGCCACATATGTAGTAGAGGATGACCTTTTCAGACATCAATGAGAGGAGAGGCCATTGGTCCTGTAAAGGATTGATACCCAGTGTAGGGGAATGCCAGGTCAGGAAAATGGAGGGGTGTTTGGTAAGCAGGTGTGGAGGGGGAGAGGATAGGGAGTTTTCAGATGGGTAAGGAAGAAAGGATAACATTTGAAATGTAAATAAAGCAAATATTTAATAAAAATGAAAAAATAAAAATATTATTAATAATTTAAAAGCAAAAGAAAAATAATCTTTTGGTTGAAGTTGCAATCTTTACTCTTCTGGCAAAGTGTTTTTGGTTTGTTTCTCCTGGATATTGGAAGCTCATGGATCTACTCATTCCAGCCCAATAAGAGACAACTATATCAGAACTATATTCTGTCAGTAAGCACTTCTTGGCATCAGTAGTAGTATCTGGATTTGGTGTCTGCAGATGGGGTGAATCCCTAAGTGGAGCAGTCTCTGGATACCTTTTCCTTCAGTCTCTGATCCACTCCTTGCCCCTGAATTTCCTTTGACAGGAGTAATTCTGGATTAATAGTTTTGAGGTGGGTGGGCTCATTCCTCAACCGGGGATCATGTCTATCCACTGGATATGGTCTCTACAGTTTCTACCTCTGGGTAATTCAACTAATTTCCACCTTTTTGTATCCTGGGAACCTCTTGGGTCCCTGGCATCTGTGACTTTCTAGTGGCTACACCCAGTTCCCCCTTCCCACTGCTACATACCTCATTTCAAATTCCTGACCCTCTGTATTTCTCACCCATCTCCTCTTGTATTTAAACCGGGTACACTCCCCCTCCTTCTCTCCCTCCCAGATTCCTCCCTCCATAATTTTCCTGAGATTATTTTCTTCCCCTTTCTGAGTAGAACTTTAGCCTCCACACTTTCATGTGGTTTTCTTTCTTCTTGGGTTTCATAAGGTCTGTGAGTTGTATCATGGGTATTCTGAGGTTTTATGGCTAAAATTCACTTATCTGTGAATACATACCATGTTGTGCTCTTTTGTGACTAGGTTACCTCACTCAGGATGATATTTTCAAGTTCCATCCATTTGCCTGTGAATTTTATGAAGTCATTTTTTTAATAGCTGAGTAGTACTACATTGTGTAAATGTTACACATTTTTTGTATCCATTTCTCTGTTTATGGACATCCAGGTTGTTTCCAACTTCTGGCTATTATAAATAAGGCTGTTATGAAGATAGTGGAATATTTAGCCTTTCTATATGTTGGAGTAAAAATGGATATATTTATCAAATTCATCTAAAGATAACTAAATGTTAATTCAAACACAGCCTGAATGATTGAAATCTGTATTAGCCAGATTTTGGTTGCTATAACAAATTGTTAAAATAATCAACTTATATAAAAAGTGTGTTTTATAAGTCTCATTCCCTGTTGGGGTGAGTCTATTGATTCATTCTGTTCCTGTACCTCATGGTAGGGATATGTGGTTGAACAAAGCCACTCAGCTCCTGCCCAATAAAGAAAATAGAAAAGTTCTGAGTGAATTATCTCTTTTATGACATTCCACAACTAAAGTAAGTATTGCAATTAGGCTCACTGTTTAAATGCTTTTCATTCCAAAGAGAACCATTATAGTTATCAGTATTTTGCTAATTATACAAGACTTTGTGAACAATTAAGATCAAATTTGTAACATGCTTAAATATGAACAATTTAAAAAATGTTAATTTAATTTAAAATTATGTTTAGCAATTTATACTTTATTATTATATTTATGTTCTTAAGTTAAAATTAATTTGATTTCATTACAAAACTTCTAGATGTCTATGAAATGTTAAATATGAATACCAATATTTATTGAAAAGCTAATAATAGACTATTACTTTTTCAATCAGAACACTCCATTTGATATTATACCAAAGAAACATTATTATTTTCTGAAGTCTTTCATAATAACTGATGACTCTTAGCAAACATTTTTTTCACCAAGCTGTCTCTTCAGAGCACTCTTAATCTCATTATTCCGGAGGCTGTAGATGAGAGGGTTCAACATGGGGATCACTACCATGTAGAACACAGATATCACCTTGTTCTGGTCCGTGGAGTAGTTGGACTTAGGCATCACATAAATAAATGTAACTGTTCCATATAACAGTGTGACTACAGTGAGGTGGGAGGTACATGTAGAGAAAGCCTTGTGTCGACTCTCAGTAGAGCGCATCTTCAGGATGGTGATGAGGATGTATGTGTAGGAAACAGCTATGACAAACACTGTGATTACTATAATAGAGCCAGCAGAAAATGAATCAAGAGTTATGAGGACACCATTATAAGAACAAGAGAGTTCAACTAAAGGAGTAAAATCACAGAAAAAATGATTGACTCTATTTTGTCCACAGAAGAGAAAAGAAATGAAGGAAAGTGTAAAGGAGGAAGCATGGATAAACCCACCAATATAAGACCCTACAAGCAACTGGATACAGACTTGTGTGGACATTTTGGCTGAATAAAGCAGTGGATTGCAGATTGCCACAAAACGATCATAAGCCATGGCAGCCAGAAGGAAACATTCAATAGCCCCAAAGAAAACAGCTGAGCCAAGCTGGATGCCACATCCAGTGTAGGAGATACTGCGTCTCTCCACCAGGAAGTTGACAAGCATATTGGGTGTGACAGAAGAAGAGATGGCTATGTCAACAGAAGCCAAGTTGCCAAGAAAAAAGTACATGGGATGATGGAGCTGGGAAGAGAGTCTGATGAGAAGGATGGTGCTGAGGTTCCCAGACACAGTCACCAGGTAGATGCACAGGATGATGGTGAAGAGGATGACTTTAAGGACCGGGTCATCAGTTAAGCCCAATAAAATGAACTCTGTCACAGCAGTGTGGTTCCCATCCTCTTGCAAAGCCATGGAACAGTGTAGTCACTGCCAGATCAAGGCTGTTATAGAGACATTACAGGAGGGGATTTGTAAATGAGTAGTTTCACTTTCATTGATATAAAAACAATTCAATTATATTTAAAGATATCTAAGCATGTATATTTACTTGCCTGAAAGGATGAATCTACAGTTTAAATGTCATTAGCAAAACACACCTAAAAACTTTCTCTCTCATAAAAGCCTATTTCTTTACATGCCATGTTCTCTTATCATTTCCTTAAAGCAAAAAATAAACATAGAATATCAATTAGAATAGGAAAAATTAATCAGTAGTATGTTATAAAAGTTGAATGCATAACACTTTGTAATACTTGAGTAGCAGCTAATATGTTTACATATATTTTAAAATACAGGCATGAATGTAAGAATTATGCATAGATATAAATCTGTAATTACTTTGAATGAACTTGCAGTATTTTCTTATATACATTTTATTTTAAAATTTGATATTATATTTGCCTAAAATATTAACTTCATCAGTATTTTAGTAACTTGAAAGATATTATTTCACTTGCATGTCATTTATAGTTTTTAAAATCACAATTAGAACCTTAACTGTCAGAACCTCACTTCTTAACAGATAGGTATTAATAAAATTAATAAATTATTACACTCCTTTATATCAGAAACTATTGGAATTTTTTGTAAAGTTTTCCTTAATAGGTATTGCATAATATTTTCCTACAGAAATAACTATTGTTCATATAAAAACTAAACAGGAATTTAAATTATCAATAAAAATATCTATTTTAAATTGTTAGGTATTTTTATTATATTTGAAAGATAAAATGCTATTTTACCATATATGCAAAATATCTATCCAATCAGTTGTTTGAAAGCAACATAATAGATACTCAGCCCATAGCTAAGACAATCTTCTTTTGAGTACATAAATATTTTTCTCAGTTTATATATGAAAACCATTCTGCCAGATTCATTATGAAAATCCAGAATCCTATGTTGAAATGAGAACTCATTATCCTGCAGTGAAAATTTGAGATTGCATGTTTACGTAGTCATCTTTTAGTGTTTGTCTCCTTTGAGTATAAATCCCTGAAGATGCTAAAGATTCAAATGTGAATTCTGAAGTATCATGGAACATTACTATTTCCTGTGGTGGGTATTGAGTGATTCAATTCACAGGCTAGAATAACTAAGCTCCCAAATCTTGCCAATTCTCAGGAGATTAATTTACTATTTTGTTTTCTCTTAGGTGTTCATGTACAATCATATAGGATTTATTTACTATTTACTACATCATAATATGAAAATTTTGCTAAGAACAATTATTCCTATGTTTACATTGGCATTTGTATTAAATAAATAATGTTATGCTTAACGTATAAAACCTAACCTACTTTTATTCATTCTATATACTTACCAATAAGTATTTAAATTACCACCTTTAGCATATCCTATCAAGTAGGCCAGAGGAGCATGAAGTGAAACTTTATATAAACTTAAAATTTGTATAAACTTAAAATTTGAATAACAAAAATACACATTTTTGTCATTGCAGAAAAAGGCAGAACATGAATGTTTTAAAAATCACACAGTGAAATAGAATTTAAAAATGACTTGGATGTTTCTAAGTATAGAAATACAGTCAAAGCATCACCCTTGACTAGTGCCCTTTATGTAGGTAGATTATAGAATATCACTAACTCTTCAGTTGAAAGACTTGGTGGTACTCTAGTTCTCTTGCTAACCCAAGTTTCAGAACACTTGTAACCCATTACTGGATGGCTGACTTGACAATTCCTCTAATAAATAAGACCAATATTTCTTTCAACATTCCTTAATACTAATAATTATGCTAAGCATTTTATGTGTAGAGAATCTTTACAGTAAGACAGGATATAGATTTTTTTGCTTATTCTCAGTATTCATTCGATAAAGCAGAGACTGAAGCACTCAAACAACTTAATTTGTATGTTGTGATTCTGACCCATAAATGTCTAATGATAGATTAATATCTACAATTAATAAAGATCCAACAAAGAAAAAGAACTTTAGAACAATTTCCCTTATGAATATCGATGCAAAAATACTCAATAAAATTTTTGCCAACTGAATCCAAGAACACATCAAAATGATCATTCACCATGATCAAGTAGGCTTCATTCCAGTGTTGCAGGGATGGTTCAATATATGGAAATCCATCAATGAAGTGGAATGTAATCCATTTCATAAACAAACTCAAAGGAAAAAAGCACATGGACATTTCATTAGATGCTGCAAAAGCATTTGACAAAATTCAGCATCCTTTCAAGTTAAAAGTATTGGGAAGATCAGGAATTCAAGGCACATATCTAAACATAGTAAGAGCAATATACAGCAAACCAGTAGCCAATATCAAACTAAATGGAGAGAAACTTGAAGCAATCCCACTAAAATTGGGGACCAGACAAGGCTGCCTACTCTCTCTCTATCTATTCTATATAGTACTTGAAGTTCTAGCTATAGCAATTAGACAGAAAAAGGAGGTCAAAGGTATACAAATTGGAAATGAGGAAGTCAAATTTTCACTATCTGCAGATGATATGATAGTATACTTAAGTGCCCCCAAAACTCCACCAGAGAACTCCTACAGCTGATAAACAACTCCAGCAAAGTGGCTGGATATAAAATTAACTCATACAAATCAGTAGCCTTCCTATACTCAAAGGATAAACAAGATGAGAAAGAAATTAGGGAAATGACACCCTTCACAATAGTCCCAAATAATATTTCGTACCTAAGTGTGATCCTAAAGAAGAAAGTGAAAGATCTGTATGACAAAACGTCAAGTCTCTGAAGAAAGAAACTGAAGAAGACCTCAGAAGATGGAAAGATCTCCCATGCTTCTGGACTGGCAGGATTAATACAGTAAAAATGGCCATCTTTCTAAATGCAATCTACAGATTCAATGCAATCCCCACCAAAATTCCAACTCAATTTTTCATAGAGTTAGAAAGAGCAATTCTCAAATTCATCTGGAATAACAACGAACCCAGGATATCTAAAACTATTCTCAACAGTAAAAGAACTTCTGAGGGGATCAGTATCCCAGACTCCAAGCAATACTACCGAGCAATAGTGTTAAAAACTGCATGGTATTACAGTGACAAGCCGGTAGATCAATGGAATAGAATTGAAGACCAAGAAATGAGCCCTATGGTCACTTGATCTTTGACAAAGCAACTAAAACCATCCAGTGGAAAAAAGATAGACTTTTCAACAAATGGTGCTGGTTCAACTGGAGGTCATCATGCAGAAGAATGCAAAGCAATCCCTTCTTATCTCCTTGTACTAAGCTCAAATCCAAGTGGATCAAGAACCTCCACATAAAACAAGACACAATGAAACTAGTAGAAAAGAAACAGGGTTAGAGCCTTAAGGACATGGGCACAGGGGAAAATTTACTGAACAGAACACCAATAGCCTATGCTCTTAAGATCAAGAATTAACAAATGGGACCTCATAAAATTACAAAGTTTCTGTAAGGCAACGGACACTGTCAATAGGACAAAATGACAAGCAACAAATTGGGAAAAGATCTTTACCAACCCTACATCTGACAAAGGGCTAATATCCAATATATACAAAGAACACATGAAGTTAGACTCCAGACAGCCAAATAACCCTATTAGAAATGGGATAAAGAGCTGAACAAAGAATTTTCACCCAAAAAGCACCTAAAGAAATATTCAATATCCGTAGTCATCAGGGAAATGCAAATCAAAACAACCCTGAGATTTCACCTCATACCTGTCAGAATGGCTTAAATAAAAAACCCAAGAGACAGCAGATGCTGGCAAGGATGTGGAGAAAGAGGAACACTCCTCCACTGCTGGTCGAATTGCAAGCTGGTACAACCACTTTGGAAATCAGTTTGGCGGTTCATCAGAAAACTGGGCATAATACTACTGGAGGACCCTGTTATACCACTCCTGGGCATATACCCAGAGGATTCTCTAGCATGTAATAAGGACACATGCTCCACTATGTTCATATCAGCCCTATTTATAATAGCCACAAGCTGGAAAGAACCCAGATGCCCCTCAACAGAGGAACGGATAGAGAAAATGTGGTATATTTATACAATGGAATACTATGCAGCTATTAAAAATAATGAATTCATTAAATTCTTAGACAAATGGATGGAACTGGAAAATGTCATCCTGAATGAGATAATCCAATCACAAAAGTACACACATGGCATGCACTCAGTGATAAGTGGATATTAGCCTAGAAGCTTGGAATACCCAAGACACATTTCACAAAGCAAATGATGCCCAAGAAGGAGGAAGAATAAAGTATACATGCTATGGTCCTTTTTTGAAGGGGGAACAAAAGACCCACAGAAGGAGGTACAGAGACAAAGGGTTGAGCAGAGTCTGAGGGAAAGACCATCCAGAGATTACCCTAACTAGAGATCCATCCATATACAGTTACCAAACCCAGACACTATTACTGATTCAAACAAGTGTTTGCTGAATGGAGTCAGCTATAGCTGTCACCTGGGAGGCTCTGCTAGTGCATGAGAAATACAGAGGGGGACACTCTCAGCCAGCCATTGAACTAAGCACAGGGTCCTCAGTGGAGGAGCTAGAGAAAGGACTCAATGAGCTGAAGGGTTTTGCAGTGCCATAAGAGGAACAATAGTCTGACTTACCCAGTACTCCCAGAGCTCCCAGGGAGAAAATCATCAACCAAAGATTACACATGGAGTTGACCATGGCTACAGACACATAGACAGCAGAGAATGACCTTGTTAGACACCAAATGGAGGAGAGGCCATTTATCCTGGAAAGGTTCAATGCTGCAGTGTAGAGAAATACCAAGACAGGGAAGCAGGAGAAAGCTGATTGAGGAACAGGGGGAGAAGATATAGCTTATGGGATTTTCAGGGGGGGGGACCAGGAAAGGGGACAATATTTGAAATGTAAATAAAGAATATATTTAATAGAAAACAAAAACCAACAAAGAACAACAACAGCAAAAAACAAATGGGCTAACAGAATGACTACCCAGAGCTCTAGCCTGTTATAGAAAGAATATATGAATATATATGTATATGTATATATATATATATATATACATATATAAATTTATCTCAATTTATGATATAGTACTTGCCTAGAAGGGAAAAAGGCCCCCAGATTTGGCTCCTGGTACTTATGAAAAAAGAAAGAAAGAAAGGAAGAAAAAAAGACAGAAAGAAAGAAAGGAAAGAAAGACAGAAAGAAAGAATGAGAGAGAAAGTGGGAAGGAGGGAGGGAGGGAGAGAGATGGAAGGAGTGAGGGATGATGTAATGAGGGAGATATGGAGGGAGGGGGAGGGAGGGTAGGGAGGAAGAAAGGAGAAAGAGGGGAAGGAAGAAAGGAAAGAAAAACATTAAAAAGAATATGATATATTATTTACTCCATGGAACCAAGAAAATATAAATGAATTCATTTAAACAAATTTAAATAAATAAAAATTATTATTTTTTTTGTAGAAAGAACTCAAAGCAAACGAAAACAAACTCAAATATAAATCATGTTGTGGAGAAAGTATAACATTTCTCCATTGCTGGTAGGATTTCAAGCTGGTGAAACCACTCTGGAAGTTAGTTTGGTGGTTCCTCAGAAAATGGGACATAGTACTACCTTAGGACCAAGCTATACCACTCCTGGGCACATACCCAGAAGATGCTCCAATGTGCCATAAGGGCACATGTGCCACTATGTTCATAGCAGCCTTATTTATAATAGCCAGAAATTGAAAAAAAAAAAAACAGATGTCCGTCAACAGAGGAATAGATACAGAAAATGTGGTACATTTACACAATGAAGTACTATTCAGCTATCCAAAGCAATGAATTCATGAAATACTTAGGCAAATGTATGGAATTAGAAAATATCATCCTGAGTGAGGTAACCCAATCACAAAAGAACACACATGGTATGCACTCACCCATAAGTGGTTATTAGCCCAGAAGCTTGTAATACCCAAGATACAATTCACAAACCACATGAAGCTCAAGAAAAAGGAAAAGTAAAGTGTGAATACTTTGGTCCTTCTTAGAATGGGGATCAAAATATCCATGGGAGGAAATACAGAGATAAAGTGTGTAACAGAGACTGGAGAAAATGCCATCCAGAGACTGCCCCACCTAGGGACCTATCCCATATACAGGTACCAAACCTAGACACTATTATGGATGCCAACAAGTGCTTGCTGACAGGAGCCTGATATAGCTGTCTCCTGAGAGGCTTTGCCAGCAACTGACAAATACAGAGGTGGATGCTCACAGCCAACCATTGGACTGAGCACAGGGTCCCCCATGGAGGAGCTAGAGAAAGGACCTAAGGAACTGAAGGGGTTTGCAACCCCATAGAATTAAAAACAATATGAACCAACCAGTACCCCCAGACCTCTCAGGGACTAGACTACCAACCAAAGAGTACAAATGGAGGGACCTATGGCTCCAGCTGCATTTATAGCAGAGGATGGCCTTGTCAGACATCAATGAGAGGAGAGGGCCTTGGTCTTGTGAAGGCTCAATGCCCCAGTGTAGGGGAATGCTAGGACAGGGAAGCAGGAGAGGGTTGGTTAGTGATCATGGGGAGTCAGGAGGTGTTAGGGTGCTTTCAGAGGATAAAAGAGGAAAGGGGATAATATTTGAAATGTACATAAAGAAAATATCTAATAAAAAAGAAAAAAACAACAAAAAAGAAAAGACATGATGGATATTTGAGGAGCTATGCTTAAATTAATATATACTAAAGAAGATCAGGACTTCAGAACTCGGCCTCCCACCAGTCAGGAGAGGAGCATCCATCTTGGTTCCGTACTCCAGGAATCGGACAGACTGAGGTACACAAACATAATCCGAGGCCAACACCGCGGTGGTCTGAGCCCGACGGGCGTTGGCCTGCACCCAGGCCCTGGGCGGGTCGGGGGGCCATCGGGGTGCCAACCCAACCAGGAGGTTTTTTGCCCAGGCCTGCGAGCTCGCCGCCGCCATTTTGCCTGCAGGACGACAGAGAGCTCAGGCGGGCAGACCTGTAACAGGCATAGCCTAAGGCTAACAAAGCGGGGGTCCAGGCCCCAAAAGGCACAGGACTGACCCCAAGAACTGGGCGGCTTGGTGGGCCATCTGTGAGTCAACCCGCCCAGGTGATTGTTAGCAAAGCAGACTCTCCCGGCGCTTTCAGGGAGCGCGGGCGCGCACGCCCGCCATCGTAGTCACCTGGCAAACCCTATTAACAGTCATAGCCCTAGGGGAACTTTGCTCGGACCTTGGCCTCCCAGGCTTTTGCCTGGACTCAGGGACTGGGCGGCCAGGCTAACCTTGTGTGCGACAGCCCAGTTGGCAGATCGGCTGCCCAGCGGAGTGAGCGGAACACAGGGGAGGTCACAGTAGCATACACCGTCGGCACTCCCTGGGAGTGCACACAGGCTCCATCTGCTCCACAGACACAATCTGGGGCAAGGCCTCAGGCAGAAGCCCTTAGCTCTACTCTCTCCGCTTCCGGATCCAGATCAGTCTGGGCGGCAGCATTACATCTCCAAGTCCTGCAAGTGGCTAGCTGGGCTTCCGGGCGGCCAGCTGGGAGAAGTCAGTGTGCTCCAGTGAATCCAGCGGGCCCCAGCGGGAGCCTTCGGGTGCCTGCTTTGGGATCGGAACAGCCTGGGCAGCAGCACACTGTCTACAAGCAGTGCAGGAGGTAAGCTGTGCACCAGAGGCCAACTGGGAAGGGGCAGCTTGCACTGGTGAGTCCAGCACTGACAAGATAAACTAACACCAGTGAGATCTAGATGGCAAAAGGCAAACGCAGGAACGTCACTAACAGAAATCAAGGCAATATGGCAACAGCTGAACCCAATTCTCCTCTACCAACATGTCCTGGATACCCCATCACACCAGTAAAACAAGATTTGGATTTAAAATCACTGGTCATGATGCTGGTACAGGAACACATGAAGGTCATACATAAAGAAATTCAGGAGAAAATGGATCAAAAGTTAGAAGCCCTTGCAAGGGAAACACAAAAATCATTGAAAGAAATCCAGGAGAATACAAAAGCCAACAAGGAGGAAATGCAAAAAACACTTAAAGAAATACAGGAGAACTTTGATCAACAGGCTGAGGTCATGAAAGACGAAACACAAAAATCTCTTAAAGAAATACAGGAGAACTTTGGTCAACAGGCTGAGCTCATGAAAGAGGAAACACAAAAATCTCTTAAAGAATTACAGGAAAACACAAACATGCAAGTGAAGGAGCTAAGCAAAACCATCCAGGATCTAAAATCAGAAGTAGAAACAACTAAGAAAACTCAAAGGGAGACAACTTTGGAGATAGAAAGCCTTGGGAAGAAATCAGGGGACAGAGATACAAATATCAACAACAGAATACAAGAGATAGAAGAAAGAATCTCAGATGCTGAAGATTCCATAGAAACCATGGACTCAACAGTTAAAGAAAATGCAAAATGCAAAAAGCTTGTAACCCAAAATATCCAGGAAATCCAGGACACAATGAGAAGACCAAACCTAAGGATTATAGGCATAGATGAGAGTGAAGATTTACAACTTAAAGGGCCAGCAAATATCTTCAATAAAATTATGGAAGAAAACTTCCCTAACCTAAAGAGAGAGATGCCCATGAATATACAAGAAGCCTACAGAACTCCAAACAGACTGGACCAGAACAGAAATACTTCCCGTCACATAATAATCAAAACACCAAATGTTCTAAACAAAGAAAGAATACTAAAGGCAGTAAGAGAAAAAGGCCAAGTAACATATAAAGGAAGACCTATCAGAATCACAGCAGACTTTTCACCTGAGACTATGAAGGCTAGAAGGTCCTGGGCAGATCTCATGCAGACTCTAAGAGAACACAAATGCCAACCAAAACTACTATATCCAGCAAAACTCTCAATCACCATAGATGGAGAAACTAAGATATTTCATGACAAAACCAAGTTTAGCCAATATCTATCCACAAACCCGGCCCTAAAAAGGATAATAGGAGGACAACACCAATACAAGGAGGGAAACTTCACCTTGGAAAAAGCAAGATAGTAACCTTTCATCAAACCCAAAAGAAGTTAAGCATTCAAATTTAAAAAATAACGTCAAAAATGATAGGAAGTAACAATCACTATTCCTTAATATCTCTTAACATCAATGGACTTAATGCCCCAATAAAAAGACACAGACTAACTGAATGGATACGTAAACAGGACCCTACATTTTGCTGCTTACAGGAAACACACCTCAGGGTCAAAGACAAACACTACCTTAGAGTAAAAGGCTGGAAGACAATTTTACAAGCAAATGGTCTCAGGAAACAAGCTGGAGTAGCCATTTTAATATCAGATAAAATTGACTTTCAACCCAAAGTCATCAAAAGAGACCCTGAGGGACACTTCTTGCTGGTCAAAGGAAAAATACAAAAAGAAGAACTGTCAATCCTGAACATCTATGCCCCAAATGCAAGGGCACCCTCTTTCGTAAAAGAAACTTTATTAAAACTAAAAGCACACATTGCACCTAACACAATAATTGTGGGTGACTTCAACACTGCACTTTCCTCAATGGACCGATCAGGAAAACAGAAACTAAACAGGGACACAATGAAACTAATTGAAGCTTTGGACCAATTAGATTTAACAGATATATATATAGAACATTCTATCCTAAAACAAAAGAATATACCTTTTTCTCAGCACCTCATGGTACCTTCTCCAAAATCGACCATATAATTGGTCACAAGACAGACCTCAACAAATATAAGAAGATCAAACTAATCCCATGCCTCCTATCTGATCACTATGGAGTAAAAGTGGTCTTCAATAGCAACAGAAACAACAGAAAGCCCACATACACGTGGAAACTGAACAATACTCTACTCAATGATACCTTGGTCAAGGAAGAAATAAAGAAAGAAATTAAAGACTTTTTAGAACACAATGAAAATGAAAACACAACATACCCAAATCTATGGGACACAATGAAAGCAGTGCTAAGAGGAAAACTCATAGCCCTGAGTGCCTCCAAAAAGAAAATGGAGAGAGCATACATTACCAGCTTAATGACACACCTGAAAGCCCTGGAACAAAAAGAAGCTATTTCGCCCAGGAGGAGTAGAAGGCAGGAAATCATCAAACTCAGGGCCGAAATCAATCAAGTAGAAACAAAGAGAACCATACAAAAAATCAACAATACCAGGAGCTGGTTCTTTGAGAAAATCAACAAGATAGATAAACCCTTAGCCAGAATGACCAAAGGGCACAGAGAAAGTATCCAAATTAACAAACTTAGAAATGAAAAGGGAGATATAACAACGGAAACTGAGGAAATCCAAAAAATCATCAGATCCTACTACAAGAGCCTATACTCAACACAACTGGAGAATCTGGAGGAAATGGACAATTTCCTTGACAGATACCAAATACCAAAATTAAATCAGGACCAACTAGACCATCTAAACAGTCCCATAATGCCTAAAGAAATAGAAGGAGTCATAGAAAGTCTTCCAACCAAAAAAAGCACAGGACCAGATGGCTTCAGTGCAGAATTCTACCAGACCTTCAAAGAAGAGTTAACACCAATACTCTTCAAACTATTCCACAAAATAGAAACAGAAGGAACACTACCCAAATCCTTCTACGAAGCCACAATTACGCTGATACCAAAGCCACACAAAGATCCAACAAAGAAAGAGAACTTCAGACCAATTTCCCTTATGAACATCGATGCAAAAATACTCAATAAAATTCTTGCCAACCGAATCCAAGAACACATCAAAACGATCATCCACCATGATCAAGTAGGCTTTATCCCGGGAATGCAGGGTTGGTTCAATATACGGAAATCCATCAATACAATCCACTACATAAACAAACTCAAAGAACAAAACCACATGGTCATTTCATTGGATGCTGAAAAAGCATTTGACAAAATTCAGCATCCCTTCATGCTTAAAGTCTTGGAGAGAACAGGAATTCAAGGCCCATACCTAAACATAGTAAAAGCAATATACAGCAAACCGGTAGCCAGCATCAAACTAAATGGAGAGAAACTTGAAGCAATCCCACTGAAATCAGGGACCAGACAAGGCTGCCCCCTTTCTCCTTATCTTTTCAATATTGTACTTGAGGTACTAGCTCGGGCAATTCGACAACATAAGGAGGTCAAAGGGATACAAATTGGAAAGGAAGAAGTCAAACTATCATTATTTGCAGACGACATGATCGTCTACCTAAGTGACCCAAAGAACTCCACTAGAGAGCTCCTACAGCTGATAAACAACTTCAGCAAAGTGGCAGGTTATAAAGTCAACTCAAGCAAATCAGTGGCCTTCCTATACTCAAAGGATAAGCAGGCTGAGAAAGAAATTAGGGAAATGACCCCCTTCACAATAGCCACAAACAGTATAAAGTATCTTGGGGTGACTCTTACCAAACATGTGAAAGATCTGTATGACAAGAACTTCAAGACTCTGAAGAAGGAAATGGAAGAAGACCTCAAAAAATGGGAAAACCTCCCATGGTCATGGATCGGCAGAATCAATATAGTTAAAATGGCCATTTTGCCTAAAGCACTATACAGATTCAATGCAATACCCATCAAAATCCCAACTCAATTCTTCACAGAGAAAGAGCAATTATCAAATTCATCTGGAACAACAAAAAACCCAGGATAGCTAAAACTATTCTCAGCAACAAAAGGAAATCTGGGGGAATCAGTATCCCTGACCTCAAGCAATACTACAGAGCAATAGTGTTAAAAACTGCATGGTATTGGTACAGTGACAGGCAGGAGGATCAATGGAACAGGATTGAAGATCCAGAAATGAACCCACACACCTATGGCCACTTGATCCTCGACAAAGAGGCTGAAAACATCCAATGGAAAAAAGATAGCCTTTTCAACAAATGGTGCTGGTTCAACTGGAGGTCAGCATGCAGAAGAATGCGAATTGATCCATCCTTGTCTCCTTGTACTAAGCTCAAATCCAAATGGATCAAGGACCTCCACATAAAGCCAGACACTCTGAAGCTAATAGAAAAAAAACTGGGGAAGACCCTTGAGGACATCGGTACAGGGAGAAAGTTTCTGAACAGAACACCAATAGCGTATGCTCTAAGAGCAAGAATTGACAAATGGGACCTCATAAAATTACAAAGTTTCTGTAAGGCAAAGGACACCATCAAGAGGACAAATCGGCAACCAACAAATTGGGAAAAGATCTTCACCAATACTACATCAGATAGAGGGCTAATATCCAATATATATAAAGAACTCAAGAAGTTAGACTCCAGAAAACCAAACAACCCTATTAAAAAATGGGGTACAGAGTTAAACAAAGAATTCTCACCTGAAGAACTTCGGATGGCAGAGAAGCATCTTAAAAAATGCTCAACTTCATTAGTCATTAGGGAAATGCAAATCAAAACAACCCTAAGATTTCATCTTACACCAGTCAGAATGGGTAAGATTAAAAATTCAGGAGACAGCAGGTGTTGGAGAGGGTGTGGAGAAAGAGGAACACTCCTCCACTGCTGGTGGGGTTGCAAATTGGTACAACCACTCTGGAAATCAGTCTGGCGGTTCCTACGAAAACTGGGCACCTTACTTCCAGAAGATCCTGCTATACCACTCCTGGGCATATACCCAGAAGACTCCCCACCATGTAATAAGGATACATGTTCTACTATGTTCATAGCAGCCCTATTTGTAATTGCCAGATGCTGGAAAGAACCCAGGTATCCCTCAACAGAAGAGTGGATGCAAAAAATGTGGTATATCTACACAATGGAGTACTATTCAGCCATTAGAAACAATGAATTCATGAAATTCTTAGGCAAATGGATGGAGCTAGAGAATATCATACTAAGTGAGGTAACCCAGACTCAAAAGGTGAATCATGGTATGCACTCACTAATAAGTGGATATTAACCTAGAAAACTGGAATACCCAAAACATAATCCACACATCAAATGAGGTACAAGAAGAAAGGAGGAGTGGCCCCTGGTTCTGGAAAGACTCAGTGAAACAGTATTCAGCAAAACCAGAACGGGGAAGTGGGAAGGGGTGGGTGGGAGGACAGGGGAAGAGAAGGGGGCTTGCGGGACTTTCGGGGAGTGGGGGGGCTAGAAAAGGGGAAATCATTTGAAATGTAAATAAATTATATCGAATAAAAAATATATATACTGAGCATATTATGTATTTGTACCAAAATCATATAATATTACATAGTCATGAAACTATTTAGCTTTTCTGTATTCATTAAAAATAAATTAAAATGTCATTTTAAAAATAAATTCTTTATATGTTGTGTGTTAGTTTAAAAATAAACCTCATTTATTAGTTTGTGTTTGTTTATGTGTGTTCATGTGTTCATCATTCATGTGTGTGTATGTGTGTGTGTGTGTGTGTGTGAGAGTGCGTAGAGTAGAAGATAACCTTGGGCATTGTTGATAAGAATCTACTTTCATAGGAGCTCATTAGTATTTCTCATTGGCTTATAATTTCTCATTGGCTTAGCACTCATTTGCTTAGAACTCTACAAGTAGGTTTTTCTATCTGGCCAATGATTTCCAGGGAGTGTGTGTAGTACTTGCATTATGAGCAGGGGACATCTACTTTTCATGGGTGCTGGGGATAACACTCAGGTCCTCAGTCTTATTTACCAAGCACTTTGCAGACTGAGCCATTCACTCAGCTTTTAATTTCATTTGTAAAAGTAAGAATGCATTGACTGTTTTGCTGTAATTTCTGAAGTTGTGAGAAATAATAGCAAAGATATGATGTTATTGATAGTGTGATAAGTGGTAAAGAATTTGGTGCTGATATGGACATTTAGAAACCATTTACAGATAAAATAAAAGTCAGTGCACTAAGCAGGGATTTGTTCAAAAGTTGATATATTCTAAGAACAATGAATTCTGAAACATGGTTGCTTTATGAAAAATGAATGACAAGGATTAAATCACTTGGTCTTTCTCTTCCTGATTATCTGTTTGTTTCCTCCAGAAATAATCTCATGGCACTCATTCCTTTGTCAGGAAAATGCACTAGTAGAAAGCTGAAGGACCTGGTTAGGTTCCCAAGTCAAAAAAAATGACATCATGGAAGTGGTAAATATGTCCCCAGAACCTATTGCACCCAAAGATATTTTAAGAAGTTTATCCTCACCTATTTCCAGATATTGATAAAAACAACAATAAGTCACAGAAATCCATATTATATCTCAGAAATTAGAAATCACTTGATGTACAGGGCATTCCAGGAAAGCCCCATAAACCGACACTTTCTATTATCTAAAGTAGTCTCAAGATAATCATCTCCAGTGGCCCCAGGACTCTCATTAAATCTTTCAGTGTTCCAAGCCCCACCCGTAAGCAATGCTGAAGACAGTCCCTTAAATTATAAAAAGTTATACTAAAGAGACATTTCACAGACTTTTGAGTGGGAAAATAGCTCCACTGCTTGTCTCTGTATTATGAGATATACAAAATCCCAGAAATAATTTGCAGAAATTCCATTTCTTATTCTTATAGAGATGAAGTGAAGTACATAGAAGTGATGGATTGAAAGCAGAGAACAGCATGGGAAAAACTACATATAGCCTGGGTAAGGACAAGAAGGGAAAATATCAGTTATTATTACAATACAGTAAGTATCTTGTTATGTGATGGTAGACAAGGATAAAGGGGGATTGTAATGGTATTACACTGATGTTCCACTTTATTACAATGGATTAAGGAATATACAATCATATACATGCAAAGTATCAAAATGTTTATGAGATCATCAACCAACATTGTCTGATGAAGTCTGTATAAACTTCACTTATCTTGATACTCAGACATGATACTCTGGAAAATACCAAGAACTTGTATTGAGTATGATGGAAAATATGTTCTTTTTCTCACAGATTCTAGCAATTCTGAGATGTTCTTCAAAGAAGACCACTGTATGCATCTAGTGTGATTTCATACTATATTAAATAAGGGATAGTGTCTACAAATGCAGAGACATTTTATTTTTCCTGGGCTCTAAGGAAAAACTCATGAATTTGAGATTTTGTTACCTTCTTGGTTTTTTCACCATTCATAAATGCAGGTAAGCAGGAAGGAGCAAAGTGCCTGCACATCATTCACAGTGCTGAGAGCACAGAGTGCCGAGATCATTTTAAGAGCTGCCAACTGCCAAAATGAGGCAAATTCAAGTAAATTAAAGACTGTGCTAGAAAGGAATTAGTACATATTTATAATCATTATTTGTAGAAAAGTCTCTGGAAAGCACAAGATTCCATACAGCCACTGAGGTAGCCATCATCAAAAACCTATATTCACAAGACTGATCCTCTAGAATCGAGATACAGCAGTTCTTTTTTTTTTTTTTTTTGTTGTTTTGTTTGATTGATTAATTTTGGGGTTTTATTTATTTATTTTTTTAATTTTTTTTTATTATTCGATACAGCAGTTCTAAATGAGTCACTTTTCTTTTCTTTTTTATTAGGTGTTTTTTATTTACATTTCAAATGTTATCCCATTCCCTCTTACCCCTCCAACCCCCCCCCCCCATTCTCTCCCCCTGCTCACTAACCTACCCTCTCCTGCTTCCCTGTCCTGGCATTCCCCTACACTGGGGCATTGAGCCTTCATAGGACCAAGGCCCTCTCCTCTCATTGATATCTGATAAGGTCATCCTCTGATACATATGTGACTCAAGGCATGGGTCCCTCCATGTGTACTCTTTGTTTGGTGGTTTAGTCCCTGGTAGCTCTGAGGTACTGGTTGGTTTATGTTGTTGTTCCTCCTATGGGGCTGCAAACCCCTTTAGCTCCTTAGTTCCTTTCTCTAGCTCCTCCACTGGGGACCCTGTGCTCAGTCCAATGGTTGGCTGTGAGTATCCACTTCTGTATGTATTTGTCAGGCACTGGCAGAGTCTCTCAGGATACAGATATATCAGGCTCCTGTCATCAAGCACTTGTTGGCATCCATAATAGTGTCTGGCTTTGGTAACTGTATATGGGATGGGTCCCCAGGTGAGACAGTCTCTGGATGGCCTTTCCTTCAATTTCTTCTCCACACTTTGTATCTTCTCCCATGTGTATTTTGATCCCCTCAGAAGGATTGTAGTATACAGACCTTGGTCTTCCTTCTTCTTGAGCTACACTTTTCTAACAAAGATAAAATTAAACTTGTTTTGGCATGCACATGTGAGCAAGTGTACACACACACACACACACACACACACACACACACACACACACCTTTAAATCTCATAAAAATAAAGTCGTTTAGAAACCACAAGGAAATGAGTAAGAGAAGCAGAGGGGTTTAGGGAGCTTTCCTGAGGCAAGTAACATTTTGGGGCAAGTAACATTTGATCCTTTTTGTCAGAAAGTTCATTGCAGGTTAAATTAACAACACAGGTAAGCAGAAGATCAAGAAACAAGTTGCTACAACTGGGAAATTGAGAAATATTTGTTACATAGGGGATCTTGGCAACAGGAAATGATGATAGTCTGTCAAGACCTTGAACTCATGGTTCAACCCTTGCATTTTGTAAATGTTACAGTCTAAACAGATGTATATTATAGGCATTCAGTCAATATATGGAAAAGTCATGACTGCCAATAGTCACACAGCCACCCAAATCAAACTTATATACTTTGTAAAATCTAAATGATAATCCCTATCACATACGCTTATGAAGGTTACATGAGCACTGTCTAACATCACTTTCTTTGTAGTACATTGTTACACTGCAAATAGATGCTGCTTACCTGGACAGACTTTTATTATAATCTGTTACTACATAGAACATGTAAATTAGAAAGTAGCAACTCTCATGCTAGTTTATTATATTTTTTCATTAATCCCTATGAATTTACTAGAATAATTTCCAGCTAGCATCTCTTTCTAAACAGAATTTCTCCAGACTCTTGTTACCATGCTATAAATGTGCCTCCCATGTGTACTAATGACCTGCAGACCAAGTACCTCTCTGGGCCATAGTTTCCTTGTCAAAAGTCTCTTGAAGTAGCACTTACCTCTTAGGGTAGCTGTGATGATACAGAGGGATGTACAACAGAAATAGAAAAAAAGTTAGAAGAAAATAAGATACTTGTAAAGCCCACCACTGTGTATCTGTGGGAACTTTTCAGAAGGATTGACTAAGGTGGAGGGACATGATCTGAATGTACACTGGGTCATCAGACAGCCTGAAAACATGAATGGAATAAAAGAGACAAATGAAGAGATGGTGATAAACACAGACTCTAAGCAATGGAACTAGACAGACAAACTATGAGACAAATAAATAGTTCTTCCTTTGAGTCTTTCTTTATTCATTCAGGTCCCAGCTATAGAAAGATAACTAAGACAGAAAGTGTGCCAACAACAATTTCTACAATAAAGAGTCATACCATGGTAGTAGAATTGGTATGAAAGAATATATAAACAGGAAAGCCTATACTGAAATATATTGCAAAAATCATAAGTGATCAAAATAAAATGAAGGAGGCATTCTTAGCTATGATTCCAGAGCCAAAACAATGTAGATGAGTAGAAACAAATGAATTGAAAAAAACATGTAAAACCCCAATGGAAAAGGGAAGAGCTGAATAGAAACAATACCATATGTAAAGTAACAGAGGGATTAAGTTGCATTTGGAAGGTAGGGGGCATCCTCTGGCTTGAGTGCATGATAGGTACAAATGGGCCAGAGACTAAACCAAGACACTTTTCTATTTGTTTGCAAAGAACATTGAAATTCAGGCTGGGATATTTATGTTTTCCTATATGAACAGTGGGTTTCTATATACTATTTTTGAAAACTTCAATGATTTGATTACTGTAACCTGTCCTTAGAAAGCTATCATTACGTCACAGTGTGATGAATGAATTGTGTGTGTGTGTGTGTGTGTGTGTGTGTGTGTGTGTGTTATAAGCTTGGGAGATGCAATTTCGCTCTATGGAAAATAAGCAATTTATATCAATTACTCTTGTATTTAAAAAGAATATAGAATTTGGAATTCTGAAAGTGACATTTTGGGTCTAAAAAGGATAAATTAGTTGAAAGAGGTCTCATTAATCTCAACAGATACTATTAACAACTTAAAATAACAAGAGGCATGATGTGGCACATCTGCATTCAATACTGAGAAGAAACTGAAACATTTTCCAAAGGAATGTGAAGACCTTTTCCAAGAATGGTCAAACCTTAAAAATCATAAAAGGTACCCTAAGGTTGAATAATTTTTAATGGAAAGGGTTTTGTTTTAGAGATAACTAGATTGAGACACCTTCAGAGGAAAAATAGTCTGATCTTAAAGATAAACCACAAGAGGATCAGTGAAGATTGATGGAGCACTTTCGTTGCTCACAGAAAGCTCTTTGTGTTAGACATACCTCTAATTGTCTCCCTCCTGATGTTGTTCATAGATGCCATTGTACTGTCCACTTAGGTACCGAACTTCCTCACACAAGTCTCTGCTGATGAATGGACAACAGCCCTGCACTATCACATCAAAGACATCTGTACAACTGTATCTACACTCAAGCAATAAGATGTATATTATAGGCATTCAGTCAATATAAATGTAAAATTCCTGACTGCCAATAGTCACACAGCCACCCAAATCAAACTTTTATACTTTATAAAACCTAAATGATAATCCCTATCACATACGCTTATGAGGGTTACATGAACACAGTCTAGCATCACTTTCTTTGTAGTACATTGTTACTCTACAAATAAATGCTTCTTACCTGGACAGAATTTTTATAAAATTCTGTTACTACATAGAACATGTAAATTAGAAAGTAGCAACTGTCATGTTAGTTTATTATATTTTTCATTAATCCCTGTGAATTCACTAGAATAATTTCCAGCTAGCATCTCTTTCTCTGTCTTTCTCCACCATTTTCTTTTCAATCCCCAACTCCTTAAGGTTTAACAGCAACTGAAGTTAAAATGAAAATAATGTTCATAATCCTATCTTTCTTACCCATCAATTTCTGCTTAGTGTGGAAAAATTAAGTATAAATGAGTTAGAAATATGATGTGAAAACTGATCTCAGGAATTTAAAGTGTTTCCTTCAGGACTCTGCTGTAAAACCCCTGAAGCATATTAGCTGGGAAAATGTTGATCAAACCTTTATGACCAGTGTTGACAGTCTGAAACGAAACAGTGTTTTCAAAATTACTTCAACTTTAGGTAAGTTCAATATGATGTTCTGAAAATGTTTAAAGTCATAGATTTGTTCTAAGAACTATTTCAGTATAAACTGTCGATGTAGAAAGATTGTTGTGTATTTTAAAAAGACTGAAATTACCCAATGTTTGTTTAATCTCATCTGGTTATTTTCAAAACTGTCATTGTGATGGCTAATCTTAGTTGTCAATTTAGCTACATCTGGAATTAACTAACACTCAAGCAGCTGGGCATGCTGATGTGGGAATATCCATCAGAAATTTTGGCTCTATTTTCTCATAGGAGGCTATAGGAAAAAAAAAACATTGAAAAGGGAAACTTTGCTTTCTTGCCCACATCCTCACTGGCAAGCTCATCCATCTTGCTGCTGAAGCATTACTTCACTTGTATCAGAACCTATTTCTCTGTGATCCCAAAGTTGAGTGGTGAGTAGCTGAGACATCCAACTTCATAGAATGAACAGGATCTTAGACTTTCCAACTTGAGACTTGTGTTGAACTCGGCAGACCACAGCCTACAAGCCACTCTAATAAGACTCATTTTAATATATATGACTTAATTTTATCAGTTCTGTTCCTTCAGAGAACCCAGTCACTGTTAGGAAACAGAGAATGATAAGGAACTTATGTATAAATAGAATAATCCTGAGAAAAATATTAAATTTTATTGGAAATTTTTATTAATCTCTTCAAAACAAAATTGGCAGATACTATGTCCATTTCAAATAAATTAAGCAAATGGATTATTTTAATCTTTCATCCAATCCAGAGTACCCTCATATAAAATAATGGACAGAAAAAATATGAAGTTATAGAATCGAGTGCGTGCGAGTGAAGCAAAAAAAAAAAAAAAAGTGCATTATTTCGTCACTTCTTCAGATCCTGATTCAGGAACACAAATAACAAGACAAGATTTGTAACTAGAAACTAAGAAGATACTTAAGCCTGCTCTTTGGGGTTTGAACAGATTTACATACTGGAAATATTCTCATCATTTTGACTCTTAACTTTCCTAACTTTTTCCTTAGTCACCTGCATACATGTGTCTCTTTAAGGTTATTGAATTTATTAACTCAGGTGACCTTGATCAAAATCTTGGTTATACCATTCACCAATTCTTCACAGTCATCTCTGAGTCTTTATCTTAAACATATATCCTGCTCTGGGGCAAACTTATTACCACTAGGAGGATGGGCAACCATACCACAGTGACTACATTTCTTCTGTGGGGATTTTCCAGTTTCCCAGAACTGCAGAATCTACTCTTTGCTGTGATTCTGCTCTCCCATGTGAGCATTCTCTTAGCAAATGCATCCATCATGGTGGCCATCAAGCTCAATCACAACCTCCACACTCCCATGTACTTTTTCCTCTTTGCCCTGTCCTTTTCAGAAACATGCACTACTATGGTGATCCTGCCCCGCATGTTAGTGGACTTGATATCAAAGAACAAGGCCATTTCTCTCCCTGAGTGTGCCACCCAGATGTTTTTCTTCTTTGGCTTGGGAGGCAATAACTGCTTCATCTTGTCTGCCATGTCCTATGACCGTTATACTGCCATCCATAACCCTCTGCATTATCCAATCCTGATGAGCCAAAAGATCTGCCTTCTCTTCATAATGGCCTCTGGTGTGCTTGGCTTCTCAGTCTCTCTGTGTATTGTCATCACAATATTCAACTTGTCTTTTTGCAACTCCAACATCATTCAGCATTTTTTTTGTGATATTGATCCTGTGGTTTCCCTTGCCTGTAATTTGACCCTTTATCATAAAGTGATTCTCTTTGTACTCACTGCCTTTGTGTTGGTAGGCAGCTTTATTTTCATCATGGTTTCTTATGTCTTCATTGTGACACTAGTTATAAAGATGCCCTCTGCTAAGGGAAGGTATAAGACCTTTTCAACTTGCTCCTCCCATTTCACAGTGGTGTTCATACATTATGGGTTTGCTTGCTTTGTTTATCTGAGACCCAAGAACAGTGACTCTTTCAGGGATGACACACTGTTGGCAGTGACATACACCATTCTGACACCTCTGCTCAACCCCATCATTTACAGTCTGAGGAACAAAGGCATGCAGACAGCCTTGAGGAAAGACATATGCAATATGATCAGATTGTTCCCCAAAGTGGTAAATAAAAGAGCCCAGAGGATTTGAAAAATATGTATGGTGTTGGTGGAAAATAGGATACTTGAGGATTAAGATCAGTTTTTAGTGAACTGAGAAATTATCTTCACTTTTGTTATTTTTGTATTGTGTTTGAGACATGAATAGTCTCATTATATAGCTCCAGATTACCTAGAACTCACTATGTAGACAGATTGACTTTGAACTCACAGAGATCCATCTGTCTCTGTTAGGAATTAAGTCATGATCCCCCATATCCAGATTTCAGCTATTATTTTCCTGTTATTAGATCTAGTATATCTCTAGTCTTATTGCTACAAAAATCTATGTAACATTAAAATACTATATGTGTATATATTTTATATGTGGAGAAACACACTCAAAACATGTCTTTAAACTGTTATGGGGTTCCACCAGTTTACACAATCTTAAAATATATGCAGAAGACATAGCTAGGCTCCATATAGGGTCTGTGTTTGTTGCTTTAGTCTCTGTGAGCCTTGATCAGCTCTGCTTAGTTGATTCTGTGGTTTGGGTTCAAGTACTGTCCTCAAGCACTCTGGCTCCTAGAATTCTTTCTCCCACTCTTCTGATTCCCATGGTTTTGCCTAGGGTTTGATTGTGGATTTCATTTACTGTTTGTTTGTTAATTAGTTTTGCCAGTCATATATGGTTCTATTGTGGGTGTCTGGGGGGATAAGCCTCTGGTTCCTGGCCATCCATGCAGTGGTAGATATGGGATACCTCTCCTGTATGGGCCTCAAGTTGGACCAGTTATTAGTTGGTCAATCCTGCAAGTTTCATGACAACATTATTCTAGTACTTCTTGAAGGCAGGCCATATTGTATGTCAAAAAGAAAACAGACATTGTAATGACATATTTTCATGTGATTTACTTTTTTATAAAACAAAACAAAGAAAACAAAAGTATGTTTAATTAAAAGTGAATGAGGCTAAATGAAAGAGGGAGAGATAGTAAAAAGGAGAAGAGAATAAGAAGAAAATAGAAATGAAGAGGGAGAGGAGAGGGAAAGTAGAAAGAGACATTGCTATTAAAAATTACAAATTTAGGAGTTCAAAAGAGAGAATGACTGCAACATAGAAGAACTTCAAAGAAATTCTTTTAGTTGAGTCTGTGGGTTGGCTTCAGTTACTGGCCTCAAGGCCTCTAGCTCCTAAAATTGTTCCTCCCACTCTTCTTGTTGCCATGGTTTTGCCTATTCAAAGAAATTTTAAGAAACTTTTTGATTTAACTCCTTTTGAGTATGCAATGAAAATAAGACATGAATGGACTATTACTTAATAGTGTTTATATAAGCAAGGGCTTGACATCATGAGCACTTTGGTAATCATAGGACTCGAGGAGAAGGCAGGAACAGCATAAATTTCAAGAATTCTCTAGCTCTTTCTGGAGCTAGAGAAAAGTTGTTTGCTTAGGTCTATGAGACACAGCATTCCTTGTAAAAAGTAGGGACACTCCCAGGGCTTTCAGAACATCTGAAGCAATGGGCTCAGATGTTCCAGTGGAACACAGGGGTTCTTAAAAGAATTAATTATTTTTATATACTCCATATTTTGGTCCCCACCCCACCAACCCCTGTCTATCCTATGACTGTTCCACATCCCATACCTCCTCCCTTCCCCATCCCCATGAGGATGTCCCTACTCCAAAACCCACCTGACCTCAAAACTCCCTGGGGCCTCCAGTCTCTTGAGGGTTAGGTGCATAATCTCTGAATGAACAAAGACCTGGCAGTCCTCTGTGTGCTAGGAGTCTCATAACATCTGGTGGATGCTGCCTGTTTGGTAGTCCAATGTTTGAGAGATCTGGGGGGTCCAGGTTAATTCAGACTACTGTTCCTTCTACAGGGTTGCCCTCAGCTTCATTCAGCCTTCCTTAATTCAACAGCAGGGGTCAGCTGCTTCTGTCCATTGGTTGGGTGCAAATATCTGCATCTGACACTTTAAGCTTCTTATTGGGTACTCTGGAGTGCTGTCATGCTAGGTCCCTTTCTGTGAGTGCTCCATAGCCTCAGTAATATTGTAAGATCTTGGTATCTCCCCTTTAGGTGGATCCTACTTTGGTCTAGTCGCTGGACCTTCTTTTCCTTGGGTTGCTCTCCATTTCCATCCCTGTAATTCTTTTAGACAAGAATGATTATGGGTCAGAGTTTTGACAGTGGGATGGCCCCCTTCTCCCTCATTTGAAGCCCTATTTTACTGCTGGAGGTAGGCTTTATAAGTTACCTTTCCCAACTGCCAGGGATTTCACCTAAGGTTCCTCCCTTTTATTTTCCTTGGAAGATAGGAGGTTGGGTGGATCCTCCAGAATGCACCAGGAGCCTGGGAGGTGAGGAAACACGGGGTTTGAAGATGGAAGACACAAAGTTTCCAAGGTTACAGGATAGAAGACAAGAGAAAAATGGATAATGGAATGAGAAAGACACAGAGAGAGAAAGAGAGAAAGAGAGAGAGAGAGAGAGAGAGAGAGAGAGAGAGAGAGAGAGAGAGAGAGCAAGAGCACAGATTCTATGAAATATATACAAAACTCTCTGAAAATATATCCTTTCCATTTCTCCACAACATATTAGATTAGATGGTTCAAAAGGGATAGAAGTTGATGTTAAAATGCTTGCTTTGCATATAAGAGGGTTCAAGGTCCAGTCTCTAGCATTCAAAAATGATAATCCTAATTTTAAAGTTCATAAAGATTACAGAAAAAGAGACATTGTCTCATTTATTAAATTCAGAGAGTTCAGATGTGCCATATGTAGCTATAATCTTAATCAAAATATTATGGCAAGTTTTTCAGGTGAATTATTGAGAGAAATGAGGAGGTCTAAGATTCTAATCCTTTTCACATCACATTAATGGCTTCCCATATGTGAAGAGTATCAGCACTGATTCTGCAGCAGGAAAAAGTATTTGAGTTAGAGAAAAGATTGAAACTTGGGCAAAGTCATTAATAAATGAGGAGAGGAAAAATGGTTATCAGTATGACTTTCAGAACACTGATATCCTTGCTACCAACTACTAGTGATATCAGTGCTTCATCATGAAGATGGACAATGCATGGAAATGGAATTAGAAATGGAATTAGAAATCAGGGAGATGTCAACAGTGTGTTTTTGTGTCAGTAGAGTAGAGAAAGAAGTGGTATCTCCTCAGCAGAGCTTTGAAGACAGTATACCTTCCTGAGATATCCAGATTTAATTAAGATTGGGAGACAGAAAATAGTGGGTATGATAGAGAAATGATACCAAAATAAATAAAGTTAAAGATTGTTGGGAAAAGTCAAGGAAAGAAGAAGACATTCAAAGAGAAGTGTTCCTGAATAGAAGGCTGGTGAAGGAGTTTGTAGGGGCCACATATTGGTACCTAAGCATGAAGATGTGTCAGAGCCTATGGGGATGCCACATCTTGTACTTTGCTCAAGTTTGGATTACAATTTACTGAAGGTTCTCTATCCAAACATTTCACATACTATTTTTCCAAATGCCCCATCTTAATAGTAAAGTGTGTGGTTCCCCATGTAATAATCTTTTACTGTTCTTATACAATTAATCATTAAGTCTCAGTATGAAAATTATCACATTTTCTTTTCAATTGAAAAGAGTCTTCTTTCATACTGACCATAGTTTTTCCTCCCTCTATAGCTCCCAGTTCCCTCTCTCCACAGATCTTCTCCTACCATTTCCCTTCAGAAAGGAATAGCCCTTCAAGAGACAGCATCCAAAACATGACATTCAATAAGACAAAGCAAAGGCCCTTATATTGAGGCTGAAAAAGGTAACCCAATAGTAGAAAAAGAATCCCACGTGAAGGAAAAAATGTCAGGGGGTATACTTGCTCCTACTGTTATGAGTCCCACAAAAGCACCAAACTAACAGCCATAGCATATAAGCAGGGGACCTGGCACTGACATATGCAGATCCTGTGCTTGCTGCTTCAGTCTTTGTGAGCCCATGTGAGTCCTTCTTAGTTGATTTGATATACCATATCCTCCTGGTCTCCTCCATCCCTTCTGACTCAGAATATCTTCCCTTCTTCCCCTGGGGTACCCTGATCTCTGAGGAAAGAGACCTGATAGATATCTCCATTTTATATTCTTTGTATAATGTTTGTATTGTTGTTGTTGTCATCATCATATTGTTTTATTTTTAGTTTTTTGTCAAATTGAGACAAGCTAGCATCATCTGAGATGGAGAAATCTCAATTGAGAAAATGCTTTCATATAATCATTCTGTAGAAAACTTATATAGGTATTTTCTTAACTTATAATAGGTGTGGGAAAATTCAGATAGCTGTGCATTGTGCCATCCCTGGGCAGGATATAAAAAAAATGACTGTTCAAACCATCGGGACCAAGCCAATAAACAGTGTTTCTCCACAGCTTCTCTTTCAGTTTATGCCTTTAGTTTTCTTCCTTTCTTGACTCCCTAGTTTAATAATGGAATGTGTCCTGAGCATTGTAAGTTAACATAAAACTTCTCCTCCCCAACCTAGTTTTGCTTACGACGTTTTATCAAAGCAATAGAAACCCTAACCTAATATAACCCATCAGTCAAGATTATAATTAAACAGAGCTATGAAGAAAACAAATCCTTGGTGCACTCTGGCTTTTCATTTCTTTAAAGAGATTCCTACTAATATGAGAAAATGTTCAGAGTTACGCGATTATAAATATTTATTGCACTGAAACAATTATCTCCCGTTTTAAATGATATTTTATGAATATTTGAGTTTTTCCTTTTATTGAAATAGAGTATTTTACTCACAGAATATATCTTGATTATATTTTTCCCTCTCTCTACTCTAGTTCCTCCCAACCTTCCTTCTCCAGCTCCACCCTCATTCTATCTCTTATTAGAAAACAAACAGGCTTCTAAGAGATATTAATAAAATGTGATATATTAAGGCAAAACAAAACTAACCTATCAGAGTAGGATAAAACAAGGATGCAGAAGGGCAAGAGATCAAGAGAAGGCACAAGAAAGTGATATAGGCACAGTGATCCCTGAGTCACATTCAGGAATACCATGAAAACACTAAACTGGAAGCCATCATCATGTGCAAAGGACATAAAAAGAGAGAAAAATAAAATTAAAATTAAGATAAAATTTTAAAAATATAAAAAGTCCTGATTGAACATTATGACACAAAGAACCTCCAAATATACCTATGAATTCACTTTTTGTTGGCCATCAAACACTGGGAATGCAGCTTACCCTTAACAGTAGTTAAGTCTTTTTTCTTCTGAATTTTATTTCTAGTCATTTAAAGAGAATCTATGACATTTATTGTGTGAAAGAGTCTGTGGGGTAGACCTAAAAAGCAGCTGCCTGTGGACATGGGAATCTTCTACAAAGATGTACACTTATAGCAACTGAAACTAGAAAATATTCCTTGATTGACTTTGTGAATGATAAATAATAGTTTGTCATTCAGTAGTCATTTTTATGTGTTTTCATCACCAAAGCAATTGTGTACATTTTCATGAAATGACAGAGAAGCCACCATTCAGAGCTTTACTGACACTGATGGTTTTATCCTCTTATTTCCTAAATCTGTTTGTCTACTGTGTCACAGACTTCTTTATATGTTTATGTCCTCACTAGCTTGATATCTCAGAATAGTAAAGTAGGACCAGACTGGTGACTCCTACCTTCATTGTTTCCAACCTCAAGGTTTAGACCAGTCACATATCATGTGTGCCAGCCCAATTGGTAAATTCCCTAAAGTTAGCCCACATGTACACACACACACACACACACAAACACACACACACACACACACACACACTTACCATAGTTAAATATCCTTGGGATGATGCACTGATGTTCAAACTGTATGACCTGAGCTGCTATATCTCAAAATGTGAGGGTGACATGGGTGGGCTAGGGTGGAGTCTTGGGCACTCACTAAGCTAGACCATCATACAGGTTGTCCTTCCTAGGCTAGTCCTGAGTGTTGGAGACAGCAGGCAAGGTACCAGGAACTCATGAGGTAGGGTCATCTATGTCTAGAAACTTAAAGGGATACAGGCAGGGTAGGGTTCAAGGAACTCACTAGACTAGAGTACAACAAAGAATTTGTGACCTGGCTAGTGCTGAATGTGACATATAGAGGAGGTGAGCTAGTTAGGTACCTCACTAGACTGGGATGGTGAACACAATCCATGATTGAGATTGGATGTCCTTCTTAGAGTTAGTATTGTGATGAAATACCATTATCAAAGCAACTTGAGGAAGAAAGGATTTGTTCAGCTCATGCTTCCATATCATTACAAAAGAACTCAGAATAGGAACTAAAGCAAGGTAGGAACATGGAGCCAGGAGCTGATGCAGAACCCATGGAAAAGTGCAGTTTACTGGTTTGCTCTCCCTGGCTAGCTCAGTCTGCTTTCTTATAGAATCCAGGACCATTCAGCCCAGGGATAGCACCTCTTCTTCAATAACTATTTATGAAAATTCAATTCAATTTTCTCAATAAATACCATCTTTTCAGAAAGCTCTATTCTATGACAAGTTGACATAAATCTGTCCAGGACATTGGGAATGCAGCAGACTTAAGCAGACTCATCAGAAGAAACCCGAGCGCAAGATTTGTGTCCTAGGTTAAGTCTGGGAATTCAAGAGAGGTGTGATTGTTTCTATATGCTTGCCCCGTGGAGTGGCAATATTTGGAGGAGCAGCCTTGTTAGAGTAGGTATGTCACGGTGGGCATGGGCTTTAAGACCCTACTCCTAGCTGCCTGCCAGTCAGTATTCTGCTAGCAGCCATTAGATGAAGATGTAGAACTCTCAGGTCCTCCTGTACCATGCCTGCCTGGACACTGCCATGATCCCACTTTGATGATACTGAACTGAACCTCTGAACCTTTAAGCCAGCCCCAATTAAATGTTTTCCTTTATAAAACTTGCCTTGTCATGGTGTCTGTTTACAGAAGTAAAACTCTAAGAGAGTTAGGTCAGTACAGGTGATCTAAGGTACAGAGAACTTATCAGACTGGACAGGATATGTAACTCAGACTAGGACAGAAAATCGAAAACAACTAAAGGTGCACAATAATTGTTGAGAGTTGATTGCAAAAATGGACACCTATAGATTCATAAAGTTCAGCATACTATAACAGAACACTAGTTAACATCAAGGAAGCAGCATAAAATTCTCCAAATTCTCCCCCATCGTAGAAAATTATAAATGATCAATATAAACAAAGGTCAACATATTTGGAAAGAAATAAAATTAACATATCATTCTAGGTATGCAAACATACATTCTGAATAGGGCTCAGGAACATCTTTTCTATACCATAGTATTGACAGATGAATTGCTGAGGGTATATGAAGCAATGAAATAGTTATAATACGTACCTAGGAAAGCTATAGTAAGATGAGTGTGAATACTACATCTAAACCTGGTTCTCATTTCTCATTTGAAAGATACTAAAACCCTAAAGTGGGTCATCTGTATGCTAATACATACCATATTGATATCTATCATAATGTAGAATATGTTGATTGCTTTTATCATTTTAGTGACCAAATCCTCAACAAAATTTTTCTAAGGAGGGAAAGATTTACTTAGTATAATGGTTTAAGAAGGGACAAATCTCATAATGATGGCAGGAGATGATGTGTCTGCAGTCATTAGTCGAAGGGAGATGAACACTGGTACTAACTGACTTGTCCCTTCTTGCTTTATTTAATAAGGCAAGGACCTCAATCCATTAGTATTGTGCTACCCAGACTCATGATGCATCTTTCCTCCTAATATAAAGCTCTCCGGAAAAGTCTTCACAGGCATGTACAGAAGTGTCCTGCTATGAAGTTCTAATCTAAACAGGCTGACAGTGGTTAATCATCACAGGGTGGGAAAACAGGGGGAGGGAAGGGGACTGATGGGACTTTCCCCAGAAAAGGGGAAATCATTTGAAATGTAAATAAATATATCAATAAATTAAAAATATTGTTTTCACACACACACAAAAAAAGAATATGTGATCCAGAGGAATCTCTAGTTGTTTCTGAGAAACAGAGATAGTAAGCCTGTGAGGCTGTTCTTGATGTCTGTCTCTGTAAAAGACTCTGAGATCAGTGATCATAGACCTGATCTGAAACACCAAGCAATGCACTGAGAACGCCTCACCACATTCCCTTATCTGAGTCCGTCTTAGAGACATAAAGTTCTATAGATCAACGCAACATGTTAAAGATGAGGAATTTTCAAACTTGACTCTTCTGGGAAACTGTTTTGATTTGTTTCTGTTTTGTTTTGGAAACTTGGGACCTTGCCTCATTCTAACAAAATAACTCACCATCTGTACCTGATAATCCACATGCCAGAGAAACCAGTTTTACTAAAACCAGCAACTTGATTTGAGGTCTGTGATGTTGGGTCCACGGCTGTTTGACTTATTTTTTAAGATGAAGTGTCTGCTTTCTTTCTCTTGCTTGTTAGCTAGCCACTGGAACTGTGTTCAGATTGGTTCATTTTTCCTTAGGTATATAATGTGGTCTTTTAAAATTATTTTTTAAATCATAATATAATTACATAATTTCTGCTTTCTCTTTTAATATCCTCCCATCTAACATTTCTTGCTCTCTTTCACTGTCATGGCTTCATTTTTCATTGTTTGTTGCTGTTTGTGTGCATATACATGCTATGCATATGTATGTGTGTGTAAGTGTGAGTGTGAGTGTTTGTGTGTATGTGTGTATGTGTGTGTCTGTGTCTCTGTGTGTGTGTCCTTGAATTTGGTACATAGTGAAGGAAACCTCAGCATCCAATCCTTCTGCTTTTGTCACCTGAGTGTTTAGATTATTGACCTGTGCCACCAGATCACTTTCATGTAATATTGTATATTGAGTACAACATTTCCAGCATCCTAGGCAAGTGATCTGCCAAATAAGCTAATCCCTATTGCATTGACTATTCTAAAAAATCATTATTTTGTTATATGTGTATGAGCATTTTATTCTAATGAATATTAATGTGTCAAATAATTGTATAGTTCTTTCTGAGATTGTAGGCAGGGATCAGAATGCTTGTAACTGGAGTTATGGGCAGTTATGGGCTGACAAGTGAATTATGGGATTTCAACCCAGATCATAGTTCAACAAGTGCTAAACTATTGAGCCATCTCTCCAGTACCAACATTGAAGATATTTAAATTTTAAAATTTTTTATTGGATATTTTATTTATTTATATTTCAAATGTTATCCCCATTCCTGGTTTTCCCTCTGGAATCCCCCTATGAATCCCCCTCCCCCTGCTTCTATGAGAGTGCTACCCAATCCACTCACCCACTCCTGCCTCCTAGTCCTGACCTTCCTCTACAGTGGGACTTTGAGCCTTCATAGATAGGATCAAGAGCTTCTTATCCCATTGATGCCAGATAAGGCCACCCTCTGCTACATATGCAGGTGTAGCCATAGGTCACTCAATGTGTACTTTTTGGTTTGTGGCTTAGTTTCTGGGAACTCTGGGGGTAGGGTTAGTTGATATTGTTATTTTTCCTATGGGATTGCAAATCCCTTCAGCTTCTTCAGATCTTTCTCTAACTTCTCCATTGGGGATCCTGTGCTCAGTCCAATGATTGGCTATGAGCATACATATTTTTATGTCAGGCTCTGGCAGAGCCTTTCAGGAGACAGCTATATCAGGCTCCTCTCAGGAAGTACTTCTTGGTGTCCACAATAGCGTCAGGGTTTGGTGTCTGCATGTGGGATAGATCCCCAGGTAGGGCAGTCTCTGGATGGCCTTTTCTTCAGTCTCTGGTTCACTCTTTGTCCCTGTATTTCCTTTAGACAGGAGAAATTCTGGCTTAAAATTTTGGAGATGGGTAGGTAGCAACATACCTCAACCAGGGGGTGGTGCCTAACTTCTGGATATGGCCTCTACAGGTTTTCTCTCCTCTTTGTGGGGTATTTCAGCTAATGTCATCCCTGTGGAGTCTTGGGAGGCTCTTGATTTCCTGGCATCTAGGACTTTCTGGTTGCTACCCCAGTTCCCCATCCTCCATTGCTACACACCTCTTTTCAATTTCCTGACCCTCTGTACATCTCCCCCATCTCCTCCCATACCCAATTCTTCCACTGTTATAACCCTTCCCCTCTTCTCTTTCTCCCAAGTCCCTCCTACCCTCTACTTCCCTTGATTATTTCATTCCCCCTTCTAAGTACGGCTGAAACATCCACTTTTTGGTCTTCCTTCCTCTTGAGCTTCATGTGATCCATGAGTTGTATCGTGGATATTCCAAGTTCTTTGCTAATATACATTTATCATTGAGTACATACCATGTGCATTCTATTGTGACTGATTACCTTACTCAGGATGATATTTTCTAGATCCATGGATTTGCCTGCAAATTTCATGAAGTTGTTGTTTTTATTTGCTGAATAGTACTCCATTATGTAAATATACCACATTTTTTTATATCCATTCCTCTGTTGAAGGACATCTGTGTTCTTCCCAGCTTCTGGCTATTAAATTAAGGCTGCTATGAACATACCAGAGCATGTGTTGTTGGAATATGTTGGAGCATATTTTGGGTATATGCCCCAAAAGTAGTATAGCTGGTTCCTCAGGTAGAAATATGTCCAATTTCCTGAGGAACTCCAAGACTGATTTCCAGCGTGGTTACACCCACCAGGATTGGAGGAGTGTTCCTCTTTTTCCAAATCCTTGCCTGTCACCTGAGTTTTTGATTTTAGCCATTCTGACTGGTGTGAGGTGGAATCTCAGGGTCATTTTGATTTGCATTTCCCTGATGACCAAGGATGTTGAACATTTCTTTAGATGCTTCTCTGACATTTGAGTTTCGTCAGTTGAGAATTCTTTGTTTAGCTCTGTACCCCATTTTTAATGGGGTTGTTTGATTCTCTGGAGTCTAACTTCTTGAGTTCTTTGTATATATTGGATATTAACCCTCTATTGGATGCAGGATTGTTAAAGATCTTTTCCCAACCTATTGGCTGCCATTTTGTCCTATAGATAGTGCTTTTGTCTTACAGAAACTTTGCAATTTTATGTTGATTTCTTAATCTTAGATCATAAGCCTGTTCTATTAAAAAAATTTCCCCTGTGCCCATGTGTTCAAGGCTCTTTCCACTTACTCTTCTGTTAGTTTCAGTGTATCTGGTTTTATGTGGAGGTCCGTGATCCACTTGGACTTGAGCTTTATACAAGGAGATAAAAATGGATTGATTTGCATTATTTCACATGCTGACTGCCAGTTGAACCAGTGCCATTTGTTGAAAAGGCTATCTTTTTTCCACTGTCTGGTGTTAGCAGCTCTGTCAAACATCAAATGGCCATAGTTGTGTGTGTTCATTTCTGGGTCTTCAATTCTATTCCATTGATCTGCCTGCCTGTCTCCGTACCAATATCATACAGCTTGTTTTTTTTTTTTTTTAATTAATCACTGCTGCTCTGTATTACAACTTGAGGTCAGGGATGGTGATTCTCCCAGAAGTTCTTTTATTGTTGAGAATAGTTTTTGCTGTCTTGAGGTTTTTTTTCGTTATTCAAAATGAATTTGCACCAAAGAACAATTGCTCTTTGCAAATTGCTTCTTTGTTTTTCTTTTTTATTGTTTTTTTATTCGATATAATTTTTATTTACATTTCAAATGATTTCCCCTTTTCTAGACCCCCACTCCTCGAAAGTCCCATTAGCCCCCTTTCCTCCCCCTGTTTTCCCACCCAACTCTTCCCACTTCCCTGTTCTGGTTTTGCCTTATACTGCTACACTGAGTCTTTCCAGAACCAGGGGCCACTCCTCCATTCTTCTTGTACCTCATTTGATGTGTGGATTATGTTTTGAGTATTCCAGTTTTCCAGGTTAATATCCACTTATTGGTGAGTGCATACCATGATTGTTCTTTTGAGACTGGGTTACCTCACTTAGTATGATATTCTCCAGCTCCATCCATTTGCCTAAGAATTTCATGAATTCATTGTTTGTAATGGCTGGATAGTACTCCATTGTGTAGATATACCACATTTTTTGCATCCATTCTCCTGTTGAGGGATACCTGGGTTCTTTCCAGCTTCTGGCTATTATAAATAGGGCTGCTATGAACATAGTGGAGCATATATCCTTATTACATGCTGGGGAATCCTCTGGGTATATGCCTAGGAGTGGTATAGCAGGATTACATGCCCAGTTTTCTGAGGAACTGCCAGACTGATTTCCAGAGTGGTTGTACCATTTTGCAACCCCACCAGCAGTGGAGGAGTGTTCCTCTTTCTCCACATCCTCACCAACACCTGCTGTCTCCTGAGTTTTTAATCTTATCCATTCTGACTGGTGTAAGGTGAAATCTCAAGGTTGTTTGGATTTGCATTTCTCTGATGACTAATGAAGTTGCATATTTTTTAAGATGTTTCTCCACCTTCCAAAGTTTTTCAGGTGAGAATTCTTTGTTTAACTCTGTACCCCATTTTTGAATAGGGTTATTTGGTTTTCTGAGGTCTAACTTCTTGAGTTCTTTGTATATATTTGATATTAGCCCTCTATCTGATGTAGGGTTGGTGAAGATCTTTTCTCAATTTGTTGATTGCCGATTTGTCCTTTTGATGGTGTCCTTTACTTTACAGAAACTTTGAATTTTATGAGGTCCCATTTGTCAATTCTTGATCTTAGAGCATACACTGTTGGTGTTCTGTTCAGGAACTTTCCCCCTGTACTGATGTCCTCAAGGGTCTTCCCCAGATTCCAAAACCACACAAAGATCCAAGAAAGAAAGGGAACTTCAGACCAATTTCCCTTATGAACATCGATGCAAAAATACTCAATAAAATTCTTGCCAACCGAATCCAAGAACACATAAAAACAATTATCCACCATGATCAAGTAGGCTTTATTCCAGGGATGCAGGGTTGGTTCAACATGGAAATCCATCAATGCAATCCACTACAGAAACAAACAAAGAAAAAAACCACATGGTCATTTCATTGGATGCTGAAAAAGCATTTGACAAAATTCAGCATCCTTTCATGCTTAAAGTCTTGGAAAGAACAGGAATTCAAGGCCCATACCTAAACATAGTAAAAGCAATATACATCAAACCAGTAGCCAGCATCAAACTAAATGGAGAGAAACTTGAAGCAATCCCACTAAAATCAGGGACTAGACAGGGCTGCCCACTTTCTCCTTATCTTTTCAATATTGTACTTAAGGTACTAGCTTGGGCAATTAGACAACATAAGGAGGTCAAAGGGATACAAATTGGAAAGGAAGAAGTCAAACTATCATTATTTGCAGATGATATGATAGTCTACCTAAGTGACCCAAAAAAACTCCACTAGAGAACTCCTACAGTTGATAAACAACTTCAGCAAAGTGGCAGGTTATAAAATCAACTCAAGCAAATCAGTAGCCTTCCTATACTCAAAGGATAAGCAGGCTGAGAAAGAAATTAGGGAAATGACACCCCTCACAATAATCACGAACAGTATAAAGTACCTTGGGGGCTCCTCTTACCAAACAAGTGAAAGATCTGTATGACAAGAACTTCAAGACTCTGAAGAAGGAAATAGAAGAAAAATGGAAAAACCTCCCATGCTCATGGATTGGCAGGATTATTATAGTTAAAATGGCCATTTTGCCAAAAGCGATATACAGATTCAACACAATACCCATCAAAATCCCAACTCAATTCTTCATAGAGTTAGAAAGATAAATTCTCAAATTCATCTGGAAAAACAAAAAACCCAGGATAGTTAAAAGTATTCTCAACAACAAAAGAAATTCTGGGGGAATCAGTATCCTTGACCTCAAGTAATACTACCGAGCAATAGTGTTAAAAACTGCATGGTATTGGTACAGTGACAAGCAGGCGGATCAATGGAACAGGATTGAAGATCCAGAAATGAAGCCACACACCTATGGCCACTTGATCGTCGACAAAGGGGCTGAAAATATCCAATGGAAAAAGATAGCCTTTTCAACAAATGGTGCTGGTTCAACTAGAGGTCAGCATGCAGAAGAATGCGAGTTGATCCAACTTTGTCTCTTTGTTCTAAGGTGTTTCTTTGTTTTTCAAGACAGGGTTTTTCTGTATAGCTCTGTTTGTCCTGGAACTCTCTCTGTAGACCAGGCTGGCCTTGAACTCAGAAATCTGCCTGCCTCTGCCTCCCAAGTGCTGGGATTAAAGGCGTGTGCCACCACTTCCTGGCCCATTTTCACTATATTAACCCTGTCAGTTCTTGAGCATGGGAGATCTTTCAATCTGAGATCCTCTTCAATTTTTTTCTTCAAAGCCCTGAAGATCTTGTGATACAGATTTTTTACTTGATCTGTGACTTCTCATATTTTTCCTCGGTTTTCCATCTCCAGGGTTGTTTGCCTTTCTGATTTATTATTGTTTCTGTTTCCATCTTTAGATCATGGATGGTTTAGTTCAATTACTTGTTTTGTTTGATTGTGTTTTCCTGTATTTCTTTAAGGCATATATGTGTTTCCTCTTTAAGGACTTCTACCTGTTTACCTGTGTTCTCCTGTATTTCTCTAATGGAGTTATTTACGGCCTCTTTAAGTTCCTTTATTATCTTCTTGAGATAGGAGTTTAGGTCAGTCTTGCTTTTCAGGTGTGTTATGGTATCCAGGGCTTGCTGTACTTAGACACCTGGCCATTGGTGTTTTGTTCAGGAACATATATCCTCTACTAATGTGTTCAAGGGCATTTCCCATTTTCTCTTCCAAGAGATTTAGTGTTATTATTCAGTTTTATGTTGATATCTTTGATTTATTTAGACTTGAGTTTTATGTAGATTGATAAGGATTGGTCTATTATCATTCTTCTACATGTAAGCAACCAGTTAGTTGAGCAGAATTTATTGAAGATACTTTTATGTTTCTGTTGTATGGGTTTGGCTTCTTTATAAAAAAAAAATCAAGTGTCCACAGGTGTATGCATTTATTTTTGGGTCTTCAATTCAATTCCATTTATCAATTGTATGTTTCTACACTGATACCATGCATGCACTTTTTAATCACTATTGCTCTGTAGTACAGCTTGAGATCAGGGATGGTGATTCTTCCTGAAGTTTTTTATTGTTCAGGATTGTTTTTGCCATCCTGGGCTTTTGCTTTTCTATATGAAATTGTAAATTGATCTTTCAAAGTATAAAAAGATTGAGTTGAAATTTTGGTGGTGATTTTATTGAATCTGTAGATTGCTTTTTGTGAGATGGCCATATATACCCTAGGATGTCCAATATATAAGTGGAAGTATCCAAAACAACTTGGACCTTACACATGAATCACTAAATAAGGAAATACATCACAGGCTTTCCCACAGGCAAGTTTGGTAGGGACTTTATTTTTTAAATTAGCCAAGAAAGTGCCAAAGAACCAATGTCTCTAACCAGTAGGGATATGCTTGTTTAATTCAATAGCAAAAATTGATGTTACTAATGAGACAAAATCTGTTATTCAAATGGACTCATTATAACTACAACTGTCTTGGCAGCTGAAGACTGGATGAAAGGGCATGCAAAAGAAGTGATGACCTAAAGTCAAATGTGCAAAACCTTGCTGATTTTGAACTGAGGAAGAATGCTTGAAACCAAGGAACATAATAGCTTCTGGAGTCTCAAAAGGCAAGCAAATGCATTCTTTCCTAAATTCTCAGAATGAGTCTAGCCTTTCTAATTCCTTGATTAAAAATCAATGAAAACCATATTATACTATGACCTTCAAAATTAGAAGATTCAGATTGCCCAAAGCCACTAACTTGCATAACAGAAAAAATAGAGGAAGCTATTTAGTGTAGATATTACTTCTTGAACCCTCAGTTGAGTTTATGTGTTCTGGTGTACATTTTTGCCTAAGGCATATTTATCCAAGACAACAATAATCCAAATTGTGTGGGGTTGTCTGGCAGGAGCCTGACATTGGCCAAGGATAAGGGCCTCAAGCAGGAATCTGACATTAGGGCAAAATAGGGAAGTAGGTTAAGGGTGGAAACAGAAACAAGCTTCAGGCAAGATTCTGGGTTTTGACAAGGAAGTAGGCTCAGGTATTTTTGTCATCCTTACACACCCTTGGAAACAACTGTCACTAAAGTGATATGGGACTTTGCTTACTGCCTTGACAATTTTGTGTTTACTGTCTTGCTTGTTCCTCATTGTACTACTATGGATCTTAATTTTGGCATGTAATTAAATTGGTATAAAAATGGATTGACAACTATTAAACCTGTCTTTAGTCTCAGAATTGACTGGGGTTATACTGCAGTTTTGTCTAATTGTCTCTTTCTTTTCAATCCTCACTCCTGCGCTGGAGAAACTGTTGACTGACTGAGTGGGTGTGGTCAGAAAAATTAATCTAGAGATGTACAGGAAAATACTTCATCTGGGGCCTGAAAGAATATTGCCTTCTCTGAGAAGTTCATCTTGCTTTATGTGTTCCTCCATAGCATATTCTAAATATTTGCATTTATTAATCTAAGTTTTAATTTTTTGAGTCTATCTCTCCTAAGTCTGTTTTCTCACTTTGAGGAACAAGCCTGGGTCATTTACTTTCTTCATAGCTATACCTTAATATGGTTTAATAGGTTTTACTAGCATATGTACTAGCATAGGAGCCATAATGGGACAAGCTAATATACTAACAGGTGATCATCCTGAAATGCCTGCTTTGGATTATTATATAATCTGTGACAGGTTAGCCCCCATTCAGCAAGGCTGTGGGGGACTAATTTTAGGAAAGATTCCTGCTATTAATATGCTTTTCCTATTATTATAATATATAATAATTAATAAATAATGGCACATCCCTTTGAAGTAGATCTCTTCAGATCCATGAAGATATACTGTCTTATAGTGATGCTATGTAGACAAATAGATGACTTAAGTTTTAATTATTATCTTATAAGAATTCCTAAAATTATATCTGTGATTATTAAGCTCTTTTATAATGTCCTTTTCTGATAATCAAAACTGCAATGAGAACTCTGTCAGTCTCCCAAGTGTCACAAGTTAATTGCTCTTAGATGGCAACCAGACTTTCTCCTCCTCAGAGCACATTTCAAGAGGTTGTAAAACAATTAACCAAAGGTCATAAAAGGGAACTAATGATTTATTATAGATGCTGGGACAGAAGATAAAATATTGACTGAGTTTATCTATACAAAACTTCACTTATAACTTAGTTATGGTTTGAAACTTTTTATGAACCTGTAGAGAAGACAAATGATAGATGATTACTCCTAATGGATATGCATGTAAACATTCTCTGTTGTAAATTTCTATTTCAATTTATGACTTGGTATTTTGTGTGAACTTGTGATGAACTTTGTCACATGTGATCATGTATCCTGAAAGATGTATAAGTACTGAAGTCAATAGAGAGAGGGCAGTGTTTTTTTTTCTCCTTCTCTCTCTCTCCTGGTCTCTCTCACTTTTTACCTTTTCCCATTTAGAATTTTTCCTTTTCTCCACTTAGGATCTTTCCATTTTTCCCTCTTAGATAGCTTTCAGAGGAAACTTTACAACTTAGTAATAAACTCATTAACCACTTCTTTAAGTGTCCCATTTTCTCCCCGTGACTTCTGACTAGCAGGCTGAAAGTTAGAGCCCTGCAGTTACTGTGGAGACAGTACAAAGGCAATTTACCTAATCTCTAGCAGTTTGAGGAAGAGGTGCTAAGTGCCAGAAACTGCAGTTTCTGGTCTCAGAGGATTATAGAAGACAGGTCAGTCACATTAGCATAGTATCTTAGACTTAGATAAATAAACTTTTTATTATACAAAAACCCTAAATTTTCCTTAAGACAAAGTCTTACCCCTGCAGAGGCTCTTCCACCCTCCTCTGCCTCAAGAACCAAGAAGAAAGAATACCTCTCTTGGGGCTGGCTCCCAGCAAGCATATATTAGGTAGATAGATTGGTAGAAGCATGAATGACTGGCTGCTAAACATCACCTTTTCATCAAAACGGCCATAGACACAGATAATCTTCACTGTCAATACCTAATAGATTAAGGGCAGTTGAATATTACAGAGGGCTTGTGTAGGCTGTGTATATATGTTGTGACACATTTAATTTGAAGAATCTCTTGAAATCTGAATTCATACCTTAATGACCACACTTGAAAAAAATTCTTTTTTTGACTATCTTCTTCATTTACATTGCCAATGGTAAAACCTTTCCCAATTTTCCCCCTCCCAAAAGCCCCCCTCCCTAAAGATTCCCAACCCCTCCTCCCACCCCCTGCCTCCATGTATATGCCCCTCTACCCAACACACTCCCACCTCCCCACCTCCCTACCCCCTGTCCTTTTCCCTTTGTTGGGGCTTCTATTGAGCCTTTACTTGACCAAAGACCACTCCTCCTACTGATGCCCAATAGGCATTCCTCTGCCACATTTTTGGCTGGAACCATGTGTACCCCTTGGTTGATGGTTCAGTCCCTGCAAGTCTTGGAGTATCTGGGTGTCTGAAGTCATTGTTCTTCCCATGGGGCTGTAAACCCTTTCAGCTCCTCTGAACCACCCTCCAGATCATCCATTGGGGACCCCAAGCCCAGTCCAATAGTTGGTTGCTAGTTTCTGCCTCTGTATTTGTAGTGCTCTGGCAGGGCCCCTCTGAAGACAGCCATGACATGCTCCTTTTGGTACACTCTTCTTGTCATAGTGTCAGGGTTTGGTTACTGTTTATAGGATGAATCCCCAGGTAGGGCAGTCTCTGGGTGGCCTTTAAAAATTCTTAATCACATTGGGATCTATGACATATTGATTTTCCTGTGGATCGACAACTTCCCTCATATCCCCATGTCCACTCATATGAGACTCAGTCCCATAGTCTACCACAATTATCATTTCCTTAGATATATTCCTAAATATCTGATCTTTTCTGTTAATTTGTTCTGTTGATAAACTCTTAATCACAGCTCACTACACCTCTCTGCCTTCCCAAAATCCCTGTAAGTGGTAATATATGAAGACAATAATACACAATCACCACAAAAAAGCTTACTCAGTTCTAACTAAAAATATGAAAAGAGCAGAGTTTGCATAGGAATATAATAAAAAAATTGGACAGATGTTAGGAAAAACCTAAGTCATAATTTTGTGAATTGAGTACTTAATATGCCTAATTTATTACCTAACATAGGCTTTAAATTACCACATGAAAGCTACCAATGATCAGATGCCATTGTGCTTTGGATAACAGGAGGATAAATCTTGAAAATGAATACTAAGGACATTAAACCAAAGTTAAACTCTGGAAATGACACTTATGCATCCTCTTCTGAACATATTTATGACAGATCCTCTCCTAAAATTAACATTTAGATTGTTTTTCTTTTATTTTCTTAGTGAATGCTGTATCACTACCCTAGAGGTGGCACCACCCATAATGGGCTGGAACTACCCCATCAATCACTAATTTGGAAAATGTTCTATAGAATGGCCCATATCCTGATATTATGGAGACATTATGATGGTGTCATCTTATAGTATTGTGTTTTTGAGTGATGGGAGAATAAAGGGTTTAAAGTCATATATGGAATGCATCCTCTTTTAAAAACATTTACCCCCCCCCCCCCCCCGAGAAAAACATCTACATTTCTATCCTTTCTTTTTTTTAACCATTGTTAAAGTCTGGTGTAAAACTTGCACTCATAAAAGTAAATCATCAAATTTCTGATCAGTAGACAAACATCTTGGCCACAGAAAGGCATCTTTTCCTCTATTGATATGGTAAGGTATTTCCCTGACCACATCATAATATTTGTGCAGCACTTATGTATATAGTGTTATTTAGGTGTTAATATTCACCTCTCATGCTTCATGCACGAGGCAATTTCAGTAAAGTCTAACTTTCAGTTAAAGTTTCTAGTTATTTTGGGCAAAAATTTAAATAATACAATTCGATATTGAAACATTATTGGAAAACCCTAGAAAAATAGAATTTAAGAGACTTCAACCAACCTCTCAATTATTTGGCCACTACAGAGATGAAGAGATTTTGATGCTGCTTAATCTAATGAGTAAGGAATTCAGACTAGTACTTGAAGGTTGAAGAAACACTGCTGGAAATAAAATAGAAATCATCATTCTTATTTAGTCTTTTAGCCCAAGTCAAGTATGTGTTTTTATCAGTTAAAAATTTTAAAAATCTTATATCACATATTAAGATTAATCTGATGTTAATTAACATTTTATTAAAGACAAAAATAATTATTAAAATGTCATACTTTTGATGAAATATATTCATACGGAAGACAATCAATATGCAAAGAGCAAATACATAAATTAAAGCACAAAAATTTTAAATCATGAAATGGAAAATTAGTCTGATTCAGATAATCAGTTTAATATTATGACAACCTTAGAATTAGGTATTAATTCTAGTAATTAATTCTAGAATTAGAATTAATTCTAGTAAAAAACTAAGAATTTCCAGTTTTCAGAGGCATCAAAGAAATATATTGTTCAAAAGATATTGCAGAAATTCATAGTATATCTCAGGACTAAACCAATCCAAGAATTCTGAATCCCTATGTCTTCATCTCCACAGGCATGAGATAACCCAAATTATCCCCTATAGGATGTCTTTAAGGACCTCCTTTAGGTATTGAGTTCAACAGGTCCCTAAATAGGAAGAGTCAATAGATGAGGGACAATATGAGTGACCTCTGCAGCTGACTGGGTGAGGTATCAAAAGAAGATACCGCAAGTTTTCTCCCACCAATACCTCCCTTTTCAACCTTTACCTTTCTATAAGGCAGAAGGCAATTTCTTTCAGGTTAAGATCTTATATAGCAAGTCCACTCTTATTCAAAGTATTCCAAATGATTCTCCAATTTCAAATATAAAGACTGAATTAAAAAGATACAGAACTTATCTGAGAGACTTGTGTTTATAAATGCAGAAAATTGTGGCCAATGAAAGGATAAAACAATGGGAAATTTGCTAAATATTTCCACTTTGGCTAATCCACTGTGTTTATGATGAAAATCTTGATAGTAAGATGATATGATTCATGTCTAAAATATCATAAATACAGCTTTAAATTTCCATAGTATGCTGCCCATTCATTTGGAAGTCCAGAGCTTATTACATTGTTTAAAATTGCAGATATTATGGCTACCCGTGTTAGCCATCAGTTTTTTCATGGCCTTTTTAACATCCTTGTTTCTGAGGCTATAGATGAGAGGGTTCAACATGGGGATCACCACTGTGTAGAATACAGATACCACCTTGTTCTGGTCTGTGGAGTAGCTGGACTTAGGCATCACATAAATAAATGTGATGGTCCCATAGAATAGAGTGACTGCAGTGAGGTGGGAGGTGCAGGTAGAGAAGGCCTTCTGGCGGCCCTCCGGGGAGCGCATCTTCAGGACTGAGACAAGGATGTAAACATAAGACAGTGCAATAATAAACACAGTGACCACAATGATAGAGCCTGAAGAAATTGCTGGAATGATTTCAGAAGAAAAGTCATGAGAACACGAAATCTTCAAAAGTGGTGAATAGTCACAAAAAAAGTGATTAACTTTATTTGGTTTACAAAAGGACAGATTTAATAAACATCCAGTAAATGTCCAAGCATTCACACATCCACCTAGGTAGGAAGCTCCCACTAGGAGAATACAGACTGTGGAAGACAACTGCGTGGCATAGAGCAGAGGGGAGCAGATGGCCACATAGCGGTCATAGGCCATGGCAGCAAGCAGGAAGCACTCAGTTGACCCGAATGTCACTGCAGAACATAGTTGAGCCACACAGCCAGCAACAAGGATGAATGTTTCTTTCCTGAGAAAGCCCCACAGCATGATGGGTGTGACTGATGAAGAGTACCCAATGTCTACAAATGCGAGATGGCTGAGGAAAAGGTACATGGGGGTGTGGAGCTGAGGGCTTTTTCTGATTAGCATGATTATGCTCATATTGCCCATTAAGGTGACAGAGTAGATTATTAGAAACACAACAAATAAAATGGCTCGAACTGTAGCATCCTCTGTAAACCCCAAAAGAATCAGCTCTGTTACCACTGTATTGTTTCCAGGTTCCATCTATGATAGGAATACTGCCATTGAAAGAAATCAGTCAACTGTTAGAGTGGAATACAGTATTGCCTCTTACTATGTTTGCAGAAGCTATATAAGATAAACAACATAAATATAGATACTATGGAAACATTTCAACAGAAATATTTCATGTATTATCTTACAAAATACTAAAATAATAAACAATTAATTCAAGGGAAATAAAAATTAGTATTTTTTCATTGTAGCACATCATTTGTGCCTCATGTTGTTAGTTTACATGCCAGTGAGGAATAAAGAACAACTGAAATTGAACAACTCATTTTTTTCAATAATTCAGTGAGAGAAACGACATGTACTCTCTCTCTCTCTCTCTCTCTCTCTCTCTCTCTCTCTCTCTCTCTCTCTTTCACACATACACAGACACACACATATATACACTAAAACACACAGATATAGACAGAGGTACATACACACAGACAAAGACATAGTCACACACACAGACACACTCACACACACACACACACACACACACACACACACATTGGTCTTCAATATTGTGTGCTCTGATATTACACTGTAATATTTCCACTTTGTTTAAAATCAGTTTATTTTCACTGCACCAACCCATAGGTTTTCTGGCATTTTTTATTGAAGTATTCCATCTACTTTGAACACATTCACCTCAACTTCCCTCTCCTATTTCTTCACATTAGCCCTTTCCACTTCCCAAATATTCCATCATCTATATCCTTATCATGTATGTGCATGTAAATATCACTACTTCTTAATTCCAGTATATGTGAACTAACTGAAAAATAGCAAGCTATATTATAAACACTGTATATTCCTGTGTCTGAACTCCAGTGTCTTACTTTTCTTGCACATGGTATACATATGAAATATGTAAGTGAAACTCAACCTTTTTAAGAAAACATATGAACATAACAGTAACAAAGCTGAAATAAGCATTATATAGCATGGATGCAAAATGTTATAAAGAGATGTAATAACTGGTTTAGGAACACAGACCAAAGATGAGGCTCTGACTTTGTCACTGACAATTTATGGTACCATAGATAAGTGAAATGCACTATACATTACTTAGCACTATGTATTTATAACAAGCCATGTTGTGATATTTTAATTTGAATACTATAGCATATATTATATGTGTTAACTATAGAAACAAGCAAGTGTGGAACTAATTATTCTCTTTTCAAAATGTGTTTATAATTTCAATTATTAAAATGATAATTAAAAATTCTCACAACAGTAGAAAAGGGAAATTATTACCTGTGAGTGGCTCAGGCTCAAGGACAAACAACAAAGAATTGCTAATGTAAACTAAGGCTATGTTTTATGGGAAATAGTGTCTTATGGGAAATAATCCCTTGAGTACCTATCTATCTTGCTTGTTAAAATTCCACTGAAATCTCATCAGGACTGAAAATTGGAGATAATCATATTCATACAAATGCATGTTATCTAATAGCATCTATCAACTAATCTTTTTGAGCATTAGCTTCATGAAAACTTCAAGGATTGATAAATGTCCTTCTAGCAGTCATGAATTCACAAGAACACAGTGCAATGGAAGTACTTTTAGCTCAAAGTTAAAAGATTTCTGGAAAAAATGTATTTTATACATCCCTAAATGGTATTATCCTTATTTTCCAATTTATTGTATGGGAAAATCACACACAATAATAGCACTGTCACAGAGATTCTATATATACTACACAACTTAGTACAATGTCACAAGTATAGTGACACAGACCTAGTTGTCTTTTTTGTTCTGACCTCTGTACTGTCAAATATTCATATGACAATCCCTATTTTTTAATTTAATGTTTGCAGTGACATTGTTTCTTTTTAAATCTTAACCCATTTCATTACAATGCTGAGGCCTTTTTTTCCAAAACCTACCCATACTTAGTCATCTTTCTACCCCAACCACCATAGTGAGCTAGAAACAATGGAGAGAAAGAAATATTAAAATGAGAAGATTCTAGTTTTGGAAAGCTTAACCTGGAAATAAATATCTTTTTAATAGTGTTGAGAAAACCAGGTATGAAGAGATTGTTCAATAGGTAAAAGTGCTTGTCACTCAAAGCTGATGAGCTGATTTAATTCCTCCAAATACCCATCAAAGGCTTGATGGGATAATGTACTTCTGTATTCCCAGTGCTTCTGTGATGAAGTGAGAACAGAGTCAGAAAATAACCTTTGGAAGCTTGATACCAACTAACTTGGAGTACAGAGGGGATGGAAATTAAAACAAATCATGCTTCAAAACAAGTTGAAAAGAGAGAACAGATTTCTGTAATGAGGCCCTCTGACCTCAACTTGTGCTTTACATTGATCTCTATTCACACACACACACACACACACACACACACACACACACACACACGAGAGAGAGAGAGAGAGAGAGAGAGAGAGAGAGAGAGAGAGAGAGAGAGAGAGAGAGCAAAAGCAAAAAAAAACCCCAAAACAAAAAACAAAGCAAAAACCCTACATGAAACAACAAACAAAACAAAAACAAAACAAAACAAAACAAAACATGGAAAATTCTATAACCCTCAATTTAAATTCATGGTTATCTTCATGAAACCATCCTTCAGACCAGTTTTACTTGCTAACTGATGAGTTCTTTGTCTTTCTGTATTTAAATATATGTCTGTCTTTAATTTTAAGTTTTATCTGTAGTGGAAGAAATGGATCCGGAGTCTACTGGGCTCCTCTAGGGTCCTAGAAAAAGATTCCTACACTGGTAACAGGAAAAAAATGCTTAAAAATAGAGTGACGGTGCTATTATATAATTTTGAGTTAAATTTTTTTTATTCGATATAATTTATTTACATTTCAAATGATTTCCCCTTTTCTAGCCCCCCCACTCCCCGATAGTCCCATAAGCCCCCTTCTCTTCCCCTGTCCTCCCTCCCACCCCTTCCCACTTCCCCGTTCTGGTTTTGCCGAATACTGTTTCACTGAGTCTTTCCAGAACCAGGGGCCACTCCTCCTTTCTTCTTGTATCTCATTTGATGTGTGGATTATGTTTTGGGTATTCCAGTTTTCTAGGTTAATAACCACTTATTAGTGAGTGCATACCATGATTCACCTTTTGAGTCTGGGTTACCTCACTTAGTATGATGTTCTCTAGCTCCATCCATTTGCCTAAGAATTTCATGAATTCATTGTTTCTAATGGCTGAATAGTACTCCATTGTGTAGATATACCACATTTTTTGCATCCACTCTTCTGTTGAGGGATACCTGGGTTCTTTCCAGCATCTGGCAATTATAAATAGGGCTGCTATGAACATAGTAGAGCATGTATCCTTATTACATGGTGGGGAATCCTCTGGATATATGCCCAGGAGTGGTATAGCAGGATCTTCTGGAAGTGAGGTGCCCAGTTTTCGGGGGAACCGCCAGACTGATTTCCAGAGTGGTTGTACCAATTTGCAACCCCACCAGCAATGGAGGAGTGTTCCTCTTTCTCCACACCCTCTCCAACACCTGCTGTCTCCTGAATTTTTAATCTTAGCCATTCTGACTGGTGTGAGATGAAATCTCAGGGTTGTTTTGATTTGCATTTCCCTAATGACTAATGAAGTTGAGCATTTTTTAAGATGCTTCTCTGCCATCCGAAGTTCTTCAGGTGAGAATTCTTTGTTTAACTCTGTACCCCATTTTTTAATAGGGTTGTTCGGTTTTCTGGAGTCTAACTTCTTGAGTTCTTTATATATATTGGATATTAGCCCTCTATCTGATGTAAGATTGGTGAAGATCTTTTCCCAATTTGTTGGTTGCCGATCTGTCCTCTTGATGGTGTCCTTTGCCTTACAGAAACTCTGTAACCTTATGAGGTCCCATTTGTCAATTCTTGCTCTTAGAGCATACGCTATTGGTGTTCTGTTCAGAAACTTTCTCCCTGTACCGATGTCCTCAAGGGTCTTCCCCAGTTTCTTTTCTATTAGCTTCAGAGTATCTGGCTTTATGTGGAGGTCCTTGATCCATTTGGATTTGATCTTAGTACAAGGAGACAAGGATGGATCAATTTGCATTCTTCTGCATGCTGACCTCCAGTTGAACCAGCACCATTTGTTGAAAAGGCTATCTTTTTTCCATTGGATGTTTTCAGCCTCTTTGTCGAGGATCAAGTGGCCATAGGTGTGTGGGTTCATTTCTGGATCTTCAATCCTGTTCCATTGATCCTCCTGCCTGTCACTGTACCAATACCATGCAGTTTTAAACACTATTGCTCTGTAGTATTGCTTGAGGTCAGGGATACTGATTCCCCCAGATTTTCTTTTGTTGCTGAGAATAGTTTTAGCTATCCTGGGTTTTTTGTTGTTCCAGATGAATTTGATAATTGCTCTTTCTAACTCTGTGAAGAATTGAGTTGGGATTTTGATGGGTATTGCATTGAATCTGTATAGTGCTTTAGGCAAAATGGCCATTTTAACTATATTGATTCTACTGATCCATGAGCATGGGAGGTTTTCCCATTTTTTTGAGGTCTTCTTCCATTTCCTTCTTCAGAGTCTTGAAGTTCTTGTCATACAGATCTTTCACATGTTTGGTAAGAGTCACCCCAAGATACTTTATACTGTTTGTGGCTATTGTGAAGGGGGTCATTTCCCTAATTTCTTTCTCAGCCTGCTTATCCTTTGAGTATAGGAAGGCTACTGATTTTCTGGAGTTGATTTTATAACCTGCCACTTTGCTGAAGTTGTTTATCAGCTGTAGGAGCTCTCTAGTGGAGTTCTTTGGGTCACTTAGGTAGACGATCATGTCGTCTGCAAATAATGATAGTTTGACTTCTTCCTTTCCAATTTGTATCCCTTTGACCTCCTTATGTTGTCGAATTGCCCGAGCTAGTACCTCAAGTACAATATTGAAAAGATAAGGAGAAAGGGGGCAGCCTTGTCTGGTCCCTGATTTCAGTGGGATTGCTTCAAGTTTCTCTCCATTTAGTTTGATGCTGGCTACCAGTTTGCTGTATATTGCTTTTACTATGTTTAGGTATGGGCCTTGAATTCCTGTTCTCTCCAAGACTTTAAGCATGAAGGGATGCTGAATTTTGTCAAATGCTTTTTCAGCATCCAATGAAATGACCATGTGGTTTTGTTCTTTGAGTTTGTTTATGTAGTGGATTGTATTGATGGATTTCCGTATATTGAACCAACCCTCCATTCCCGGGATAAAGCCTACTTGATCATGGTGGATGATCGTTTTGATGTGTTCTTGGATTCGGTTGGCAAGAATTTTATTGAGTATTTTTGCATCTATGTTCATAAGGGAAATTGGTCTGAAGTTCTCTTTCTTTGTTGGATCTTTGTGTGGCTTTGGTATCAGCGTAATTGTGGCTTCGTAGAAGGAATTGGGTAGTGTTCCTTCTGTTTCTATTTTGTGGAATAGTTTGAAGAGTATTGGTGTTAACTCTTCTTTGAAGGTCTGGTAGAATTCTGCACTGAAGCCATCTGGTCCTGTGCTTTTTTTGGTTGGAAGACTTTCTATGACTCCTTCTATTTCTTTAGGCATTATGGGACTGTTTAGATGGTCTAGTTGGTCCTGATTTAATTTTGGTATTTGGTATCTGTCAAGGAAATTGTCCATTTCCTCCAGATTCTCCAGTTGTGTTGAGTACAGGCTCTTGTAGTAGGATCTGATGATTTTTTTGGATTTCCTCAGTTTCTGTTGTTATATCTTCCTTTTCATTTCTAAGTTTGTTAATTTGGATACTTTCTCTGTGTCCTTTGGTCAGTCTGGTTAAGGGTTTATCTATCTTGTTGATTTTCTCAAAGAACCAGCTCCTGGTTTTGTTGATTTTTTGTATGGTTCTCTTTGTTTCTACTTGATTGATTTCGGCCCTGAGTTTGATGATTTCCTGCCTTCTACTCCTCCTGGGCGAAATAGCTTCTTTTTGTTCTAGGGCTTTCAGGTGTGTCATTAAGCTGGTAATGTATGCTCTCTCCATTTTCTTTTTGGAGGCACTCAGGGCTATGAGTTTTCCTCTTAGCACTGCTTTCATTGTGTCCCATAGATATGGGTATGTTGTGTTTTCATTTTCATTATGTTCTAAAAAGTCTTTAATTTCTTTCTTTATTTCTTCCTTGACCAAGGTATCATTGAGTAGAGTATTGTTCAGTTTCCACGTGTATGTGGGTTTTCTGTTGTTTCTGTTGCTATTGAAGACCACTTTTACTCCATAGTGATCAGATAGGAGGCATGGGATTAGTTCTATCTTCTTATATTTGTTGAGGTTTGTCTTGTGACCAATTATATGGTCGATTTTGGAGAAGGTACCATGAGGTGCTGAGAAAAAGGTATATTCTTTTGTTTTAGGATAGAATGTTCTATATATATCTGTTAAATCTAATTGGTCCAAATCTTCAATTAGTTTCATTGTGTCCCTGTTTAGTTTCTGTTTTCCTGATCGGTCCATTGAGGAAAGTGCAGTGTTGAAGTCACCCACAATTATTGTGTTAGGTGCAATGTATGCTTTTAGTTTTAATAAAGTTTCTTTTACGAAAGAGGGTGCCATTGCATTTGGGGCATAGATGTTCAGGATTGACAGTTCTTCTTTTTGTATTTTTCCTTTGACCAGCAAGAAGTGTCCCTCAGGGTTCCTTTTGATGACTTTGGGTTGAAAGTCAATTTTATCTGATATTAAAATGGCTACTCCAGCTTGTTTCCTGAGACCATTTGCTTGTAAAATTGTCTTCCAGCCTTTTACTCTAAGGTAGTGTTTGTCTTTGATCCTGAGGTGTGTTTCCTGTAAGCAGCAAAATGTAGGGTCCTGTTTACGTATCCAGTCAGTTAGTCTGTGTCTTTTTATTGGGGCATTAAGTCCATCGATGTTAAGAGATATTAAGGAATAGTGATTGTTACTTCCTATCATTTTTGACGTTATTTTTTAAATTTGAATGCTTATCTTCTTTTGGGTTTGATGAAAGGTTACTATCTTGCTTTTTCCAGGGTGAAGTTTCCCTTCTTGTATTGGTGTTGTCCTCCTATTATCCTTTTCAGGGCCGGGTTTGTGGATAGATATTGGCTAAACTTGGTTTTGTCATGAAATATCTTAGTTTCTCCATCTATGGTGATTGAGAGTTTTGCTGGATATAGTAGTTTTGGTTGGCATTTGTGTTCTCTTAGAGTCTGCATGAGATCTGCCCAGGACCTTCTAGCCTTCATAGTCTCAGGTGAAAAGTCTGCTGTGATTCTGATAGGTCTTCCTTTATATGTTACTTGGCCTTTTTCTCTTACTGCCTTTAGTATTCTTTCTTTGTTTAGAACATTTGGTGTTTTGATTATTATGTGACGGGAAGTATTTCTCTTCTGGTCCAGTCTGTTTGGAGTTCTGTAGGCTTCTTGTATATTCATGGGCATCTCTCTCTTTAGGTTAGGGAAGTTTTCTTCCATAATTTTATTGAAGATATTTGCTGGCCCTTTAAGTTGTAAATCTTCACTCTCATCTATGCCTATAATCCTTAGGTTTGGTCTTCTCATTGTGTCCTGGATTTCCTGGATATTTTGGGTTACAAGCTTTTTGCATTTTGTATTTTCTTTAACTGTTGAGTCCATGGTTTCTATGGAATCTTCAGCATCTGAGATTCTTTCTTCTATCTCTTGCATTCTGTTGTTGAAATTTGCATCTCTGTCCCCCGATTTCTTCCCAAGGCTTTCTATCTCCAAAGTTGTCTCCCTTTGAGTTTTCTTAGTTGTTTCTACTTCTGATTTTAGATCCTGGATGGTTTTGCTTAGCTCCTTCACTTGCATTTTGTGTTTTCCTGGAATTCTTTAAGAGATTTTTGTGTTTCCTTTTTCATGACCTCAGCCTGTTGACCAAAGTTCTCCTGTATTTCTTTAAGAGATTTTTGTGTTTCGTTTTTCATGACCTCAGCCTGTTGACCAAAGTTCTCCTGTATTTCTTTAAGAGATTTTTGTGTTTCGTCTTTCATGACCTCAGCCTGTTGATCAAAGTTCTCCTGTATTTCTTTAAGTGTTTTTTGCATTTCCTCCTTGTTGGCTTTTGTATTCTCCTGGATTTCTTTCAACGATTTTTGTGTTTCCCTTGCAAGGGCTTCTAACTTTTGATCCATTTTCTCCTGAATTTCTTTAAGTATGTCCTTCATGTGTTCCTGTACCAGCATCATGACCATTGATTTTAAATCCAAATCTTGTTTTACTGGTGTGATGGGGTATCCAGGACATGTTGGTAGAGGAGAATTGGGTTCAGATGTTGCCATATTGCCTTGATTTCTGTTAGTGACGTTCCTGCGTTTGCCTTTTGCCATCTAGTTCTCACTGATGTTAGTTTGTCTTGTCAGTGCTGGATTCACCAGTGTAAGCTGCCCCTTCCCAGTTGGCCTCTGGTGCACAGCTTACCTCCTGCACTGCTTGTAGACAGGGTGCTGCTGCCCAGGCTGTTCAGATCCCAAAGCAGGCACCTGAAGGCTCCCGCTGGGGCCTGCTGGATTCACTGGAGCACACTGACTTCTCCCCCCTGGCCTCCTGGAAGCCCAGCTAGCCACTTGCAGGACTTGGAGATGTGGTGCTGCCGCCCAGGCTGATCTGGATCCGGAAGCGGAGAGAGTAGAGCTCTGGGCTTCAGCCTGAGGCCTTGCCCCAGATTGTGTCTGTGGACCAGATGGAGCCTGTGTGCACCCCCAGGGAGTGCCGATGATGTATGCTGCTGTTATCTCCCCTGTGTTCCGCTCACTCTGCTGGGCAGCCAATCCGCCAACCGGGCTGTCGCACACAAGGTTAGCCTGGCCGCCCAGTCCCTGAGTCCAGGCAAAAGCCTGGGAGGCCAAGGTCCGAGCAAAGTTCCCCTAGGGCTATGACTGTCAATTGGGTCTGCCAGGTGACTAGGATGGTGGGCGTGTGTGCCCGCGCTCCCTGAAAGCGCCGGGAGAGTCTGCTGTGCTAACAATCCCCTGGGCGGACTGACTCACAGATGGCCCACCAAGCCGCCCAGTTTTGGGGTCAGTCCTGTGCCTTTTGGGGCCTAGACCCTCGCTTTGTTAGCCTCAGGCTATGCCTGTTACAGGTCTGCCTGCCAGAGCTCTCTGTTGTCCTGCAGGCAAAATGGCGGCGGCGTGCGCGCAGGCCTGGGCAAAAAAAAAAAAAAAAAAAACCCTGGCTGGATTGGCACGCCGATGGCCCCCGACAAGCCCAGGGCCTGGGTGCAGGCCAACGCCCGTCGGGCTCAGACCACCGCAGTGTTGGCCTCGGATTATGTTTGTGTACCTCAGTCTGTTCGATCCCCGGAGTCTGGAACCAAGATGGATGCACCTCTCCTGACTGGTGGGAGGCTGAGTTCTGAAGTGGCCTCTGTGCAGGAAAGGTGCAGCACAACTGCAGCTGCTTGCCGCCCGGCTGGTCAGCGAAGGTCAGTGGTCGTGGGCGCAGGGCCTAACTGGTCCCTGTGTCGCCCTGGCTCCACTGCTGATCTTGAGTTAATTTTATATCCAGCCACTTTGCTGAAGTTGTTTATCAGCTTTAGATGTTCTTTGGTGGAGTTTTGTGGGTCACTTAAGTATACTATCATATCATCTGCAAATAGTGATATTTTGACTTCTTCCTTTCCAATTTGTATCACTTTTACTTCCTTTTGTTGTCTAACTGCTCTGGCTAGGACTTTGAGTACTATATTGAATAGGTAGGGAGAGAGTACACAGCCTTGTCTAGTTTTGGATTTAGTGGGATTGCTTCAATTTTCTCTCCATTTAGTTTGTTGTTGGGTACTGATTTTCTGTATATTGCTTTTACTATGTTTAGTTATGGGCCTTGAATTCCTGATATTTCCAAGATGTTTATCAAGAAGGGAAGATGAATTTTGTCAAATGCTTTTTCAGCATCTAAGGAAATGACCATGTGTTTTTTCTTTAAATTTGTTTATATAGTGCATTACATTGATGGATTTCTGTATATTAAACCATCCATGCATCACTGGGACAAAGCCTACTTGATAGTGGTGAGTGATTGTTTAGACAAGAATTTTATTGAATATATTTGCAACAATGTTCATAAGGGAAATTGGTCTGATGCACTCTCTCTTTATTGGATCTTTGTGCGGTTTTGTTATCAGTGTAAGTGTGGCCTCTTAGAACGAATTGGGTAGTGGTCCTTCTGTTTCTATTTTGTGGAATAGTTTGAAGAGTATTTGTATTAGTTCATCTTTGAAGGTCTGATAGAATTCTCCACTAAACTCATCTGGTCATGGGCTTTTTGTTGTTGTTGTTGGGAGACTATTAATGACGGCTTCTATTTCTTTAGGAGTTATGGGACTCTGTAGATTATTTATCTTATCCTGTTTTAACTTTGGCACCTAGTAATGTATCTAGAATATTGTCCATTTCATTCAGATTTTCCAATTTTGTTGAGTGTATGCTCTTATAGTAGGATCTGATGTTTTTTGAATTTCCACAGTTTCCATTGTTTTCTCTCCCTTTTCATTTCTGATTTAATTAATTTGGATACTTTGTCTGTGCCCTCTGATTAATCTGTCTAAGGGTTTACCTATCTTGTTGATTTTCTCAAAGAACCAGATCCTGGTTTTGTTGATTCTTTTTACTGTTCTTTTTGTTTCTACTTGGTTGATTTCAGCCCCGAGTTTTATTATTTCCCGCTGTCTAATTCTCTTGATGTATTTGTTTCTTTTTGTTCTAGAGCTTTTAGGTGTGCTGTTAATCTGCTAATGTAAGCTTTCTCCAGTTTATTTTTGGAGGCACTTAGGGCTATGAGTTTTCCTCATGTCACTGCATTCATTGTGTTCCATATGTTTTGTATGATGTATCTTCATTTTCATTACATTCTAAAGTCTTTAATTCTTTTTCTTAATTTCTTCCTAGACCATGTTATTATTGAGCAGATTGTTGTTCAGCTTTCATGCTTATGTGTGTTTTCTGTTGTTTTTGTTAGAATTTAAGACCAGTCTAAGTCCATGACATTCATTATTTCAGTCTTCTGGTATCTGTTGAGGCCTGATTTGTGACCAATTATATGGTCAATTTTGGAGAAGGTTCCACCAAGTGCTGAAAAGGTTTATTCTTTTGCTTTAGGATGAAATATTCTATAAATATCTGTTATATCCATTTGGCTCATAATTTCTGTTAGTTTCATTGTGTCTGTGTATCATTTCTGTTTCCATGATCTGTCTATTACTGAGAGTGGTGTTGTTGAAGTTTCCCACCATTGTGTGTGATGCAATGTGTGATTTGAGCGTTAGTAAAGCTTTTTTGAATGTGGATGCCCTTGCATTTGGAGCATATATGTTCAGAATTGAGAGTTCATCTTGGTAGATATTTTCTTTGACCAGTATGAAGTGTCCTTCCTTATCTTTATTGATAACTTTTATTGAAAGTTGATTTCATTTAATGTTAGAATGGCTACTCCAGCTTGTTTTGGGGACTGTTTGCTTGGAAAATATTTTTCCAACCTTTAACTCTGAGGTAGTGTCCATCTTTGTCACTGAGGTGTGTTTTCTGTATGCAGCAAAATGCTGGGTCTTGTTTATGTATCCAGTCTGATAGTCTATATCTCTTTATTGGGGAATTGAGTCTATTGATGTTAAGAGATATTAAGGAAAAGTGATTGTTACTTCCTGTTATTTCTGTTGTTAGCAATGGAATTATGTTTGTGTGACTATCTTCTTTTGTGTTTGTTGAAAGATTACCTTCTTGCTTTCTCTAGGGTGTAGTTTCCCTCTTTGTGTTGGTGTTTTCCATCTAAAATTCTTTGTGGAGCTTGATTTGTGGAAAGATATTGTATAAATTTGGTTTTGTCATGGAATATCTTGTTTGTATAGGGATTTTCATTCAGAAATCATGCTTATGAAATGCTTAGTGTGAAGCATTGTATGCCTACAAATTATCCTAGAAAATGAGACAAGTGCATACATGTTTCCTGACATTCACAGAAAGACCACACAGGGAAAATGAAGATGTGAGAGGAGGGATACTGTGGACTTAAATGATGAGTAAGGGGTTGAGGATAATATGATAAAATTGACTCAAACATCCTATATACTGAGAGATGCTAAAATGAAAGAGAAATGGCATTGTGTTTGTTCATTTCCTCCCACACCTAGAAAAGTTCAGTAGAAATTCAGGTGTTAGTGTACATCAAATCTTACCTTACCTTCAATCTGTCTTTGCTTTTTCAAAAGCATATTTATTAGTGAGCATTTGATAAATGGTGATTTTGCACAAATCCCTGTGGTACATTTGAACATCTAGGCAATTTGCTGACAATTTTGTGTCTAGTGAAGTAAACTTTGGTGGTTTGGATGAGATATCCATCATATTCTTGGAAATTTAAATACTTTGTCTCTAATTGATAGCACTGTTTGGGAGGCTAAGGATACATGGTCTTGTTGGAATGGGTGTGTAATTGATTTTGGTGTTAAATTCAAAATGTAAAATTCACTGCTTCTGCTTCCAGCTGTCTACTCTGCTATCATAAATTTTATTGTAAGTCCAAATAACGTTTTCTAAAAGTTAAACAAACTTTTATCTGGATATATATTTATCTGTGCTTCCTTAATAAAAAGTTATACATAGCTTTCTGAATTTGTAACTACTAGGACCTAGAGGGGCATCTCAGTGTTGGCATTTATGTTTCTATAACTTTTCATTAGAATGTTATTAACTGTACTACTTCTGCTGTTCACTGTGTAACTAGAGACAATATATAAATGCTAACATTGGAGTGTTTTCATGTTATATTACTTTGACTACTGCATCATCACCTCAATGTCATTGTTCTTTTCAGAACAACATTTGTTGTTGTAAAACTCTGACCAAAAACCAACTTGGAGAGGGAAGGTTTACCCATAGATGCCACAGTCTATCATTGAGGTGGGAACTCAAAGATAGAACCTGAAGGCAAAAAATAAAGCTGAGACCATAGATGAAGTGTACTTACTGGCTTGCCCTTCATAGTATTCCCCAGCCTGGTTTCTGAAACCAGACTAGAACACCTGTTCACTGGGTGGCACCACCCACGGTGGCTCTACCACACCACCTACCTTTTCATGTCAATTGTTATACGAGAACTACTTAACAGAAGTATTAATAGGCCAATCTGTTGGAGGCATTCTCTCAACTTCTCTCTTCTCTTCCCAGACAACTCTAGTTTATGCCAAGTTGACAAAAATATTCTAACCCTCACATCATCTCAGTAGTCTGCAGGATGATAGAGGGCTCATTTCTCCAGTATCATTGTTAGTCTAGGTGGACAGTAGAAAGTAGGATAGGTTAAATTAGCTCCTTACCTGTTATTCCACTGAAAGTGAGTGAGTCAGAGTGTGTTTTATCTTCACACTTCACACTTCTTCTTGTGTTTATATGAATTATGGCTAGTGTTGTCCAAGGAGGTTCTGTTCTCTCAGGTCACTGTTCTCTAATGTCACTGCTCTCTAAGGTCATTGTCTCACCACTTTTCTTTAGAAACCTCAGGCATACAGTCTTGTTGTCTGACTTTGTTGCAGTTTCTGATTAGGAAGCTCCACATTTTCTTCAGTAAATGAAACCATGAAACTTAAGAGGTTCACCTCTGTGCTATACCTCCACTCCTGAGGTACCTAAACAGGCCATCAATTTTTTTTTAAATAATGAGCAGGAAAAGTTTCTATCCCAACTCTCATAAACCTGTAAATAATTAGTTGGTTGAATACAACCCAGCATGAAAGTTCAGAGGTAAATGCCTCCATATTTAGTATGGAAAGAGCTTACTCAAGTACATCAAAACCAGAGTTTCCTCAAGTTAGGGAGCTACAGAGTTGACCATTCCCCTCCTTGGGGAGAGGGACTTAATGTCTGTGACCACAACTTTTGTCTTAGTATATAGAGGGTGTTTACATGCTCTATAATATATTCACAACAACTGGGATCAAGATTGTAGACAGAAAAATAATTTTTCTTCTATTAATTAACATTTTCATTTATTAAGCCTTACTATTTAAGTTTAGCAAGGTTGTAGAAGATGTGAAAATTACATTCTAGAGAAAGAGAGAAATTTTAACTATCTAGATGAAACATCTGGTTATTAGTCCCCTATAAGATGAAGAGTTGACAAATATTTTCTCTTGTTTTTTAGGCACCTTCTCTGCTTAACTTATGGTTTCTTTGATGTGCAGAGTTTTTAACTTCAGGAGCTAAAAAGATTATTAATATCTGCAGCAAATGGTGTTAGGGACATAGATGTCTATATGAAAAAGAATGAAATTAAGGCCATATTTATCACCTGTGCAAAAATCAACTCCAAAGGGAACAAAACCCTCAAAGTGAACCTTAAACCTCTAAAACTGCTAGAAGAAAACATGGGGAGTCCTCTGCAAGACATAAATACAAGAGAAGGCTTTCAAGATGTAGCTCTATTTGCCTGTAAATTAATGCCAATAATTGACGAGTAGGACCTCATAAAGCTAAAATATTCTGCAAAGCAAAGGAAACCATCAGCCAAGTGCAGAGAAAGCCCCAAAAGTAGGATAACATCTTTTTCAAAATATATGATAGAATATTAGTGACTTGTATATATATATAATTGTAAATATAACAATCAAGTAAACCTCACAATCCAAAAAATAGGAAACTTACAAAAGAATAGAATTTATTTAGGATTTTAGTTGCTGATTGTATACATAAAACTGATTTAGAGTTTGAGACATAGAAATAAAATCTTAGTGAGCAATGGTATTGGTTAGGCTTTCCCAGAGAAAGAAGTCTATAACATATAGACCCATATTTGTATATAGATATATACACATACACACATTCACACACACCATCTCTCCTGACAGATTTCTTTGTCTCATACAATTCATATACACAACAAGAAACATGGAGATATTAGAGGAAATATATATGTGTGCATATATGTATATATGTATATATGTATATATGTATATATGTATATGTATATCTATATCTATATATTCTAATGCTTGTGACTGTGAAAGACCTATGTAAATAGACACTACAACCACATTAAGAACATCTCCAGCATTATTATTTCCTGTGCTACTTTTTCATCTTCTCTCTAATGTGCTTGGTTATAATTACAGTAAATATATACCCTTGAAGTAGCTGTTTTTGAAAATATAAGTAGACTTAAATATTTATGCAGTCAATATTCCAACCTAGCAGGTAATTAAAATATGAATAAAACTTAAATATAATTTTAACACCTGATTTTTGTCTGGAATCTTTTTGTTTCTAATGAAATGTATTATTATGGATATTTAATTTACTTGGTGATGTGTGAATACTCATCTGTTACATTTACTATGAAACTTCAAATGTGGTTATATAAAATGTCTATGGTATATCATTACTATATAGCACTTAGCAAACAGATTAGCAGAGAAGTCTAAGAAAATAGATTTTTACTAACCTGTCTCTTCAGAGCAGTTTTAATCTCACTATTCCTAAGGCTGTAGATGAGGGGGTTCAACATGGGGATTGCTACCATGTAAAACACAGACAACACCTTGGTTTGGTATGTGGAGTAACTGGATTTTGGCATCACATAAATAAATAAATGTAACAGTTCTGTAGAACACAGTGACTGCAGTGAGGTGGGAGGTGCAAGTGGAGAAGGCCTTGTGTCGACCCTCAGTGGAGTGCATCTTCAGGATGGTGATGAGGATGTAGCTATAGGAGATGGCCATGATAAACACTGTAATCACAATGATGGAGTCAGCAGAAAATGAATCAAGAATTAGAAAGATACTGTTATCAGAACAGGAGAGTTCAACTAAAGGAGTAAAATCACAGAAAAAGCCATTGACTTTATTTGGTCCACAGAAGCGAAAAGAAAAGAAGAAAAGTGTAAAAGAGAAAGCATTTAGAAATCCTCCTACATAAGAGCCCACAACCAACTGGACACAGACTTATATGGATATTTTGGTTGAATAAGGCAGTGGGTTACAGATTGCCATGAAGCGATAATAAGCCATGGTAGCTAGAAGAAATGACTCATTTGATCCAAGAAAAAGCAGCTGAGCCAAGTTGGATGGCACACTCAAGGTAAGAAATTGTGCTTCCCTCCAGCAGGAAGTTAACAAGCATATTGGGTGTGACAGAAGATGAAATGCCTATGTCAACAGAAGCCAAGTGACTGAGAAAAAAGTACATGGGGTGGTGGAGCTGGGACGAGACTCTGATGAGAAGGATGGTGCTGAGGTTCCCAGACACGGTCACCAGGTAGATGCACAGGATGATGGTGTAGAGGACGACTCTAAGGACTGAGTCATCTGTTAAACCCAATAGAATGAATTCTGTCACTGCAGTGTGGTTTCTGTCATCCAGGAAAGCCATGGGACAGTGTAGTTGTTGCTAGATCAAGGCTGTGATGGAGACAGTATAGGAAAGGATTTGTAAATATGTGGCTGCATTTCCATTAACACATAGAAATTATTACAAAAATTCATTATTCAAAACATAATTGGGGTAGTACATTGAATAGCCACTGTATATTCATGTGCATTAACTACATTGTCCAGGATTTTAATTAGATATATTCTTTATTTACATTTCAAATATTGTCCCTTTTCCTGTTCCCCCCCCCCACCACCGAAAATTCCCTAACCTATCCCCTCTTCCCCTGCTAACCAATCTATCCACTCCTGCTTCCCTGTCCTGGCATTCCTCTACTCTGGGGCATCTAGCCTTCTCAGGACCAAGGGCTTCTCCTCCCTTTGATGTCCAACAAGGCCATCTTTTGCTGCACTTTAATGAGACATTTGTCATCAAATCACTAATCTATGGCAGTGCTAGTGAACTTCTCAGCATTTTGTTTTCTTGATCACTAAGCTTATGTGACAGTAGAAACCAAGGGGGGTTCTTTTCTTCTCAGTGTTTACATAAATAAGAACGTTTTGAGAATTAAGTTCATTACATAATTATTCAGAGGAATTTGATTTAAAATATAAGTTGATTCAGTTACTTTTCATAATTATTCCTGACACTGTCCAAACTACAACATACACTTATATACATCTATATCTATATTTATATCTATATATCATCGAATTCTACATCTCTATCTGTGTATATCTATCTATAAACATTTTCAGTGAGCAAAGTATCACTCAGTGGTAGAAGGAAGCCAGAACACTCATCCTCTGAAATATAGATTCATTTTAAAGTAAGAAAATCATAATAATTATAACATGATTTCATAGTGTCCTGTTTCCCACAATCATTCTTTTATCATTGAGAATAAGTCTCTGAATTGTCTTGGGATTCACATATGAATCAAATCCCCAGAGACCATTTTCTCAGGTGGAAAAGCACACTTATTACACATGAAAACAAATTTCAATGAGTCAATCTGAATTTTTTATTTTGATTTGAGAATTGGCTCACTTTTATTTGATAATTATTAGAAGTATAATGACAACAAAATTATCTCAGCTAACTGTTGGTTCGAGGTTCATTTTATGTTTCATGTTAGTGAATACTGAGAAATATAGTCTAAAAACCAAATGCAAAAGTGCTCTTCAAAGAGAAAAGTCTGGTGTAAATGCTGACATTGTAAACTTTTAAGTTATGAAGTTCTATATGATTTAACTTAACGTTTTATGCTACTGTGTACCTTTCACCTGTGTCTTACCTTTTCAGTGAATGTTGTTTGTGTTGAGTTTTATATCGTAAATTCTAATGGTTTTGTTTTCCTTGCACACTGCCACTTCTCTGTTTAGTATCCTTGGTTTGAATTCAGTAGGTCAGTATTTTCTCTGTGTTTGACAGGGATAATTGAGACTTGTCTATTCATTTACTCAATTCGTCCTGATGTAGCACTTGTTGACTGCATTAAAACCAAGTTCAAGGACAGAGATTCCTTTTCCAACAGTTGCTGCAATCTGTGTAAGGGTTGCTTTCTTATAGATTCTCTATATTTGCTAATATGTGTGATTTCTATTGATTAGATCTTTCCCAAGGGCATGACTGAGTTTATGATTCTTCCCCCTCTAGTTATACCATCTCATCTTAAATTTAACTCAGTTTTATAACATTTATATTTTAATTGTCAAATTCTGTCATTGAAAAGAAAAGTATATCAATTTATGTAGGGGTATGTGTAGAGGAGGGGATTTTTCTCTTTTTCACTTTTATTGTGTTCCAGGAAACAAACTCAAGTTATCAGTGTTTTGTTATAAGGGATTTAACCTGATAACTCACCACACTGACAAACTATAATAAATAAATATTTAGATCTAATTCCTCAAGTTGTCATTTTCTGGGGATGCTTACAGAATGCTTATTTTGTAAGCTATAATTTAATGTTGAAGATAAACTAAACATTTTATTGTTCCACTTGGGTACACCACAGGACTAATTAAAGTGAATAGTTCTGACATTGTTTCAACAGAAGCCTCAATGTACATGAGAGCAATACCACACTCACACAACTATCTCACATAGGTACTGCTTTATTCTACATGAGTATCCTCACATCCTGCAATTCTCTCTCAGGTATTAGGTTCTCAGCGAAAAGTATATTGACAGCTTTTGCTCTGTGCACCTCAGCCTAACACACATTTATTTTTTTTTCATTTTCGTCAATAGTGCTCAACCTCCTTTGATAGTCTACATCATTTACCTTTTAGTTTTGTAGAAGGGGGATTATGGGACTTTCGGGGAGTGGGGGGCTAGAAAAGGGGAAATCATTTGAAATGTAAATAAAAAATATATCGAACAAAAAAATCCTATATGAGTGAATAAATGCCACTGTTGCCACTTTTTATTTGTACCCATTTCCACTGTACTAACATTTGAAATGTAAGAATCATTGTATGGACTCGAGAATTTGTGAAAATGTAAGTGAATGAGAAACAACATCAATGCCTTTGGTTCTATGAACAAGAAGGTGGAATTTTTTCTGAAACAATAAAGTAGAGGAAAAGGGGACGTAAATGTGATCATCACCCACATGTGAAGGTTGATTTTATATCTCCTAAAGGCTGTCTGATTTCAAAGGAGATAAAGCTAGATCTGCTTACTTGTATACATGAGGATAAGTGATTTGACCTTGAAGTCTTTCTAAAAATGTCCTCTTCACAAGCTCACTTTTGAAAATTTAAACTTAGATCTCTTTAGACACCATTTCTGTTGTTTTTATTAATTTGTTTCCCTTGGTCCTGGCAAGAATATGCCTCAAGAGGAAGAACAGAAGTCTCAACTAACCTGGCCTCCCAAGATCTCTCAGACACTGAGCCACCAACAAAGCAGTATACATCAGCTGATATCAGGTCCCTGACACATATACAGTAGAAGACTTGCTGGTCTTGCCTCAGTGAGAGAAGCACCAAGAGACGCTTCAAGAGACTTGAGGCTCCAGGGTGTGGGGAGTGGGTTGGGGACATCCTCTTGGAGATGGGGGAAGACATGGGATGAACAAGAGTCAGAGGTCAGACTGGAAAGCGAATAATGACTTGTCTGTAAAAATATAGTAAATGATAATGATTATATTAACTTTTGAAACTGTCAAGAAATCAGATTAATGAGGAATGAACTTCCTATTCTTTTCTATGTACCTAACATTTGGGATTGTACCACTACGCTACACTATGTATCAGATTTTTATGGATGCACAAAACCTGTATGGCACAGGCAACATTTGTATAAAAGTAATTCCACCAATTACCCCCTATTTTCTCTCTATCATTTCTTTACAATGTGCATAATAACTGTAATCATCAGACTTAACTCAGGACAATCATGTGTTGAAACATACACCCTGAAACATTGCAATAAGTGCTAGTTAAGCTTTCTTTTGCTAGAAGAAGAAGTCAAGCTTATTAACTGGCAATGTAGATAAAGGGTAATTATTAACACACTGTTTTGAAGACTCTGTATCCTAAGAATTGACTCTATGGATGTGTACCTACAGTTGTATATCATCAAAGGAATACATGGTGGGAAAAATCTCCTCACATTATGGCCAATAAAAAGGAACAGTATTCTGAGTCTCATTATCTCCATCCTGGCATGCCTCTGGTAAACTAAAGTTTCCTTTCCCAACAGCAATAGAGAACTGACTTTAACAAACATGTCAGACTTTTGGGAGAGTTAAGATGCAATATGTAACCGAGTTAACTATGAAATATTTGAAAATATTAGAAAGTGATGTCAAAATATTTTCAGCATATTAAGTTTTATAAGAATCACCTTATTTTGTTAATTAAAAGATTATTTAATTTTATTGAAGTTAATTTAATTTACAATGATACCTTTATTTCTTCTGTAGTCTGAATATTGAACTATGATATTTATTGCAAGCTTCCACATTGGCTAATAATATATATCAATAGACTTTTCAACCACAGAAACTCAAATTTTATTACTATATCTGTATTTTTTTACTGTTTCCTTTCTTTTTTCTTTCTTTCTTTCTTTTTCTTTCTTTCTTTCTTTCTTTCTTTCTTTCTTTCTTTCTTTCTCCTTTTTGCTTCTTTATTTTTTATTTGATATATTATTTATTTACATTTCAAGTGATTTTTTTCTTTCCTGGATCCCCCTCCCCGAAAGTCCCATAAACCCTCTTTTCTCCCCTTCTTCCCCAATCCACCCCTTTCCACTTCTCTGTCCTGGTATTCTCCTACACTGCTGCACTGAGCCTTTCCAGGACTAGGGGCCACTCCTTCCTTCTTCTTGGGCATCATTTGATATGTGAATTGTATCTTGGGTATTCCAAGCTTCTAAGTTAATATCCTTTTATCAGTGAGTGCATACCATGAGTGTTTTTTGAGACTGGGTTACCTCACTTAGGATGATGTTCTACAGTTCCATCCATTTGTCTAAGAATTTCATGAATTCATTGTTTCTAATGGCTGAATAGTACTCCATTGTGTATATATACCACATTTTCTCTATCCATTTCTCTGTTGAGGGACATCTGGGTTCATTCCAGCTTCTGGCTATTATAAATAGTGCTGTATTTCTAAGAAAATATTTTCCTACCAAGTTGTCTCTTCAGAGCACCCTTAATCTCATTACTCCTCATGCTGTAGATGAGGGGATTCAACATGGGGATCACCACCATGTAGAACACAGATACTACCTTGTTCTGGTCTGTGGAGTAATTGGACTTAGGCATCACATAAATGAATGTGACAGTGCCATAGAACAGAGTGACTGCAGTGAGGTGGGAGGTGCAGGTGGAGAAGGCCTTCTGGCGGCCCTCAGTGGAGTGCATCTTCAGGATGGTGATGAAGATGTAAATATAGGAGACAGCAATGATAAGCACTGTAATTACAGTGATAGTGCCAACACAAATAGTGGCAAGTATAATAGAGACACTGTCATCAGAACAGGAGAGCTCAACTAAAGGGGTAAAATCACAAAAAAAGTGATTGATTATATTTGGTCCACAGAAGAAAAATGAAAAGAATGAAAGGGAGAAGGAGAAAGCATTAAGAAAGCCACTTATGTATGCTACTACAAGCAACTGGACACAGACTTGTGTAGACATTTTGACTGGATAAAGCAGTGGGCTACAGATGGCCACAAAGCGATCATATGCCATGGCAGCTAGAACAAAACATTCAACAGCTCCAAAGAAAGCACCTGAGCCAAGCTGGATGCCACACCCTAGGTATGTAATAGTATTTCTCTCCACCAAAAAGTTGAAAATCATATTGGGTGTGACAGAAGATGAGTATCCTATGTCAGCAGAAGCCAAGTGGCTGAGAAAAAAGTACATGGGGTGGTGGAGCTGGGAAGAGACTCTGATGAGAAGGATGGTGCTGAGGTTCCCTGTCACAGTCACCAGGTAGATGCACAGGATGATGGTGAAGAGGATGATTCTAAGGTTTGGATCATCTGTTAAACCCAATAAAATGAACTCTGTCACTGCAGTGTGGTTCCCATCCTCCAGAAGAGCCATGGGGCAGTGTAGTTGTTGCTAGATCAAGGCTGTGATGGAGACATTACAGAGTTTTATCAGGATATGACCTCATTTCATCAACTCAACCATAGGGTTATCACAAATAAATTTACCATTCAAAGAGAATTGACAGTTATATTGAACAAAACTTTGGTCAGGATCCTAGGAGTACATGTATTTATGTATAAATCTGACTTAAAATTTTAAAATAAATGCCAGTAAACTTCCTTCAAATAATGTATCTGTTATATTTTAGTTATATATAGTAAAATATACCTCTGTGGTTTTCTAAGTTACGTTTTAAAATGTGACTTGTGTAAATAACAGAAGTTATTGTAAACACTACAAGATATAAAATCTACAACCACTGAATTGTGTGATAAAGACTAATAATGGCTAAACTTACTGATATTACTGAAGACCAGGATAAGACATAGAATTTTATATCTAGTTCTTTAATTTTTAAGCATTAATATGATCTCTATTTTTTGTAAATATTTAGTTTGTATTTCATGACTATATAAGCAGTCTAGAATTAGAATATGAGCTGCAGACAGGTTGTATTTGATCTAAGTTTTAGTAATTCCTGTATATGAAAAAGTCACAGTAAGTTTGAGAACACATGCAAATTTGAGACATAATACAGCTATGTGGTTAATATACAAAAGATGAGTTTCCTTCATACAAAACTACTATTGTCTGTTAGTGAAGCAATCCTGTATCAAAATAAATTTTCTCATTAGAAATTGGAAAACTAGAAAGGAATCCATATTTTCTAAGTGGAGTGTGATAGAATGAAATCACATGGTTTTCTACACAGTACAGATGTGAGGAAAATATTCAACTTAAAATGTTAAGTTCATCCAGCTCGGGATTGTGTGAACTCTTACTTCAAAATTTTTGACATTAAACATTCTGATTGTCTAAAATATCTGTTGCTTGCCATACTAGAACCTTCAGTCAATAACCAAAGTAAGTATTTCTACAAGGAATTATGCAAAGTACTCCATCAAAGCCTTTTACAGGTGTTGGCGAGGATGTGGAGAAAGAGGAACACTCCTCACTGCTGGTGGGGTTGCAAATTGGTACAACAACTCTGGAAACCAGTCTGGAGGTTCCTCAGAAAACTGGGCACATCACTTCCAGAGGATCTTGCTATACCACACCTGGGCATATACCCAGAGGATTCCCCACAATGTAATAAGGATACGTGCTCCACTATGTTCATAGAAGCCCTATTTATAATAGCCAGAAGCTGGAAAGAACCCAGGTATCTCCCAATGGAAAAATGGATGCAAAAAATGTGGTATATATACACAGTGGAGTACTATTCAGTCATTAGAAACAATGAATTCATGAAATTCTTAGACAAATGGATGGAGCTGGAGAACAACATACTAAGTGAGGTAACCCAGTCTCAAAAGATCAATCATGGTATGCACTCACTAATAAGTGTATATTAGCCTAGAAAATTGGAATACCCAAAACATAATCCACACATCAAATGAGGTACAAGAAGAACGGAGGAGTGGCCTGGTTCTGGAAATATTCAGTGTAGCAGTATAAGGCAAAACCAGAACAGGGAAGTGGGAAGGGGTGGATGGGAGAACAGGGGGAGGGAATGGGGCTTAGTGACTTTCAGGGAGTAGGGGGGGCAGAAAAGCGGAAATCATTTGAAATGTAAATAAAAATATATCGAATAAAAAAAAACCAACCTCAAAAAAAAATAGTGACTTCATTTTCATGAGTTGTAAGTTCCTATACAGTTACTGATTATGTTTGGCTCTGGATTCATCAGTGGATAGATAAATAAGAATCCTCTAACAATAGAAATTAACTGGACATTCACAGGGGTTTGAATATGGAAATAGAAGCTCATTCAGCTAGTTTTTTTTTGGTCCAGTTTATTGCCTATTCCTCCTGATGTGTGCATTCATTAAAGCTTATACATTGAATACGTTTTCAAAGAATGAAGTAGTCTCTAAAGATAAAGGTCAAATAAATTGCCAGATTTACCTACAAAATTGAAAACTTACCTCTTCCAACCCAAATTCATTATGAAGTAATAAAGTCAAGGTTACTTTGCTTTTGTAGCCACACAGCTTTCTCTTGCTATCATTGTCATTTAGGATAAGTCCCTACTGAGACTCTGGATTCAAGTGTGAATTCAAGTCACTCGAGATCATTATCTCATTCCCCGTTCATTTCACACACAAACAAAACACTTTTCAATGAGTTTATCTACTGGTACTTTCCACTGAGGTAAGAATTAACATGCTTCATATGATAATTATTAAAATAATATAAAATTGTGTCAGGTGTGATTCAAGCTCATTTTGTTACTTAACTTCTTTGGTTCTGACTTTTGTAGTGTGGCAATCCTGTTCTTTATGGCTAATATCCACTTAGAAGCAAAAACATGCCATTTATATATTTCCTGGGTTGGGGTTATATCACTTGGGGTGATACTTTCTACTTAGATTCATTATTTGTAATATTTCATGGTATCCTTGTTTTTATTAGCTGAGTAGTATACTATTGTATAAATAAACAACATATTTTTTTATTCATTCTTCAGTAGAGGAACATCGAGTATCTTTCCAGTTTCTTGCTATTACAAATAAAGCTGTTATGAACATGGTTGAGCAAGCATCCCTGTAGCATAGTGGAGTATTTTGGTTACATGCAGTATAGATGGAACCTGATGTAAAATTGTGATCAGTTTTCTGAGAAATTGCAAAATTAGTTTCCAAAGTGGTTGCACAAATATGCACCCCCCATTATCACTGAAGAAGTATTCTTCTTGCTCTACATCCTTGTCAGCATGTACTGTCATTCAATTTTTGATCTTAGTCATTCTGATGAGTATAAGATAGAATCTAATAATTGTTTTGATTTGTATTTCTCTGGTGACTAGGAACTTGTCCATTTGATATTCCTCTGCTGTGAATTCTCTGTTTAGCCCTGCATACTCTTTAATTTTGGTTATTTGTTTTATTGGTGAATACCTTCTTGAGTTCTTTATATATTTTGGATATTAGCCCTCTGTTACTTGTAGGGTTGGTAAAGATTCTTTTCCAATCTGTAGGCTGCAGTTTTGTCCCCTTGATGGTGTCCTTTGCCTTACAGAAGCTTTTAAGTTTCATGAGATCCATTTTATCATTTGTTGACCTTAGAGAATAGTCATTTTTATTTGTTCTCTTAAAGAAGTTGTCTCCCATGCCAATAAGTATAAAGATAAAATACCTTGGTATGACCCTAATCAAGCAAGTAAAAGAATTTTAAATCTATGAAGAAAAAATGAAGATCTCAGAAGATGCAAAGATCTCTTATGCTCATAGATTGGCAGGGTTAATATAGTAAAAATGGTCATCTTGCCTAAAGCAATCTACAGATTCAGTGCAATCCCCATCAAAATTCCATCTCAATTCTTCATAGAGTTAGAAAGAACAATTTCCAAAGTTATCTGGAATAAAAAAAAAAACCCAAGATAGCAAAAACCAATCTTAACAATAAAAGAATTTCTGGAAGAATCACCATCCCTGACCTCAAGCTCTACTACAGAGCAACAGTGATAAAAACTATATGTTATTGGTACAGAGACAGGCAGGAAGATCAATGAAATAGAAGTGAAGACCCAGAAATGAATCCATACACCTATGGTCACTAGATCTTTGACAAAGGAGTAAAACTATCCAGTGGATAAAAGACAACTTTTTCCACAAATTGTGCTGGGTCAACTGGCAGTCAACATGTAGAAGGATGCAAATTGATCCATTCTTATCTCCCTGTACAAAGCTCAAGTCCAAGTGGATAAAGGACATGAAACCAGATACATTGAATCTAATAGAAGAGAAAGTGGGGAAGAATCTTGAACACATGTGCACAGGGAAGAATTTCCTGAATAGAACACCAATAGCTTATGCTCTAAGATCAAGAATTGACAAATGGGACCTCATTAAATTGCAAAACTTCTGTAAGGCAAAGGATACTGTCCATAGGACAAAATGGCAACCTACAGATTGGGGAAAGATCATTTCCAATCCTACATTCAATTGATGGCTAATATCCAATATATAGAAAGAACTCAAGAAGTTAAACTCCCAAGCACCAAATAACCCTATTAAAAATGGGGTACAGAATAAACAAAGAATTCTCAACTGAGGAATACCGGATGGCTGAGAAACACCTAAAGAAATGTTTACCATCCTTACTTATCAGGGAAGTGTAAATCAAAACAACCCTGAGATTCTACCTCACACCACTCAGAATGACCAGGATTAAAAACTCAGGGCATGACAAATGCTGGAGAGGATGTGGAGAAAAAGGAACACTTCTCCATTGCTGGTGGGATTGCAAGCTGATAAAATCACTCTGGAAATCAGCATGCTGTTTCCTCAGAAAATTGGACATAGTAATACACGAGGAACCAGCTACATCGCCCCTGGGCATATACCCAGAAGATACGCCAACATGCAATAAGGACATATGCTCTACTATGTTCACATCATCCTTACTTATAATAGCCATAAGCTTGACAGAATATAGAATACAGAAAATGTGATATATTTACACAAACTCAGCTATTAAAAACAATGAATTCATGAAATTCTTAGGCAAATGGATGGAGCTGAAAACTATCATCCTGAGTGAGGTAACCCAGTCATAGAGGAACACATACTGTATGTAATCTCTGATAAGTGGATGTTAGCCCAAAACCTTGTAATACCCATGATACAACTCACAGATCACATGAAGCTCAAGATGAAGGAAGACCAAAGTGTGGATACTTTTATCCTTATTGGAAAGTGGATCAAAACACCCATGGCTCACAGCCAGCCAATAGAAAGAGAATAGGGTCTCCAATGGAGCAGCTAGAGAGGACCCAAGGAGCTGAAGAGTTTTGCAGCTCCACATGTGGAACAATAATATGTACCAACCAGTGCATCCACAGCTCCCAGGTACTAAAACACAAACCAAAGAGTACATGTGGAATGTCCCACAACTCCAACTGCATATGTAGAAGCAGATGACCATTTTAGACATCAATGAGAGGATAGACCATTGGTCTTGTAAGGGCTCTATTCCCCAGAATAGGGGAATGCAAGTCAGGAAATTGGGGTGGGGTGAGAATGGGCAGGCAGATGGAATACGGGGTGTTTGGTGGGGTAATGTGGAAAGGGGTTAACATTTGAAATGTAAATAAAGCAAATATCTAATAAAAAAAGGGAAAAAAGAAGAAGAAAAAAGAAAGAAAATGAAACAAGAGGGAAAAAACCTAGAGTTGGATTGAGATCACATTTCTCTTTATTTACACAGGTGGCTGATGTATCTAGGAGAAAGATAGAAGGCTGCATATAGTTACTGACCTGAGTAAAACAGATAGCTTTCAGGTGACAGGTCTAGACTTTGAATTTTTAATGGCGAGGAATAGAGGGCAAAAATGCAAAGGTGTTAGTGCATACATATGGCTTAGTCAGTAACAGAGATTTCAGAATCTGTGCCTCCTGGTTACCTTATATATGTTGTGAAAATCTTCTGAAATGTTGAATGAAAAAAATCTTCTCATCAAAACACTGAATGATTAAAACCCATAGATTTTTTTCATTTAAATTTGAAAATTACTTATTTCTTTTTTTTTCTTTTGCTTTTTCAAGACAGGGTTTTGCTGTGTACCCTAGCTGTCCTGGAACACATTCTGTAGACCAGGCTGGCCTTGAACTCAGAAATCTGCCTGCCTCTGCCTCCCAAGTGCTGGGATTAAAGGTATGTGCCACCACCACCTGGCAAGTTACTTAATTATTGTTACTTAATTCTGATTCAAGACCAAAGACTATTGGAAATTTTATATGTAGTATTTCTCTTAATTAAAAATAAAACATTTCTTAATTTCACAACAGCATTGCATTTTATGGTAAACAATCTCACTGTACAAGTAGAATAATTAAGTGCCCAAGCAAAAGAGTGTCTTGTCCATCCTTATCTAACTCTAGCCCCAGATGCTGCAGTCAGCATGTCTGGATTCTTGGAGAATCAGAATGGAAGTAGGACTTCTTCCACTGAATTCGATGAGGCATAGGCTAATATCAGGAAACTCCTCATTTGTCAATACCCAGCTTTGCTCAAGGTTTGACAAAGAGAATTTTGAAAATCTGGAATGCACAAGACAAGATGAACTATGGATGCTTAATTTAAGGAAATGGAAGGAAACAGAGGTACGATGACTGTAGCCAAATTTTTAAGAATTTTGTATGGAATAAAGATGTTTTATACCATTAAAATCATGGTGCAAAATTGTAGGACTTTAAACAGATTTTAGAACAGTATGCTACCTGTAACCAGAGTAGCTTGAACATATGTAAGACACCCCAAGCTTCACCTGTTGTTTGACTATGGGTCTTTGCATCAAGTTCCATCCAATGCTGGATGAAGTCTCTCAGAAAACAGTTATGATAGGTTCCTGTCTGAAAGCATAGCAGAGTAATGTTAATAGCTTCTAGGGTTGGCTCTCTCTCATGGGGTAGTTCTCAAGTTGGCACAATTATCTTTTGGCTGTTTCCTCAGCCTCTGTTTAGTCTTTTGCCCTGTGTGTCTTATAGGCAGATAAATTTTCATTTGAAGATTTTGTAGGTGGGTTGATGTCTCCCTCCTTCTGCTGCCTGGTTACAGGAGGTGGTCATTTCAGTACCTTTATCCACTACTGGTAAGAACTTAAGCTATGGTCATCCCCAAAGACCCCCTGTAACCATCCCCATTCCCGTTCTCCAGCTAATCCCAGAGATAGATCCACTTGGTTTGCATTCACAGTACCAGCCCTCTCCAACCTCCTCTGCCCTCACACATGATTGACAACCCCATACACCTCATCACCCCCTCTGCCAGCCAGTTTTCTCTCTCCATCTACCTCTGATGAATATTTTATTTCTACTTCTGAGAGAGATTCACACATCCTCCCTTGGGCTCTCCTATTACCCAGTTTCTTTGGGTATGTGGATTGTATCATGTTCACCCTGCACTTTATGGCTAATGTCCAATTATAAGTGAGTACACACCATACCTATTTTTCTGGGTTTGCTTTACCTCACTCAGGATGATATTCTCAAGTTCTATCCATTTGCTTACAAATTTAATGATGTCTTTGTTTTTAATAGGTGAATAGTAGTCAGGAACTGCCTTGAACTCATTGGCACAGGAGACAAATTCCTGTACAGAATACCAGTGGCTGAGATCAACAATAAATAAATGGGACCTTATGAAACTGAAAAGCTCTTGCAAGACTAAGGACACCACAAATAGGATGAATGGGCAGCCTACCGAACAGTAAAATTCTTCACCAACCCTACATCTGACAAAGAACTAACATCTAAAATATATAAAGAAGTCAAAAATTAGACATCAATAATCCAAAAAAATCCCAATTTAAAATGGGGTAGAGGAATAAATAAAAAATTCTCAACAGAAGGATCTTGATTGGCAAAAAAGCACTTAAAGAGTTGTTCATCTTTAGTCATCAGGGAAATGCACATTGAACTCATTCTGAGATCCTGTCTCACACATGTCTGAACGGCTTAGATGAAAGCTCAAGTAACACTACATGCCGAAGAGAATTTGGAACAATGAGAATACTCTTCTATTGCTGGTGAGAGTGCAAAATTATATACCCACTTTTTGGAAATGAATTTGGTGTTTTCCTAAATGAATTTGTATAATTCTACCTTAAGACTCACTATATAACTCCTGGGCATATACAAAAATTATGCCCCACTATACCAAAGAGACACTTCTCAGCTATGTTCATAACAACTTTATTTATAATAGCCAGGACAGGGAAACAATTTAGTTATTTCTTAACTGAAGAATTGATTAAGTAAATATGGGACATTGACAGAAAGACATATTTTTCATAATCCTTGAAGAGAACATAGAAGTGTGATGCAATTGAAAAAATAGTGAGGATAGATTATGAAGTTCCTTGTTTCTTGTGTCTGATGCAGTATTTTGCTTGTGATGTTGACTCAGCAAGATGAGAAGCATTCTAAATGGAAACACTACTATTTATGACCCCAAATTAGAATAACTCAATATTTGTGACTTGTGTTGAAAATTAAGGATTCCTGAAAACCCAGGTATACCACTCTTGGGCATATACCCAAAAGATGCCCCACTATGCCATAGGGACACTTGTTCCACTATGTTCATAGCAGCCTTATTTGTGATAGCCAGAATCTGGAAACAATCCAGGTGTCCCACAACAAAAGAATGGATAAAAAAAAACTGGTTCATTTATACAATGGAATACTACTCAGCTCTTAAGAATGAGGACATCATGACTTTTTCAGGCAAATTGATGGAACTAGAAAATATCATCCTGAGTGATGTAATTCAGCCCAAAAAAACCATGCACATACTCACTAATAAGTGGATCTTAGCCAAAAATTATGATACCCAGGATATAATCGATAGAACTCAAGAAGTGTAACAAGTCAAAGGGCCAAAGAGAGTATGCCTTAATTCCACTTAGGAGGGAGAAGAAAGCAATCACAAGAGGGAGGAACCTGGGTGAGAAAGGATATATGGAGAGGAAGAGGGGAACATGATCACGTATTGGGGGTGGGGAAGGAATGAAGCCCTGAGGGCCAACAGAAAGAATCAAAATAGGCAACCTCGGGAGGTAGGAGGTGGGGGGACCTTCTAGAATGTACCAGAGACCTGGGATATAAAATGCCCTACACTGGGGAAAGGAAACTTGGAGTCCACCTCGAGTAGAAAGACAGGGCATCAAGTAAAGGGATGGAGTTGGTATCCCACAGTCAAAAACTCTGACACAGAATTGTTCCTGCCCCAAAGAAATGCAGGGACAAAATGGGAAAAGAGACTGGGGGAAAGGAGCTGCTGTGACCAGCCAAAATTGATATCCATCTCAAGGGAAGGCTCCAAGGCTTGATACTATTATTGATGCTATAGTGTGCTTACAGACAGAAGCTTAGCATCACTTCCCTCCAAGAGCTCAAAGACACAGCTGCAGATACTTCAACCAATGAACTGAAGTCAGGGACCTCTGTGGTTGAATGAGGAAAAGGCTGGAAGACATTCAGGTAAACGGAAACCCCATAGGAAAACCAGAAGTCTCAACTAACCTGGACTCCAGAGATATCTTAGACACTGATCGACCTACCAGGCAGCATACACTGCTGGTCCAAGGCCCTCAACACATATACATCAAAGGACTGCCTGGTCTGGTCTCAGTGAGAGAAGATGTGCCTAACCCTCCTTGAGAGATCTGAGGCCCTTGGGAATGGGGAGACCTGACCTTTTGTGGAGTAGAGTGCTGTGACATCATCTTGGAGGTGGGCAGGCAGTGTGAGGAGGAGGAATATGATAAGGAACTGTTGGAGGGTGGACCAGGAAATGGATAATAAGCTGACTGTAAAAGTAGATTAAAGATAATTTTTAAAAAATAGTTTCTGAGAGGGAACATAGGATATTTTCTATGAGGTATTTGACTCATTACAAATCCTTCCATTGCATATATTTTTCCTGCACACTACTAGGTTTTTAATAATTGAATAAAAGCCATTGATTATGTAAATAATCTTTCCTTTATCTATTCTTCTGCTGATGATCTTCTGGGTTGACTATGCACTTTGATTAATAGTGGTACAATTAAAGTACTTATGCCAGTGGCTCTCATATAATATCATTATTACATTAGGATACATGTCTTGAAGTGCTTTAGCAGGTTCATACATTGATTCAGAAATATAGAGGACTAATATTATTTCTGTAATTGTTGTGCTATTATACATGTCTACCCATAGCATCTACACATCCTTGCCAGTATTTGTTCCAATTCTTATTTTTGATAATAGACTTCCAAGTGTGGCAAGATACAGTTTTATTTTAATTTTCTGTTGGCTTAACAAGTAGAATTTCCTTATATATTTATGGACCAATTACCGATTTTGATATAAGGTATTATTTTGTAGCTCAGGTAGAACTATTTTCAGTTTTCTGAACAACCATCAGATTGATTGAAGTTGGACCAGCTCAAAATTTCCCCAGTAATGGAGGAGTGGCCCTCTTTCTTCACATCCTCACCAACATATGCTATCCTTTGAGGTTTTAGTCATTCTGATTAAGGTGGAATCTCAGGGTTGTGTTGATTTGCATTTCACCAATGACTATGTTGAACATGTCTTTAGGTGCTACTCAGACATTTGAGATTCCTCAGTTGAAAATTCTCTGTTTAATTCTGTATCCCATTTTTAATTGGGTTATTTGGTTTTCTGCAGTCTAACTTCTTGAGTTCGTAGTATATTTTGAATACTTCAATCAGATGAAGGCTTGGTAAAGATCTTTTTGCAATCTGTAGCTTGCCATTTTGTCCTATTGCCAGTGTCCTTTAACTTATGGAAGCTTTTCACTTTGAAGAGGTTCCATTTTTTATTTTATTTATTTTTCTATATTCTTTGTTTACATTCTAAAAGCTTTCCCCTTTCCCAGTTCCCCCTTCCATATGTCCCATAAGTCCTCTTCTCTCCATCCATTCTCCTATCTTTCCCCTTCCCTTTTCTCTGTCCTGGTACTCCCCTACAATGCTGGATCAAGTCTTTCCAGGATTAGGGCCCTCTTCTTCCTTCTTCATGGGAATCATTTGATATGCTAATTGTATCTTCAGTGTTCAGAGCTTCAGGGCCAATTAATATCCACTTATCAATGATTGCATTCCATGTGTATTCTTACCTCGCTTAGGATGATATTTTACAGTTCCATCCATTTGCCTAAAAAATTCATGAATTCATTGTTTTTAATTGCTGAATAGTACTCCATTGTGTATATATACCACATTTTCTGTATCCATTCCTCCATTGAGTGATATCTGGGTTCTTTCCAGCTTCTGGCTATTATAAATAAGGCTACTATGAACATAGTGGAGCATGTGTCCTTATTGCATGCTGGGGAATCCTCTGGGTATATACCCAGGAGAGGTATAGCAGGGCCCTCTCAAAGTGTCATGTCCAGTTTTCTTAGGAACCACCAGACTGATTTCCAGAGTGGTTGTACCATCTTACAATCCCATCAGCAGTTGGGATTCCTCTTTCTCCACATCCTAGAGCTTTCAGATGTGCTGTTAAGTTTCCAGAGTAGGATCTCTCCAATTTATTTATGAAGGCATTTAGTTCTATGAATTTTACTCTTGGCATTGTTTTCATTTTGTCCCATATACTTGGATATAATCTGCCTTCATTTTTTTTTATTGAGTATCTTCTTCATTTACATTGCCAATGGTAAAACCTTTCCCAATTCCCCACACTCCCAAAAGCCCCCTCCCCAAAGATTCCCTACCCCTCCTCTCACCCTCTTCCTCCATGTATATACCCCTCTACCTGACACACTTTCCCCCACCCCTCATCTGTTTCCCTTTGTTGGGGCCTCATTTAAGCCTTTACCTGACCAAAGACCTCTCCTTCCACTGATGTCCAACAAGGCATTCCTCTGCCACATTTTTTGGCTTGAACCATGTATACCCCTTGGTCGATGGTTCAGTCCCTGGGAATCTTGGGGCATATGGGTGGTCAAAATCATTGTTCTTCCCATAGGGCTGTAAACCCCTTCAGCTCCTCCAGACCACCCTCCAGCTCCTCCATTGGCGACCCCATGCCCTGTCCAATAGTTGGTTGCTAGTTTCTGTCTTTGCATTTGTAGCACTCTGACAGGGCCCCTCTGAAGACAGCCATGGTATACTCCTTTTGGTACATGCTTCTTGTCATAGTGTTGGGGTTTGGTGACTATTTATAGGCTGAATCCCCAGGTAGGGCAGTCTCTGGGTGGCCTTTACTTCAGACTCTGATCCACACATTGCCTCCCTTATTGCTCCTGTGAGTAGAAAGTCTTTAATTTCTTTCTTTATTTTTTCTGTGACCCAGTTATCATTGAGTAGAGAGTTGGTCAGATTCTATAATTATGTGGGTTTTCTGTTATTGTTGTTATTGCCAATCAGCCTTAGTCCATGGTGATCTGATAGAATGTATGGGATTATATCAATTTTTATATCTGTTAAGGTTTGTTTTGTGATTGAATATATGTTCAGTTTTTAAGAAGATACCATGAGGTGATGAGAAGGTATATTCTTTTTAGGGTGAAAGATTCTGTATATATCTGTTAAATCCATCTGGTTCATAACTTTTGTTAGTTTCACTGTGTTTATTTTTATTTTCTGTTTCCATGAACTGTCCTTGGTGAGACGGAGGTCCTTGTGTGAGGTTCAATGTGTGTTTAGAGCTTTTGCAAAGTTTCGTTTACAGATGTGGGTACCTTTGGATTTGGGGCATAAATAGTCTGAATTGAGAGTTCATATTGGAGGATTTTTCCTTTGATGAGTATGAAGTCTCTTGTGGAATATCTTTTGATAACTTTTGGTTGAATGTCTATTTTTCTGGATAATAAAATGGCTACTCCAGCTTGTTTTTTGGGACCATTTGGATTTTTTCCATCCTTTTACTTTGTTACATGTCTGTCCATGTTACTGAGGTATGCGCCCCCTGTGCAGCAAAATGGTTGGTCCTATTTATGTATCCAGTCTGTTAGTCTATGTCTTTTTTATTGGGGAATTGAGTCCATTGATGTTGAGTGATATTAAAGACCAATAATAGTTTTTTCTAATTATTTCTGTTTTTAAAGTTGGTATTATATTTGTGTGGTTCTCTTCTTTTGGGTTTGTTATGAAATGATAAATATTTTTGTTTTTGGCGGGTGTTGTTCTCTTCCTTGTGTTGGTGCTTTCCTTCTGGTATCCTCTGTAGGGATGAATTAGTAGAAAGATAATGTTTAAATTTGCTCTTGTCCTGGTAAATATTGGTTTCTCCACCAATGGTGATTGAGAATTTTTGTGGGTATAGTAGGCTGGACTGTTATTTCTGTTATTTTAGGTTCTGGATGACATCTTCCCAGAATCTTCTGGCTTTTAGTGTCTCTGTTGAGAGGTCTTGTGTAATGCCGATAGGTCAGCCTTTGTATGATTTTGGCCTTTCCCCCTTACTGCATATAATAGTATTTGTTCTGTGGTTTTAATGTTTTGATTATTTTCTGCTAGAAGTATTTTCTTTTCAGGTTCAATCAATTTGGTGTGCTTTTCATGTGTGTTAGGGTAACCATGGCTTGCTCTGTTTGAAGAACTGGTTTCTAATGGTGCCAATGGTCATTGGTTTCTGTTGCTTATGTCCTTGCATCTGCCTCTTTCCATCCGGTTATTTCTGTTGTTAACTGGCCTAGGTGTCTCTGACAGGGCCCTGCCCATCCTTGTAGGCAGTCAGATCTATGAGCTGGCTTAGAGTATATCTTCTGAAAGAGAAACTGTGCTTTCTCTGGTTAGAGAAGCTTCTTGTATTTCTAGTTAGAGCAGGCTCTTGTGACACTGTTTATGGCAGACCTACTGGGAGCCAGGGTGTCTCTGTGAGTGGGAAGGATGCTAGAGCGCCCAATTTGCCACAGGTGTAGTTGCAAGCCAGGAGGAAGATGTGTCTCTGGCAGAGCAGATCAAACTCATTTCTGCTTGGCTCTGTGGGAGTTTCAGGTTGGACAGGTATTGGGATAGGGTTTCTCACCCGTGAACCTGATTATGACAGACATCCTGGGAGATAGGCTATCTCTGGGTGTGGGATCTGGGTTGGAGTGCTAGATCTATCCTGGGAAGAATTGCAGACCAGAAGGAAATTGTGTCTCTTATTTGTCTTATCTATCTTGGGAAGAATTTCAGACCAGAAGGAAATTTTGTCTCTGCAAGGTAGACACATCCCATGTACTCTGGGCTGCATGGGGCGGGGAGGGGAATCTCAGCTAGGGCGTGAGTGGAACAAGTATCTCACCTGTATGCCTGGTTATGAAAGACATTTTGGGAATCAGGCTGTGAGGAGGAAGGCTGGAGCACCCAATCTATATCAAGTGGTGTTGCAGACAGGAAGGAAGATGTATCTCAGCATGGAGGATATGTCCTGTGTCCACTGGGATCCTTGAGCATCCTAAGTAGGGCAGGTATTGGGGTGGTAGTTCTCATGTGTTAGCCTGTGAGCCTGGTTATGACAGACATCCTGGGAGTCAGTCTGTCTCTGGATGCGGGAGGGGTAGATGAAGCACCAGACCTGCCCTGGGCAAATTTGCAGATAAGAAGGAAGATTTCTATATTTTGTTCTTATATTACATGAAATATATGTATATAATTCTTTGTATAGGAGAAAATGTGATGCTTGTTTTTTGGCATGGGTTATTTTACTTAACACAATGTCTTAAGTTCTGTCCATTTTTCTATAAATTAACTAATGATTTTGTTCTTTACAGATGAAGAAATTTTTTCTGTGCATCTGTGCCATGTTTTCTTTGTTTTTTTTGTATTTGTTTTTGCAATATATGTCTATTTTTATTTAGTATTTATTTATTTTATGTTTGTGAGTTCACTTTCATTCTTTTTAGATATACCAGAAGAGGACACAGGATCCCATTACAGATGGTTGTGTGCCATCATGAGATTGCTGGGAATTGGACTCAGAAACTGTGGAAGAGAAATCAGTGCTCTTAACTTCTGAGCCATTTCTCCAGCTCTCTGTATGCTTTCTTAATTCATTCAACTGTTGCTAAACCTCCAGACTCTTCCTTGTTTAGATTATTGTGCATAGTTCAACAGTAAATGCCAGCATGCATGTATCATTGTGATACTTTTGATCCTAGAATCCCTTGAGTATGTACTGAAAAGAGCAGTACAGATGGCTCATGTGATAGCCTTATATTAACTATGTGTGTGTGTGTTAGAGAGAGAGAGAAAGAGAGAGAGAGCAACATAGAGACAGAGACAGAGAGACAGAGACAGAGAGACAGAGACAGAGAGATAGAGACAGAGAAATAGACATAGACACACTGAGAGAAACAGTAAGCTAAAAGGTATAAAATAATTCATTTTCCTACAGCCCCTTCAACACTTATCTTGTTTTATTTCCTTCATGGTGGATTCAGTATTGGTTTGATTTCTGTTTTGTTAATGGCTAAGCACACTGAACACACTTTTTTTCACAAACTTGTTTGCAATTTTTATTATTATTTTAAGAACTGCTTGATTCATAGTTGCATGGATCATGTTTTGAATTTTTATTTGTTTATTTTTTGAAGATTGTATATATCAATCTACCTTACAAATATAGTGGTCAAATCACAGTATACAAATTCTATGAATTCTTGAGTTTCACTTCTATCAAATGAATGTTGAGAATAAGAAAATCGTCTACATCCTAACTTTCTTAGGAGATTCTCTATATGTAAAATGCTTAACATAATTCTCAGTATAAAGCAAAGTAGAGAGAAATATTGATTGTTATTAATATAGTGACTGTTAAAACAAATGCTGCAATACAGAATTACAAGGGTTCTGAAATTAGGGTTATGAAGAGAACTAGAGTACCACTGAGTCTTTGGGCTGACTAGTTAGTGCTATCTCATGAAGTACCTATATCAAGGGTAATACTCAAGGGTGACACATGGACTGTATTTCAATTCTAGAAGGCATCCAAATCATTTTAAAATTCTACTTCATTGTTCAATTTTATGACATTCATGTTCTTCCTCCTTATGAAATGAAAGAAATGTACAAAAAATTTTATTTTAAATTTTACTTTACATAATGTTCCACTTCATGCTTCCATGCCAATAGATGGCATATGCTAAAGATGGCAATTGAATGAATGAAACTAGGTTTAGCCTTTTTACTTGAGGTTTAGCACTATTTATGTATTACAAATATCAAAGTAAACTTAGAACTAATTGTTCTTAGGAAATTTTGTTAATAATGATGAAGTAAATAGTAGACAAATCCTATATGATTATGCATGAACACCTAAGAGAGAACAAAATAATAAATTAAACTCTTGAGAATTGGCAAGATCCTAAGAGCTTAGTTATTCTTGCCTGTGAATTGAATCACTCAGTATCCACCACAGGAAATAATAATGTTCTATGATACTTCAGCATTCACATTTGATGCTTTAGCATCTTCTTGGTTTTATCCCCAAAGGAAAAAAATCTAAATGATGACTACATAACCACACAACTTTGACTTTTCACTAAAGGATAAATGAGTTCTCATTTTAAGAGGTAGGACTTTGGCTTTCTGTAATGAATCTGGCTGAATGGTTTCCATGTATCACCTGAGAAAAATACTTATGTTCTTTATTGATTGATATTTGTCTTTGGTGCCACAGTAGTCTGGACTCTTATCCCTCTTGGTTCTTAATGTTAGGTGTCATGTATTGAGTGACGTTGGTCATAGGTATTGCAGTAGAAAGAAAAATTCACCAAGATGCTAAGCCTTCATTTCCAAAAAAAGCAGAGGGGTACAGTCACTCAGGGAAGACTGACACTCAACTAGCTCATTCTAGTTCCTTTATTTAAATATCATAAAAGATTAATTGGGGCTGGGAAAGGCTATTACCAAAGTTATTTTGCCCTTGCTTCCCATAAGAGCAAATGACACATATAAATCTCAGTCCATTTTGGCTGTGTCTAACCAAAATCAAATGTAAGAACTCCAAGTTTTCCAAGGATGTATTAGGTTCAAGATTAGTACAGCTGTAAGCTCTCACAAATCATCAAGTGCATGCCTTCCAGAGACTATAGTTTTTCAATATTCAGTCTCATAACAAGTTCTCAGCCTCTATTGATTGAACCAAACATAGGAAATACTTTGCTGAATCATTTCACTCAAAGATAGAAATAAAGGCTTTACTATACATATCACTACAGTTCTCTTAAGATTAGGGGCTGAGTGTTTATTTTGGTTTTTAATAGTAATTGGATAGATATTTCACTTTATTTGGCAAAAACAACCACTTTCTTTTTCAAATATATTGATATCTAACATATTTACAGTAGACACTTTTCCTGATAATTTGAAATTCCTGTTTAGTAGGAGTAGGAATAATAAATTTACTTCTGTATGAAATTATTAAAAATATATCCATTTAAAATAAAACTTGACAAAAACCCATTCCAGTCATTTCTAGTGTATATGCAACTATGATTATTATTACTTAACTTTACTATTACATAGATATTAAGCAGTGGATTTTAGACAGGGTTCTGATTCTGATTTTACTGGCTGTTTTATAATGGAAAAGCAAGTGAAATAATCCTTTTGAAATTATTAAAGTATTGATGAAAATATTTTAGGAAAATATAATGTTTAAAACAAAACACATATATGAAATTATTACAATTTTATACATTACCTATTTGAACCTAGTATAACTCTTAGAATCTTGCTTAATTTTAATGAGTACATAAGAATATTAGCTGTTATTCAAGTATTCCCTACAGAATTTCATGTATTCATCTTACCTAACATACTAGTGATTTTGTTTTTTGTGTATTAATGAAAGTGGAACTACCCATTAATGAATCCCTTCCTGTAATATATCCATCACAGCCTTGAACTGGTACCAGCTACACTGACTCATGGCTTTCCTAGAGGATGGAAACCACACTATAGTGACAGAGTTCATTTTATTGGGATTATCAGATGACCCAGTCCTTAGAATCATTCTCTTCACCATCATGTTGTGCATCTACTTGGTAACCTTGTCTGGGAACCTCAGCACCATCCTTCTCATCAGAGTCTCTTCCCAGCTCCATCACCCCATGTACTTTTTTCTTAGCCACTTGGCCTCTGTTGACATAGGCATTTCATCTTCTGTCACACCTAATATGCTTGGTAACTTTCTGCTGGAGAATGGTACTATATCCTATACTGGATGTGGCATCCAGCTTGGCTCAGCTGTTTTCTTTGGGGCTATTGAATGTTTCCTTCTGGCTGCCATGGCTTATGATCGTTTTGTGGCAATCTGCAACCCACTGCTTTATTCTACCATCATGTCCACAAAAGTCTGTATCCAGTTGCTTGTAGTGTCTTATATTGGTGGGTGTCTTCATGCTTCCTCCTTTATACTTTCCTTCATTTCTTTTCACTTCTGTGGACCAAATAGAGTCAATCACTTTTTCTGTGATTTTACTCCTTTAGTTGAACTCTCCTGTTATGGTAACAGTGTCCTCCTAATTCTTGATTCATTTTCTGCTGGCTTCATCATTTTGATCACAGTGTTTGTCATAGCCATTTCATATACCTATATTCTCATCACCATCCTGAAGATGCGCTCCACTGAGGGTCGACACAAGGCCTTCTCCACCTGCACCTCCCACCTCACTGCAGTTACTTTGTTCTATGGAACTGTCACATTCATCTATGCGATGCCAAAGTCCAGCTACTCCACAGACCAGAACAAGGTGGTGTCTGTGTTCTACATGGTGGTAGTCCCTATGTTGAATCCCCTCATCTACAGCCTGAAGAACAATGAGATAAAGGGTGCTCTGAAGAGACATCTTGGTAAAACAATATTTTCTTAGAGACATCTGTTATTCTGATAGTCTTGATATAGTAATAATGCCTCTTTGATATAATATTTAAGGGAAGGTTCTGATTGAAAAAGATTGTTGAGAGTATTATCATGTGACAGGTTTTACAATAAATATGTGAGATCAAATTTCATGTTACATAGAAAGTAGAAGTTTCTTAAAAACAATCAAATTAAGTTTTAGATTAAGAACATAATGAATAATATAAATATGAATTCCAAAATATAATTTTGAAGTTACACTAATATTTTTCAAAGTTGTTCATATTTAAGCATGTGAAAGAGTTTATTTTAATTGTTCCAAAATCTGGTGTCATTGTGAAAAGCCTGCTGCCTATCATGGTACTCTTAGAAAGTGCTATAGACATTCATTTAGAAATGGTGTCTAGTTGCAATTCTTACTTTACTTCAGACATGTCCTAAAAGGGATTTAGACACTCAGAACTTTGGCAATCTTCTTTACTAGCCAAGAGATTAGTGGCTTTGTTCAACCACAGATTTCTACTATGAGGTAAATAAACAGAGCACATCGATAATCTCAATCCACCAGGACTGAGACCTGTAAAACTGTGCCAGGAATAACACTTTTCTTTTTATTACTTAGCTATAGTATAGTTTCTATAGTAACAGTAACCTCTTTAGTACAGACCAATATTTCATGATATGTTTGATTTATCACTAAGTTATCTTTAGATAAATCTGATAAATATCCATCCTATTGAATGATAAGAAGGAAGAAAATAGAAAGGGTATTCAAGCAGAAGAGAGAAAAAGAACAGAGTCAGGGCTGTTTCGAATCTTGGTTTAACTCCTCACCTTGGTTAATAAATCTCATATTAAATCTGTTAGGACCCCTAATTGTTCTCCTGCTATTGTTGAACTTTGGACTCTGCATATTGAACAAGCTTATAGCCTTCATAAAATAGAGAATAGGAGTAGTGCATCTGATGGTTCTGTGCCAATAATATGAGAGCATGAGGACAGGACCTGTAGAATATGAATTAGTTACCCAAGACTACTGAGTGTAGCTCCAAGATTAGAGCTTGTTTTTAAAAAGGGGGGGGAAATAGGGGACCCTGAGGGCTTTTTCCAAAAATACACCCTCCTTACAGCTTCCCCCTCCTTCCTAGGGTTAAGGCTAGGCCAAGTTCCATTCTACACCCACAGGAACATTCTTGAATAAAAAATTTCCAGAATGTACTGAATAATAGTCTCCTGACCCTCTAGAAAGTTCCAGGTAGAGTTGAAATGAGTGTCATGCTTGCTAGTCAATAGATTTAAGTTAATATGCTTAGCCAATTAGTTTGAACTGTAAACTTGCTGATGTAACCTGTGCCCCTAAAAAGTATAAAAACTGGTTGTAATAGCCATTCAGGGTCACCTTCTTGTCACTTGCTTAGAGGGACTGATTGAGGGTTGATCCCGACACACAGAAAAATAAACATCTTGCTTTTGCATTGGAAAAAGGAAGCAATAAAAGTCTAAAATTCCTAAAAATATTATAGAAAACATTATCTAAAAATACAGACCTTGAATACTCACTAAATTTCTGCTCTGTGATCTTGGACTCTGGTCATGGTCTAATTGTGAAATCTATGGAAATGAATAGAAAATCCATCTCAGATTTACCTGTGAATTTCTCTCTCTAATAATATTTTCTTATATTATGAAATCTCCATATTTTATAACATGAATATTGATCATATCTACCCAGTACTCCCCCTCTCTCTCTAATTTCATAGAGTGTCCCTACTCCATCTCCTCTCACTCAACTGCATATCTCTTAAACATTTTAAATTATTTCTTGTATGTAGGGCACTAGAATATAATTTTATACTCCCTTTCTTCCCACCAAACATTCTCATATACTGCTACTTGCTCTTTCATATTTCATAGTTACTTTTTCTATTTTATTAAACTTTCTGAGCCCAATTAGTATCTTGCATATGTATGTGGGTGTAAGCACATCCACTGGGTAAGTAACATATCAGTAGTCTTATTGCAAAATGAGAGTGACTCTCTATCCTCAATAACCATCTGCTGTCAGTTGTTCTTCTGACATACTTGGGACCACAAAGGCTCTATTTCTTCCATTCCTGCTGGAATATGGATTGGCTTGATTTGTTCAAGTTCTTACATTCTTTTTAAATCCCATTTTGTGACATTCTCTGTGGATTGTAAAGTGGAGATTGGTATATATGACTCATATTCAGGTGAACAAACAGACTACTTTGATCAGTTATAGGCCTCTCGATTAATCACTACCCAGTTGAGTTTGGTTCAAGTAGTATGAGGGAAAAAAGACAAAACAAATCATAAAACAAGCAAAACAAACAAAAACAAAAAACAAACCAGAGAATACAGGAAATTGTTTTGCTAAGGCAGGGAGTGTGTAGTGGCTGGTTTTGTGTGTCAACTTGACACAGGCTTAAGTTATCACAGTTATCACAGAGAAAGGAGTTTCAGTTGGGGAAGTGCCTCCATGGGATCCAGCTGTGGAGCATTTTCTCAATTAGTGATCAAGGTGGGGGAGGGACCCTTGTGGGTGGTACCACCTTTGGGCTGGTGCTCTTGGGTTCTATAAGAGAGCAGGCTGAGCAAGGCAGGGGAAGCAAGCCAGTAAGAAACATCCCTCCATGGCCTCTGCATCAGCTCCTGCTTCCTGACCTGCTTGAGTCCTGACTTCCTTTAGTGATGAACTGCAATGTGGAAGTGTAAGCTCAATAAACCCTTTCCTCTAGCCCAGAAGCCTTGAATACCCAAGGCACAAATCGCATAACAAATGACTCCCGTGAAGAAATATGGAGAAGGTCCTGATCCTGGAAAGGATTGATCTAGCATTGGAGGGGAATATAAAGACAGAGAAAAAAAGGAGGGAGGTCATTGGAGAATGGATGGAGAGAAGAAGGTTTATGGGACATATGGGGAGGGGGGATCCGGGAAAGGGGAAATCATTTGGAATGTAAACAAAGAATATAGAAAATAAAAATATTTAAACAAATAAATAAATACACTTAGGATACAATCGAAAAAAAAAAATAAACCCTTTCCTCCCCAACTTAATTCTTGGTCATGATGTTTGTGCAGGAATAGAAACCCTGACTAAGACAAATTGGTACCAGCCTAGTGGGGTATTCCTGTGACAACCTGATCATGTTTTGTGGAGGACTGTGGAAGGACATTGGAACTTTGAGCTAGAAAAGCCATTAGACTATTAAGAGCTTGGTGGAAAGTTCTGTAGGAGCTTGGAAGAAAATGTTAAAAACAGTGCAAAAGATGGAGGCCTGGCTTGTGAAATTTAAGAGGGAAGATTAAAGACTCTTACAGTGGCCATGTTTTGATTGTGAAGATTCTGTGGTTTTGGTTAGCTGGGGCTGAAGAATCAGCTGTGATTAACAAGATACCAGAACCACTAAAGCAACCCTTTGTGTTACTGGGACTATTGGTGCTGGTTAGCTGGAGCTAAGAAATTAGTGGTGATTAAGAAGAGACCAGCATCACTGAGATGAAATCTTCTTGGAACTGTTTTCTGAGAGCACAGAGAGTGTATTCCAGAGATAGCCACAGTTGTCTTTTGTGCTGTGGCTGGACTTGGTACTGTGTAAGAGTCACCCAGGTGGTACTGGTTTTGAAGGCATGAAGGGGTCATGAAGAGCAGCTAAGGCTCTTGGCACAGTGAGAGGCCTCAGAAGGCCATTGGTGAAGGTGCAGCCTCAGTTGCAATTGGTGGCCCAGGACTTGAAGGGGTCATGCATAGGAGCAGAGGCTTGACAGCATGAAGAGAGCCTATGAGAGGCTATTGGTGAAGCTTAATTATAGTGGAAGATAGTAGCATTTTTGGAGATGCCAGTACCATGCGATGAACACCACCAACAGCAGCAGCAGTGGAGTACAGGCAGCTGGAGCCTAGAAGACAAGCTGTGTGCTACAAAGGGCAGAGCTGGAGAAGTGACCCAAGCCCTTGGAGGAACCCAGAAGATCGTGAGTTGGATCCCAGACATTGAACCATTGGAGTTTGAGTTTTGGTTTTGGTTGTGACTGTGCCCTTATATGTTTCCCTCTTGATAGAAGAAGGTGGAGCCCACAATTAAAATACTTTGAATTTTTAAAAGACTTTGAATTTTAAAAGATATTGGACATTTTAAAGTGATTGAACTTTTAATATGTAAAGACTGTGGGACTTTTAAAGTAATTTAGATCTTGGGGATGAATAAGAAAGTAAGGGTTTAGGCTTAATAGTGCTGTGTTTGCATGTCAAGTTGACAAGGGGTCAATTGTACTAGCTGATTTTGTGTGTCAACTTGACACAGGCTAGAGTTATCATAGAGAAAGGAGTTTCAGTTGGGGAAATGCCTCCATGAGCTCCAGCTGTGGGGCATTTTCTCAATTAGTGATCAAGTGGGGAGGGCCCCTTGTGGGTGGTACCACCTTTGGACTGGTGCTCTTGGGTTCTATAAGAAAGCAGGCTGAGCAAGGCAGGGGAAGCAAGCCAGTAAGAAACATCCCTCCATGGCCTCTGCATCAGCTCCTGCTTCCTGACCTGCTTGAGTTCCAGTCCTGACTTCCTTTAGTGATGAACTGCAATGTGAAAGCATAAGCTCAATAAACCCTTTCCTCCCCAACTTGCTTCTTGGTCATGATGTTTCTGCAGGAATAGAAAACCTGACTAAGACAGAGTGTTCAACATATTCCTCATTGGGCACACAAAACCCTTCTAAGTTCTGCTGTGTGGTATCACATTCTTCTGGGATAGGGCGCTATTTCTGTACAGATAGTTGTATGAATTCATTACTCATTCATGTGAATGCAAAACAATTGCAGAATCAATGCTGAAAACAATACAAATTTCTCTGTGTTCATGATTCCTGCCTCCATGAACTTCTGATCTTCATGTCCCTGAGCAAGTTCTGGCCTCCTGCCTATCATAATCTGTGACATTCTGTATCAGGTACAAGGTGTGAGATTTTGTGCTAGAATGATCAGGTTCCTGAATTTCTAGAAACAAAAAGACACAAACCAAAGCACTTTCCCAGAAGATTAATGCTTGTAAGTTCAACCATGAGATTGGGAAAAAGAAAGTTATTAGAAAGCTGTGATAAATTTAGAAAGTCTTGGAGTTTAGTTTAGAAAGACTTTGAAGACTTTAGAGCCATACCCTGCTCTGCATGCTGGAGCTGTTTTGTATGTCATTCACATGAAATCATGATGATCTTCCTCATGTCAAATTATATTTTGAAATTCTGACATGTAAAGCACTATTCTATGCCACTGGTGCTGTGAATGAGAAATACTGAAAATGGAACTTATCTTCTACAATAGCATTCCAATAATTAATATTAAAAGTAAAAGATGTGAAGTATGAGTTTATTTTGAGTAGTGTTGGTAGGAAAATACAGTACATATCATAAACAAACAGAAAACAAAAGAAAACCAAATTAACATAGGAGATTAATAAGCTAAAGCATGGAATATTCAACATAGATCTCACTGGGAGCTCTAAACACTAGTAGAAACTGCAAATTTTTCTCAAATTCTTCTGGGAAGTGGTATTATTTCTGTATAGCCATTTGTATGAATTCAGTACTGATTCATAAGCATGAAACTTTACCTTTGAGTTTTCAGTTGCAATAATGGCAGCATTGATCATTTTAATCAAACCCTTGGGGAACCACAACTGGAAAATCTCATAAACATTAGATTTGATATCAAAATAGGGTTTAGAGAATAAGAATTCTGTGAGGCCCCCAACACTATACAGCAGAGGACTGCAGGGTCTGAACTCAGAGAATATGCATCTAAACCTTGGAAGACTTGGAGCCCCAGAAAGTGGGGAGATTTGGTGGGGTGGGGGATAGTGGGGACATCCGCTTAGAGATGTGGGAGGAAGTGTCTGATGTGGAACAGTAGGAGGGTGACCTGAGAGGTATATAATGTCTGGATTGTAGAAAAATGATCAAAGAATACATAAAAAATTTAAAAATTAAGAAAAAGAAAATTAAGGATTCAACACTGCACCCAACCTCTATACCAACCCAAATTCTGCACATCATTCTCCAGATTCCAGCCTGGCAAGTCTACCTGATCCTCCCCATAGAATTAACTTTTCTGTAATTAAAAGAAAATACAAGATGATAGGATTTGTAATTAACAAATATTTCTTCAAAGTGTTATTATGTACTTTGTATAAGTAGAATAAAGTATAAATAATTAAATATATCCCCATGTTTATGAATATCACAAGATGTTAGAAAAAAGGCCTTGGAGTCCCTGAAATAGGGGTTACAGGTGGTCATGAGCCATAAGGAATGGAAGCTAGGTAATCTGCAAGAACAAAAAATACACTTAACCCATGAGCCATATATTTGACAAAATGCATTAGAATTATTGTCTGTTTTGTGATTATTTCATATCAGTATATACAGCCTTCTCCCATTTTTATTGAACTTTTAGTATGGCTTTCATAACATTCTTTTTCATTTTAAACTAGTAATAACTCTTAGGACTAAATCAAAACACAATAAACATGTGTTTGCCATGATTAAGTGGCTAAATAACAAAAGTACTGAACTCTTTCATGTAACTGCATCAAAGTACTCACATACACATGTACACACACACACAAACACACACACACATACACAGAGAGAGAGGGGGAGAGGGAGGGAGTGGAGGGAGGGAGAAAGGGAGGGCAGGAGGGAGGAAGGGAGAGAGAGAGAGAGAGAGAGAGAGAGAGAGAGAGAGAGAGAGAGAGAGAGAGAGAGAGAGAGAGAGAGAGAGAGAGAGAGGTACTACAGGAAACAATTTTCTTTAGTAATTTTATTACTCCATGTCACAAGGTTAAATCTACATGGAAAAGAGAATTGTCTCTTTTGAATCACTGCCCTAAGAAAAGTAAGTAGAACCCCCTGTAAAGCACATCCAACACTGGTAAATTGCTCCCTGTCCACTGCACTCCAATTCCTGGCCCACAACTCTTATATGCCTGAAAGCAGGCTGGTATCAAGGAAAAGACAGGAAAGACCCTGCTCCCAGCCCTTGCTTGCCAAGCTTCCTCTGAAGCAAACCCCGTAACAATGAACTGTATCTCATTCCAGGACTCCACTTTCCAGCCAATAAGTCTGTCTGATTTCCAAGAGATCACTCTGGCACAAGAGATTCCAGGACATGATGGTACAAGGGTCCTCAGAGTGAATTTCAGCAACCAAAATCATAGAGGTCACACATGTCACAAATAACCTAGGAGAGACATCCTACTTGATGTCAAGACTCATTCATTGCTCACTAGAATCTCAGGCTACTCAGACCAGAAGACAGGGAAGAGAAATCAAGGGGAAAAACTTTCCAAAACACTCACCAAATGGAAATAAACACAGAAATCATTATTTAAACTTAAAATAACCACAAAATTCAGACTGTTAAAGGACAGCATATGAACTCATTCAGCAAGAGAGCAAGGGCAATATGGCACTACCAGAGTCCACCTATTTTGATACAAGTCCCATATATCCTAACACAGACAAAGCACAAGAACATGACTTTGAGTCCAAACTTATGAAGATGATAGAGGCCTTTAACGGGGAAATAAATAAATCCATTAAAGAAATACAGGAAAATGCAATCAAATATGTGAAAGAAATACATAAAACTGTTCAAAACATAAAATAGAAATACAGAAACACACACACACACACACACACACACACACACACACACACACACACCACAAACCATAAGAGACGCCAGAAGATGGAAAACCTATGTAAGAGAACAGAGACTAGAAATGCAAGCATCACCAATAGAATACAAAGGTAGAAAAGAGAATCTCAAGCAAAGAAGATATGATAGAGGAAAATGATATACCCATCAAAGAAGATGTCAAATCTAAAAAGTTTGAGACACAAAACATCCAGGAAATTTGGGACACTAATAAAAAGGCCAAGCCTAAGAACAATATGAATAGAAGGAAAAGATGTCCAAATCAGAGACCTAGTCAATATATTCAACAAAATCCTAGGAGAAAATTTCCCTCACCTCAAGAAAAAGATGCCCATAAATATACCAGAAGCTTACAGAACAACAAATATTTTGGAACACCATAGAAAATCTTCCCATCATATATAATAATCTAAACACTAAATGCACAGAAGAAAGAATGTTAAAGGCTACAAGGAAAAATGGCCAAAAATCATACAAAGACATTCTTATCAGATTTACACCCTCCTTACAATAAGTGGCTATAAAAACAAGAAGGACTTGGGTAGATGTCTTACAGATGCTAAGGAACCACAAATGGGCACATAGGTCGTTTGTCTGCTAGTCCGCCGGGCATGGGGCCTGTGTCCTGTCTGGAGACCAGCAGAGGGAGAGAATCCCTGCGGCCATATTCGCAGCCTGCTGGGGCAGAAGAGCATCACCAGGTACTCTAGCACCCGAGCTCTAACTCCCTGGGGATGCAAACCACCAGAGGTCTGCCTGCACTCAGGAACTGAGCACATAGGCAGTTCATCTGCCAGACCTCTGGGCATGGGGCCTGTGTCCTGCCTGGAGACCAGCAGAGGGAGAAAATCCCTGTGGCCATATTCACAGCCTGCTGGGGCAGAAGAGCTTCACAAGGTACTATATCACCCCGAGCTTTAGATCTCTGGGGGTGCAAACTGCCAGGGGTCTGCCTGCACCCAAGAACTGAGCACATAGGCAGTTCATCTGCCAGACCTTTGGACGTGGGACCTGTGTCCTGTCTGGAGACCAGCAGAGGGAGAGAATCCTCGCAGCCATATTCGCTGCCTGCCTGAGCAGAAGAGCGACACTAGGTATTATATCACACTGAGCTTTAGATCTCTAGGGGGGGGGGTGCAAACTGCCAGAGGTCTGCCTGCGCCCAGGACCTGATCACACAGGTGGTTCATCTCCCAGCTGGTAGGTCATGGGGCCTGTATCCTGCGTGGAGAACAGCAGAGGGAGCAACTCCCCATGGTCATCTTTGTGGCCTGCCAGGGCAGAAAAACATCACTAGGTACTGTGTTATCCTGAGCTCAAGATCTCTGGGGGTACAAATCTCCAGGGGTCTGCCTGTGCTCAGGACCTGAGAACATAGGCAGTTTATCTGCAAGCCAGTCGGTTGTGGGCCGGTATCCTACGTGAGAATCAACAGAGGGAGTGACCCCACACACACCATCTTTGCTCCATAACAGAGCAGTCTGAGAACACCTGATTCACCTTGACAACCCAAGTATAACATTTCTTGAGACAAGACTGAGCAGGGCTCCAAGGGCACAAAAGAGGAAGGCAGCATATCAGTAATCTGTGCCAGAGGAAACCTAGTCATCCAGTGTTGCGGAAATAGCCCTAAAGGTCCACAATAGGTTGAAGCACCAGCCAGTGACAATAAGACCATCTAACACCAGTGAGAACTAGATGGCTAAAGGCAAACGTAGGAACATTACTAACAGAAACCAAGGCATTATGGCAGCATCTGAACCCAATTCTCCAACAATAGCAAGTCCTGGATACCCTAACACACCAGAAAAACAAGAGTTGGATTTAAAAGCACTGGTAAGGATGCTGAGAGAGGAACACATGAAGGACATAAATAAATCTCTTAAAGAAATTCAGGAGAAAAATGATCAAAAGCTAGAAGCCCTTACAAGGGAAACACAAAAATCACTTATAGAAATTCAGGACAATATGGGTCATAAGGTTGTAGCCAATAAGGAGGAAATACAAAAATCACTTAAAAAAATACAAGAGAACTTTAATCAACAGTCAGAAGTCATGAAAGAGGAAACACAAAAATCTCTCAAAGAATTAGAGGAAAACACAAAGAAGCAAATGACAGAACTGAGCAAAAACTTCCAGGATCTGAAAACAGAAGTAGAAACAACTAAGAAAGCACAAAAGGAGACAACTTTGGAAATAGAAAACATTGGGAAGAAATCAGGGACCATAGATGCAAATATCAACAACAGAATACAAGAGATAGAAGAAAGAATCTCAGATGCTGAAGACACCATAGAAGCCATGGATTCAATAGTCAAAGAAAATGCAAAATGCAAAAAGCTTGTAACCCAAAACATCCAGGAAATCCAGGACACAATGAAAAAGCCAAATCTAAGGATTATAGGCATTGATGAGAGTGAAGATTTACAACTTAAAGGGTCAGCAAATATCTTCAACAAAATTATGGAAGAAAACTTCCCTAACCTAAAGAGAGAGATGCCCATGAATATACAAGAAGCCTACAGAACATCTAACAGACTGGACCAGAACAAAACTACCTCCCGTCACATAATAATCAAAACCCCAATGTACTAAACAAAGAGAATACTTAGGGCAATAAGAGAAAAAGGGCAAGTAACATATAAAGGAAGACCTATCAGAATTACTCCAGACTTTTCACCAGAGACCATGAAAGCTAGAAGATCCTGGGCGGAGCTCATGCAGACTCTAAGAGAACACAAATGCCAGCCAAGACTACTATACCCAGCGAAACTCTCAATCACTATAGATGGAGAAACCAAGATATTCCATGACAAAACCAAATTTACACAATATCTTTCCACAAACCCAGCCCTACAAAGGATAATAGGGTAAAACACCATTACAATGAGGGAAACTATACCCTGGAAAAAGCAGGATACTAAACTTCTTTCATCAAACCCAAAAGAAGATAACCACACAAGTATAAAATTAACATCAAAAATGATAGGAAGCAATAACCACTACTCCTTAATATCTCTTAACATCAATGGACTCAATTCCCCAATAAAAAGACATTGACTAACAGACTGGTTACATAAATAGGACCCGACATTTTGCTGCATACAGGAAACACACCTTAGTGTCAAAGACAAAAAAACTACCTTAGAGTAAAAGGCTGGAAGACAATTCTACAAGCAAATGGTCTCAGGAAACATGCAGGAGTTGCCATTCTAATATCAGATAAAATTGACTTTCAACCTAATGTCATCAAAAGAGACATGGAAGGTCACTTCTTGCTGGTCAAAGGAAAAATCCAATAAGAAGAACTCTCAATCCTGAATATCTATGCTCCAAATACAAGGGTGCCCTCATTCATGAAAGAAAATTTACTAAAGCACAAAGCACACATTGCACCTAACACAGTAATTGTTGGTGACTTCAACACTTCACTCTGATCAATGGACTGATCAGGAAAACAGAAACTAAACAGGGAGAGAGTGAAACTAATTGAAGCTTTGGACCAATTGGATTTAACAGATATATAGAGAGAACTTTTCATCCCAAAGCAAAAGAATATACCTTTTTCTCAGCACCTCATGGTACCTTCTCCAAAATTGATTATATGGTTGGTCATAAGACAGACCTCAACAAATATAAGAAGATTGAAATAATCCCATGCCTCCTATCAGATCATTATGGAGTAAAAGTGGTATTTTATAACAATAAAAACAACAGAAAGCCCACATACACATGGAAACTGAACAATACTCTACTCAATGACACCTTGGTCAAGGAAGAAATAAAGAAAGAAATCAAAGATTTTTTTAGAATTTTACGAAAATGAAGGCACAACATACACAAATCTATGGGACACGATGAAAGCAGTGCTAAGTGGAAAATTCATAGCTTTGAGTGACTCCAAAAAGAAATTTGAGAAAGTATACACTAGAAGATTAATGGAACAACTGAAAGCCCTGGAACAAAAAGAAGCTAATTCACCCAGGAGGAGGAGAAGACAGGAAATCATCAAACTCAGGGCTGAAATCAATCAAGTAGAAACCAAGAGAACCATTCAAAGAATAAACAAAACCAGGAGCTGGTTCTTTGAAAAAATCAACAAGATAGATAAACCTTAGCCAGACTAACCAAAGGGCACAGAGAAAGTATCCAAATTAACAAAATTAGAAAAGAAAAGGGAAATATTACAACAGAAACTGAGGAAATTCAAAAAATCATCAGAACCTACTACAAAAGCCTATACTCAACACATCTGGAGAATCTGGAGGAAATGCATAATTTCTTAGATACCAAATACCAAAATTAAACCAGGATCAAATAGATCATCTAAACAGATGCATAAATCCTAAAGAAATAGAAGGGGACATAGATGGCCTTCCAACCAAAAACCAGATGGTTTCAGTGCAGAATTCTATCAGACCTTCAAAGAAGACTTAACGCCAATACTCTTCAAACTATTCCACCAAATAGAAACAGAAGGAATACTACCCAACTCCTTCTATGAAGCCACAATTACGCTGATACCAAAACCACACAACGATCCAACTAAGAAAGAGAATTTCAGTCAAATTTCCCTTTTGAATATCGATGCAAAAATAATAGAATTCTTGCCCAATGAATCCAAGAACACATCAAAATGATCATCCACCAGGATCAAGTAGGCTTCATCCCAGGGATGCTGGGATGGTTCAATATAAAGAAATCCATCAATGCAATCCACTACATAAACAAACTCAAAGACAAAAACTACATGATCATTTCATTAGATGATGAAAAACCATTTGACAAAATTCATCATCCTTTCATGCTAAAAGTCTTGGAAAGGACAGGAATTCAACGCCATATCTAAACATAGTAAAAGCAATATACAGCAAACCGGTAGCCAACATCAAACTAAATGGAGAGAAACTTGAAGCAATCCCACTAAAATCAGGGACTAGACAAGGCTGCACCTTCTCTCCATATCTTTTCAATATAGTTCTTGAAGTCCTAGCTAGAGCAATTAGACAACATAAGGAGGTCAAAGGGATACAAACTGGAAAGGAAGAAGTTAAACTATCACTATTTGCAGATGATCTGATAGTATACATAAGTGACCCAAAAATCTCTACTAGAGAACTCCTACAGCTGATATACAACTTCAGCAAAGTGGCTGGCTACAAAAACAACTCAAGCAAATCAGTAACCTTTATATACTCAAAGGATAAGCAGACTAAGAAAGAAATTAGGGAAATGACATCCTTCACAATAGCCACAAACAGCATAAAGTATCTTGGTGTGACTTTAACCAAACAAGTGAAAGACTTATATGGCAAGAACTTCAGATCGCTGAAGAAGGAAGTTGAAGAAGATCTCAGAAAATGGAAAAATCTTCCATTCTCGTGGATTGGCAGGATTAATATAGTTAAAGTGGCCATCTTGCTAAAAGCAATATACAGATTCAATGCAATCCCCATCAAAATCCCAACCCAGTTCTTCATAGAGCTAGAAAGAGCAATGCTCAAATTCGTGTGGAATAACAAAAAACCCAGGATAGCTAAAACTATTCTTAACAGTAAAAGAACTTCAGAGGGATTCAGTATCCCAAACCTCAAACTTCACTACAGAGCAATAGGGATAAAAACTGCATGGAATTGGTACAATGTCAGGCAAGTGGATCAATGGAATAGGATTGAAGACCCAGAAATGAACCCACACACCTATGGTCACTTGATCTTCGACAAAGGAGCTGCAAGCATCCAGTGGAAAAAAGATAGTCTTTTCAACAAATGGTGCTGGTTCAATTGGTGGTCAGCATGCAGAAGAATGTGAATCGATCCATTCTTATCTCCTTGTACTAAGATCAACTCCAAATGGATCAAGGACCTCCATATAAAGCCTGACACACTGAAACTAATAGAAACAGACTGGGGAAGACACTTGAGGGCATGGACTCAGGGGAAAGTTTCCTGAATATAACACAAATAGCTTATGCTCTAAGATCAAGAATTGACAAATGGGACCTCATAAAACTACAAAGTTTCTGTAAGACAAAGGACACTGTCAAAAGGACAAAACATCAACTAACAGATTGGGAAAGGATCTTCACCAACCCTAAATCTGACAGAGGGCTAATATCTAATATATACAAAGTACTCAAGAAGGTAGAACCCAGAGAACCAAATAACCCCACTAAAAAGTGGGGTACCGAGCTAAACAAAAAATTTTCACATGAAGAACTTCAGAGGGCTGAGAAACACCTTAAGAAATGCTCAGCATCATTAATCATCAGGGAAATGCAAATCAAAAGAGCCCTGAGATTTCACCTCACACCAATCAGAATGGCTAAGGTCAAAAACTCAGGAGACAGCAGGTGCTGGTGAGGATGTGGAGAAAGAGGAACACTCCTCCACTGCTGGTGGGATTGTAAGATGGTGCAACCACTTTGGAAATCAGTCTAGACATTCCTCAGAAACTTCTGGAGGATCCTGCTATACCTCTCCTATGCATATACCCAGAGGATTACCCAGCATGTAATAAGGACACATGCTCCACTATGTTCATAGCATCCCTATTTGTAGTAGCCAGAAGCTGGAAAGAACCCAGGTGTCCCTCAACGGAGGAATGGATACAAAAAATGTGGTATATTTACACAACGGAGTACTATTCAGCCATTAGAAACAATGAATTCATGAAATTACTAGACAAATGGATGGAGCTGGAGAACATCATACTAAGTGAGGTAACCCAGTCTCAAAAGATCAATCATGGTATGCACTCACTGATAAGTGGATATTATCCTAGAAACTTGGAATACTCAAGAAATAATCCACATATTAAATGATGTTCAAAAAGAATGGAGGATGGCCCCTGGTTCTGGAAAGACTTAATGCAACAGTATAAAGGAATACCAGAACAGGGAAGTGGAAAGGAGTAGATGGAGGAACAGGGGGAGGGAAGAGGGCTTATGGGACTTGTGGGGAGTGAAGACCCAGAAAAGGGGAAGTCATTTGAAATGTAAATAAAGAATACATTGAATAAAAAAATTTTTAAAAAGCATAAAAAAAGAAACCACAGATGTCAGCTTAGACTACTATACCTAGCAAAATCAGTCATCATACAAGGAGAAAAGAAGATATTTCATGGGAAAATCAAATTTAAACTATACATTTGCACTAATGCAGACCAGGGTGGTTACTAGAAATAAAACTCCAACTCAGTAAGATTAGCTATACCCAGAGAAGCAATCTCTCTCTCTCTCTCTCTCTCTCTCTCTCTCTCTCTCTCTCTCTCTGTCACACACACACACACACACAAACAAACAAACACAAATACACATGTATATGCATACTCACTTATGCACACACACACACCTCCATCAACACAAAAATAACAGGACTTAACAATTAGCAATTATTTGTCACTGGTCACTAACAACATCCATGGAGTCAATTAAACAAATAAAAAATGTTAACAGAATGGTTGCATAAACAGGATGCATTATTCTGCTGGATACAAGATAACACCTCAGCAACAAAAGTAAACATTCCCTTGGAATAAAGGGCCAGAAAAATGTGTTCAAAGCAGATGTACCCAAGAAATAAGCTAGAGTAGCCATTCTAATATCTAATAAAAATTCTTTCAACAAAAGAGTAATCAAAAGAGACGGTGAAGGAAACGTAATATACATGAAAGAAAAAAATCAAGAGGATCTCTCAACTCTGAGCATCTATGCTCCAAGTTCAGGGACATTCACATTAAAAATGAAACATTATTAAAACTTAAATCAAACATTGAATCTCACACATTAATTGTGTGAAACAGCAACACCCAACTCACCAATGAACATGTCATAGAGACAGAAGTTAAACAAAGAAATTAAAAAAAAAAAACCTAACAAACATTATGACTCAATGTACTTATCTACAGAACATTTCACTTAAATACAAAAGACTTATCTTCTCAGCACCCAAACTGAAAACAGAGAAATATTGGAATTAACAGACATTGTGAATCAAATGGGTCTAGCAGATATCTACAGAACATTTCACCCAAAGAGAAAAGAATATGCTTTCAACACCTCACAGATTGTTTCTAAAATTCACCCCACCAACTTGTCATTATTTATTTTTCCAAATGCTCAGGGTGGTGGTCATTTTTGATAACCTATATCTCTAAGTTAGTTCTTTTCAAGGGTGGTCACTGAGGAGCAGGGGAGGGAAGAAGGAGGGAGGATTGTAGGAAGGTGTGACTGGGAGGGGGCAGAAGTGCTATGTAAAGTTGAATAAGAAAAATAAACAAATAAAAATCAGAAAGTGTTTTTTTTGAATTTCAAATTGTTCTATAAGATTTTCTACATTGGAATCATTAGGAAAGACATCACAACCTAATTTCACTATTTTTCCAAATGCTTTCTAAGTGTGATGGTCCTTCCTGACAATCCAAATCTCTAAGTTAGTTTTTTCCAAGGGTGGTCACTGATTCAGTAATCTGTTTTAAGAGCATGCTTGAAAAAGATCAAACACTATTATGTGAGTGGCAATGACACTGCCCAGTGCTTGGCTGTAAGCTGCCTTAGAGTTTTCATATAATTATTACACTGAGAGGGATGTGAAGGCAACAATCAGAGAAAAATCCCACAGCAGCATCAAGCTGGCAGTACATGGCTCTTGAAGCACACACATTGTGGTTGTGTACCCTAGTGAGACATGTTCCATATGTTCTAAAGCCATTTGTTGTTCCTCCTTCATAGTTCTTGACAAAGATCAACAATTAGAAAATGGGACTTCATGAAACTAAGAATTTTCTGTAAGGCAAAGGACACTATCAATTTGAAAAAACAGTAGCCTACAGAATACAATAAAACCTTCACCAAAACTATGTTCAACATTGCGCTTATTTCCAAGATATATAAAGAACTCATGAAACTGTACATGGACAAAACACATAATCCAATTAAAAAATAGGATACAGATCTAAATAGAGAATTCATGACAGGGGAATCATTAATGGCCAAGAAGCTCTTAAAGATATATTTAATATTTGAAGTCATCAGAGAAATGCAAAACAAAATTACTCTGGGATTCCACCTTATAGCCCTCAAAATGGCTAAGTTCAAAATTGAAGTAACAACTCATTATGTCAAGTACCTGGAACAAGTGAAATACTCCTCCATTGCTGGTGGGGGTACAAAATTGTACAACCACTCTGGAAATCAATCTGGTAATTCCATAGAAAATTGGAAATAGCAGGATCTTCTGGAAGTGAGGTGCCCAGTTTTCTGAGGAACCGCCGGACTGATTTTCAGAGTGGTTGTACCAATTTGCAACCCCACCAGCAGTGGAGGAGTGTTCCTCTTTCTCCACATCCTCACCAACATCTGCTGTCTCCTGAATTTTTAATCTTAGCCATTCTGACTGGTGTAAGGTGAAATCTCAGGGTTGTTTTGATTTACATTTCCCTAATGACTAATGAAGTTGAGCGTTTTTTAAGATGCTTCTCCACCATCCGAAGTTCTTCAGGTGAAAATTCTTTGTTTAACTCTGTACTCCATTTTTAAATAGGGTTATTTGGTTTTCTGGAGTCTAATTTCTTGAGTTCTTTATATATATTGGATATTAGCCCTCTATCTGATGTAGGGTTGCTGAAGATCTTTTCCCAATTTGTTGCTTGCTGATTTGCCCTTTTGATGGTGTCCTTTGCCTTATAGAAACTTCGTAATTTTATGATGTCCCATTTGTCAATACTTCCAGAAGATCCTGCTATACCACTCCTGGGCATATATCCAGAAGATTTCCCGGCATGTAATAAGGATACATGTTCCACTATGTTCATAGCAGCCCTATTTATAATTGCCAGAAGCTGGAAAGAACCCAGGTATCCCTCAACAGAAGAGTGGATGCAAAAAAAATATGGTATATATACACAATGAAGTACTATTCAGCCATTAGAAACAATGAATTAATGAAATTTTAGGCAAATGGATGGAGCTGGAGAACATCATACTAAGTGAGGTAACCCAGACTCAAAAGATGAATCATGGTATGCACTCACTAATAAGTGGATATTAACCTAGAAAACTGGAATACCCAAAACATAATCCACACATCAAATGAGGTACAAGAAGAACGGAGGAGTGGCCCCTTGTTCTGTAAAGACTCAGTGAAGCAGTATAGGACAAAACCAGAACAGGGAAGTGGGAAGGGTTGGGTGGGAAAACAGGGGGCGGGAAAGGGGGCTGATGGGACTTTCGGGGAGTGGGGGTCTAGAAAAGGGGAAATCATTTGAAATGTAAATAAAAAAATCTATCGAATAAAAAAAAGAAAAAAAAAGAAAATTGGAAATAGTTCTACCTGAAAACTCAGCTATATATACCACTATTTTGGAATATACTCATAAAATGCTTCAATATATAACAAGGATATGTGTTTCAATATGTCCATAACAGCTTTATTCATAATAACCAGAAATTAGAAGCAATGCACATGCCCCTCAACTGAAAATTGGATACAAAAATGTGGTTCATTTACATAATGGCTTACTATTCAGTTATTAAAAACAAAGACATGCATTTTGCAGGCAAATGAATTACTCATTTTCATCAACAGGGACAATTCACACAAGAGATGGAGCCTGGAAACCACACTACCATGATAGAGTTCATCCTTTTGTGGGTTAACAGTTGATCATACACTTTGTATAACCTTCTTTGTGCTTTGTTTTGGAATATACATGGTCACTTTAATAAAAACTATCAGTAAAAACAATTTAGTAAGAAGCTGTCCCCAACTCTACAGCACCATGCACTTGTGTTTAGCCATCTAGCTTTTGTGAACATTGTGTTTTCCAGATCAATTATACCCATAATGCTTATAGGATTCTTTGTACATGGAACATCCCTCCCTGTTCATGCCTATGAAGACCAACTCTGTTTTGTGGTTAGTTTTGTGATAGCTGAGTGCTTCCTGATAGCTGCCATGATCTATGAGCTCTATATGGCCATCTTCTCATCTATACTCTACCCCCATATATATGTCTCCCACATGTGCTTGCTCTTAGTTGGGCTTCCTATGTGAGTGGCTGTATAAGTGCTTGAACACTTACTTGTTTTTAAGTCTGTCCTTCTGTGGATCAAATCAGACAGGTCATTCCTGTGACTTCTTCCTATGCTGAAACTGTCTGGTTCAGATTCTCCATTATTGATATTATCTGCTCCATCTCTGCTTTATTCATCATTGTAGTGACAGGTATTTGTCAAAACCACCTCCTACATCTACATCCTCCTCACCATCCTGAAAACACACTCCAATGAGGACCACTACAACTCATTCTCCACCTGCATGTCCCACTTCACTGTAGTCACTCTCTACTGTAAAATGAATTTTTAATTCTAGCTATAGCCCATATACAACACACTTAATCCAGGTATTTTATTTCTAAACTGTAATCTAGATTCAGCATGTTTGGAGCTAGTCTAAGGTATACATTTCATTGTTACTTCCTGTTTCTCCTGGCCATGTGCTCACTTTCCATTTCCACTAAAGGCAGCCTTCCTCCTCTGACTCCTCTCCTCTTTTCTTCCTCTATCTGCAACATCTCTCCCCTCAATCCTCAAGTTGCACCTTTTACCGTTCCTTTACCCAATCATAGGCTTTATCCTTTTATTGGCCAGTTAAGTTGGGGAGCAAGTTTAGCATAGCTTCACTTGATGTGCTTGAGAATCTACTGGTTGTGAGCAACCACATCCTGAGGGCCAGCATTTAGCATTAGAATACAAGCAGCGTCAGACCATCCCATTTAACTCTACTGTAGAGACATTGTTTTTATTTATATGATGCTGAATTCCAATTATTCAACTAATCAAAGCACAATGGAATCTCTCACACAGTGTAGCTCTCCACTCTGAACCACCTCATTTATCATCCAGCGAACAGAGATGTAAAGGAGGACCTGAGAAAGAGAAATGCTAGAATATATGCTTAGAATCTGTTCTTTGAAGAATCTTATAAAGGTTCAATTTATTCATGTGACTCAGTGTCTACCACATGATGCTTAAGTTAACATTGTATTTTGATGTTCGAAATCTCATTGATATATTTGTGTATTACTTGGAGGTTATCTTAAAGTATTCAAAATGATTCTAACAATTATAACTTGTACTGAATTCCTACAGAAATAAAAAAATCCTTTTTAAAATTTATGTGACCAATAATAAGTTGTGTGATTGTGTGCATCTCTAAGTGGATACAATATTAAAACACAATAACATGTGAAGTAATATCATTATCTTTGTTTTACAAATACCTTGTCTAAGGAGATAGTTAGATTATCATACTCATGTCAATAAATTTTAAGATTTATGAGAACCTGCTTATACAATCTTTACTTCTACAGTCAATTTCCATAATGAACCTATTCAACTGTCATTAAAAACTTCTCCCAATATATCAGTGAGAAGTTGGCTATATATATAACAAATTAGTGTGCATTTAAGCCACATAATTCTGTCTTCCATGCTCTGTGCTTATATTCTCCATCACATTAAGTAAAGTGATGGAGATTTGAAAATGATATAGGGGACTTACTATATGGTAAACTATATCACTCTGTGAAAATATGACATCTATGGCATACTAACACCAGGGCATAGATTGATTTCCACTGTAAGTTTTTAATTCTCTTTTTAAGGTAATTGGATCTTAAAATTATCATGAGCAATTTGGTTGGAATTCCAGTCATAGTGAAATTAAACTCATTAAAAACAAACATGTGAATATGTGAGCTTGGCATAATGTAATTTTATTATATGTAAAGATTTACAAGGGATAAACTGCCTTTCCAGAACTGTGGGTTGTTAGGCATGGATCTTTAAGTAGAACTTACAGTCAAAGATCACACTACACATATATTAGAGACTGCACTATCTTTCACATGAGTCATCACCATTATAAGTAAGGCAATAGTGAGACAAATTTTCTACAACATGTGACATCACACCAAATTCTATCACAACTGATAACAGGACCAGAAACCTAGAACTAGAGTCCTTCCCTAATGAGATGGGGTTAAACATTAAGTTTGGAGATGCTTTAAAGTATCTTCTCATCTTAGGGTTTACAGCTGTGAACAGATACCATGGCAACTCTTATAAGGACAACATTTAATTGGGACTGGTTTACAGGTTGAGAGTTCAACCCATTATTATCAAGGTGGGAATGTGGTGGTATCTATGAAGTCATGGTGCTGGAGGAACTGCAAGTTCTACATCTTCATCTGAATGCTGCTAGGAGAATACTGGCTTCCAGGCAGCTAGGATGGTGGTATTAAAGTCAGTGTACACAGTGTCACACCTATACTAACAAGGCCACACCTCCAAATAGTGCCACTCCCTAGGCCAGGCATATACAAACCATCACGCTACCCAAATGAAACTATTCATATTTCATTTCCATGTAAAACCATGCCGTCCTTTTCAATGAAAGGTGCTAAGCAAGGATGAAAAAAGCAAGGTAAGTTAAATACAGAAAAGTATGAGGTACTGTATAGAAATGTAATATTTTTTAATTTCTCATACTCTAATGCCTTAATTAAAGTAGATAGACCTTGAAAATTTAAAAAAAATAAGCCATCAAGGTGACTAAACTGAATAAAATGGCTTGCCACTAAGTGTGATGACCTGAGTTCACACACACACACACACACACACACACACACACACACATCATTACAAAGTTAAAGCGAGAATCCATCCCATGTACAGTTACCAAACCCAGACACTATTGTGGATTCCAGCAAGTGCTTCCTGACAGAAGCCTGATACAGCTGTCTCCTGAGAGGCTCTGCCAGTGCCTGACAAATACAGAGGGGGAGGCTCTCAGCCAACCATTGGACTGAGCACAGGGTCCCCAAAGGAGGATCGAGAGAAAGGACCTAAGGAGATGAAGGGGTTTGCAGTCCCATAGGAGGAACAATAATGTGAACCAACCAGTATCCCCAGGGCTCCCAGGAACTAAACCACCAAGTAAAGGGTACACATGGAGGGACCTACGACTGAGAGGAGAGGCCCTTGGTCCTGTGAAGGCTTGATGCCCCAGTGTAGGGGAATGCCAGGACAGGGAAGCAGGAGTGGGTGGGTTATTGAGCAGAGGGGAGGGGGAGGGGAGGAAAGGGGGTGACATTTGAAATGTAAATAAAGAAAATATCTAGTAAAAATGAGGTAACAAAGAAAAAATAAATATAGGGTGAGAATCAACAGATAGTAGCACTCAAATCTCACATCTGCTCCAACAATCAGAAAAGAACAGTCTCAGTTTCCCCTTTGATTGATGACATGAAATTCTTCTATTCAGCTGTGGACAGTACAGGTATAGTCATATCAAATCTCTTTAACCTGGCAAAGAAAGGCTCTCCATTCTCCAGGAAAGTACTTTGCACATCACTATGGCACAAATTTCTCATGGTGTTGTTAGAAACAATTAAATTAAGAATCACCATTTATTCAGCATTTATTAAGCAACAGGCATTATGTGGATATCAAAACACCCAAATTAGCATCTGACTCAAATGATTGCAACCTTGTACAAACTCATGTGTTTCCTTTTCTAGAGGTATTTTGGTACTTAAGTTTAAATGTGGGAAGTGAGACAAAAGCCTGTAGACTCAAGGAGACTCAATCTCAACCAGGATTATAGAATAGCACTTTTCAGAAAATAGAGAACATACACAGAATCTTATAGCATAACTCGATAAAAACAGGATTAAGTAGATGGAAAAATGAGAAGGTGTGAACATTAAGATTAATTAATTGGAAGAGCAGGGTTTGTGGTGAGTGTCATTTATGAAGCATTAAGAAGGTAGAACAGTGTGCTGAATCCCTAGACTTTATGATGGTGATAATGAAGGTTCTGAGAACTGAACACAGGTTCTCTGCAAGAGTGCAATGTGCTCTTAAACACTAAGCCATTGATTTTAGTACATTCAATCTCCTCTTAACTGCATCCTATATTCCCTTGTCATGTATCTCTAGTCTGTTAGGCTTGTTTCTTTTAGTGTGTGTGTGTGTGTGTGTGTGTATGTATGTAAGAGCACAACTTGTGTGAGTTGGTTCTTTCCTCAACCATGCAGGTTCCTGAGATCAAAGCCGATTATCAGGCATAGTGACATTGACTTTTCCCAGTAAATTGATACTTCTTCCCAGTAAATTGATGCTTCTTCATATTAATAACTCTCATATTGGGAGCTTTATGCCTACCTCTCCTGACAGCTTAGTCTTTTAACAGTTGACAAACTATCAGACAAGCTGAAAAACTCAAAATCTCTAAAATTTTAAGGTGGTTTTGACTACTGCAAAACTCTACTACATGAACTTTAGACATTTTGTTATATAAACCCCAAATTTCTAAACATAAAGATTAACCTTTGCATAAACTCTGAATCTCCATCTTTAAAATCAGTGTGCCCAAATGTTTTCTGTATTTTACATTAGATATTAGCTGAGCATGGATAGATGAGAAATAACAAGTTAATGACTAATAAACATCAACTTATGTGTCAATAAAGATGTAAGCTCATTATTTACATGTTTGAGACTAATTCACGTATAAAGCAGGGAAAAGGCATCAAAAGTCAGCAGTGTCTAATTTTTATGAGAAATTCATTCTGGAATAATGTGTCATATCTTCAAAATTATTTTATAGGTAGATACAGGGTAACTATTGAGCCATTAATTACATCTAGATGCTTTGGTTGAATGCTTCTTAGGTTGTTGAACCAAGTACATACAAAAGTTCTGTTACTCAATGAGCCAGTTCTCATGAAATTGATCGTTCAGTGGAAAGTACACTAGAGAAGAATCAAACTTTTAAAACATAGAATGTGGTAGGGAAGAATAAATAAAGATATGAGTATTAAAGGTAGCTGTGACAGCAGTGGGTGGTATTAGCTTTTGTAGTCTAGCAATGAAATCCCCATGGGGCCAGCAGTATTAGAGAAGAAAAGTAAGAAGTTCTTGAGATAAGAGTATCTTGATTCTATTCTAAAGTGAATTTTAAAATATGTGTAGCCTAATATAACTATGTTTTTAAAATATACATTGTACAGATAATTTATATTATGAATACTTCAAGTACAATAATCACCATCCAGAAAAGACATACCTGTTGCTGCTGTCATGACAAGCCCAAACTAGACAAAATCTGAGCTTGGAGAGGGAAACATAGGCCTGAAGCCCACTAGTAATTGTGTAGTTGTTATTGGCAACTGATGTGTTCTAGAAGAAATGTCAGTTTTCTATAAGGGTAGCTTCTATCAGGTTAACCATACTTCACTCAAAGCCTAATTATCTAAGTATATACACATAGAAAAGCATGATTTTGACAGAAAAAATAGTTGAGTGTGAAGGAGAGGGAGTTATAATGAGAAGAGTTGAGAAAGAGAATGAACACACACATACACACACACACAAAATACATTGTATAATATTCTCTAAAACACATTAAAATACAAAAGCAAAATGCAATAAAATATAAAAACTGTATATACTGGAAGAAAAGGGAAATAAGGACAAAAGGACTAACAAGAAGTTGAACGACCAAATCTTAGAGGATGTTTTCATTAGTCTTTGGTAACTACCATTATGATATTAGGTTTTAATAAGACAACAGATTGTCCTAAGAGAACATTTTCTTACCAAGAAGTCTCTTCAGAGCACCCTTAATCTCATTATTTCTAAGGCTGTAGATAAGGGGGTTCAACATGGGGATCACCACCGTGTAGAACACAGAGACCACTTTCTTCTGATCAGTGGAGTAGTTGGACTTGGGGATCACATAGATGAATGTGACAGTTCCATAGAAAATAGTAACTGCGGTGAGGTGTGAGGTGCAGGTCGAGAAGGCCTTGTGGCGGCCTTCAGTGGAGTGCATCTTTAGGATGGTGATGAGGATGTAGGTGTAGGAAATGACTATGATAAACACTGTTAGCATAGTGACTGAACCAGCAGAAAATGAGGTAACAACTATAGAGACACTGACATCAGAACAGGATAGTTCCACCAAAGGAGCAAAATCACAGAAAAAGTGATTGATCTTATTTGGTCCACAGAAGGTAAAAGAAAAGAAAGAAAGGAGGAAGGAAGAAGCATTAAGAATCCCACCTACATAAGATCCTACAACCAAATGAATACAGGCTTCTGTGGACATTTTGGTGGAATAAAGCAGTGGGTTACAGATTGCTACAAAACGGTCATAAGCCATGGCAGCCAGAAGAAAACATTCAACTGTCCCAAAGAAAGCAGCTGAGCCAAACTGTATGGAACATCCAAGGTAGGATATGGTATTTTGCTTTACTAGGAAGTTGGCAAGCATATTGGGTGTGACAGAAGATGAAATGCCTATGTCAACAGAAGCCAAGTGGCTGAGAAAAAAATACATGGGGTGATGGAGCTGGGAAGAGACTCTGATGAGAAGGATGGTGCTGAGATTCCCAGACACAGTCACCAGATAGATGCACAGGATGATGGTGAAGAGAATGACTCTAAGAACTGGGTCATCTGTTAAACCCAATAAAATAAACTCTGTCACTGCAGTGTGGTTCCCATCCTCCAGGAAAGCCATGGGACAGTGTAACTCCTGCTAGATCAAGTCTATGATGAAAAAAATACAGAAAAGGATTTATAAATAGGTCTCTTCCTTTCATTTAATACTGGCAACAGTAACATTACTAATATATTATTTAAAATAGCATCAGTAATGGATGTTTTACTGAGATTGTCATTGTTTGTACATTTATGTACAATAATTCCTTCAATGGTATTTAAGCAGAAATGCTAGAAATATGCTACAAATTAAAAATGTTTATTTACATTTATTTATAGTAATACATATTTAACTGTCATTAAGGATAAAATTTAAAATTATGAGGCTTGGCCTGGTAAGACGAATTGGCAGGTAAAGATTCCTGTTTCCAATCCTGACAGTTTACAGCAACAGTTTGTTTTCTGGAACTCACAAGATGGGAAGAAAGAACCAACTTCTGAATGTTTATCTTTGCTACCCTCAGATATGCTAGGTTATCAATAGCACTCCCTCACACAAATAAATTGATCAATAAATAAATATAAAATAATGTGAATCTTAAAAAAAATCACAATGTACTTATTATAAGTATAACAAAAAAAAACAATGTAAAAGCACAGAATTATGTAATAAAGACTTAAGTAAATGCTACCTTTTATTAAATGTTTACTATATTACCTGTCCAATTAAAAATGAACTTGTATGTTTTGATATTTTAATTTCCATGAAATAATATTATCCTTTTAAATGTTTCCATTTTATAGCAGAAAAGTTTTTAAGTAACACATACATACATATACATAATCATATACATATATGTAGATTTACATATATGTATATACACATATATGTGTATATGTATATGTTTATATGTATGTGCATATGAAGAAATTAATTTATGGGGTTTCAGAGATGGCTGAGTTCTTTAGAACATTTTCTGTATTTGCAAAGGACCTGGGTTTGATCTCCAGCACCCATATGCTTTCTTCCAGTTGTCTGTATTTCCAGTTCTGGAGACCTAATGCTTTCTTCTGGTCTTTGCAGGCACCACTCATGCATGTGGTGCAATATGCATATGTAGGCAACATTCTTACACATAAACTTAAAGTAAAAATTCCTTAAAAATAGAAGTGTATATGAACACCAGGTTGAATTCAGGGCATTTATTTTAGTAATTATACAATAAATGAAGGGTGGTCATGCAGTTGAGCACATATACAAAGTTGAGGCATTTCAGCTTTCTGATGGTTATGACACAGACATGCTTTGTTGCTAACACTGATCACAAAGTCTAGTGTTTTTCTATCTACAGTAATGCTTTGATCAACTCTTTTTTTTTTAATATCGAAGTCCACTTTTATTGACACATTTCCAACAACAAGGACCACTGTATGTAGTGATTAAGCATTCAAAAAATTAACATCTGGGGACCATTCTCATTCAAGCCAACAAAGGTATTTTTTGTTACTTTTCACTTTTGTATTTTGTTGAATTGTTTGACAAAGTAAGCATGCAATTAAACACTTAATGATTGTCCTGGGTCCAGAAAGAAAACTCTAACACCTTGCAGTTGGCCAAAAGTCTATACACCCAAATATAATTCTCACTGATTATGCTATATATTTGGTAATTGCCATTATTGGGTAGGGCTAATGCCATCAGGGTAGGAGAGATTTTTGACTTGACTTTTAACTTTCTTACTGTGTACTTTGACTAAAACAAATTCATCAAGATTAAAAGCACACATCAGTGGTATAGTGTTTTTAGCTAGGATGAGTCCTTCAGTTTCAACTCTAACACCACAAAAGCAATACAATTAAAAGACATTATACTTTGATATAGAAAATGTCTTAGTATAGTTTCACTTGAATCTTTTCTGATACGACAACAAAATATAACTTTAGGAAGAGAACATGAGGCCTGTAAGTAACTTTATGAATGTGGCTTTATTAAACTCTCAAAGCCCTAGAGGGAAAGCACTGTAGAAGGAATTTGATGGAAAGTGAACAGCTTCATCTTACCAAGGGTACCAGATGTATTTGATCAACTCTTAAAAAGAAGACTTTTTGTTAGAACTCAGAAAAAAACAGAAGGATCACTAAAAAATTCCAAATGCAACCTCATATTTTAAGCTCATTAAATATTTAAATACTTCTAAATAGATCATCACTCCTCAAAATTATTTCAGGTTGGTGAACATCAGAACACCTTAAACTAATCATTAAAATAAATTACTTTTTGTTCCATTCATGTGCACCAATTTTAGTGTTTTATGCCATATATTCTATTAGGTACTTTGGTGAGTATAGGAAGGTATGAAATGAAAAGTTGAATAATTACTTTGGGTACACACAAATTTTATTGAAAAGAGTTTAAGATATTATTATTACTTAAAAATTAGAATATGGAAAATGGTATGTATGATTTCCACTAATAATTAACATTCTATAATCATTAATAAAATATGAATATTTATCAAAGTATTTCTAATTATTAAGACACACCAAAGCATTTCTCAGTATCATAATGTTTTCTTTTTATTTACATGAGTAAAAATTATAGATTTTTCTTAGTTCTTTAGTATTGATTTAATATTGTGAAATCGGATACACACTGAGTATTCATGTTAAATACTCAATATGGTGGTCATTGTGAGGAAAGTCAGATGTGGGCATAAGCACATTTGGTGGAACAGTTTTCACTTGAAAGCACAGTTTACAAAACACACAATGACTGTTTGACTTGATACTTGGCAGAATTATTTTCAAAAAATGAGGAGTGTGTCTACTCATTTAAGGAAATGTGACCAAAGGAAGGAGGAAGAGGAGGAAAAGGAGGAGGCAGAGGAGGAGGAGGAAGAGAGAGAGAGAGAGAGAGAGAGAGAGAGAGAGAGAGACAGAAAGAAAGCAAAAAAGTCAATTGACACTCTTCTTTGTTAGTAAAATTCAGTCTTTCAGGAACTTGATGGGTTCACAACAGGTTTAAAGAATATTTCTGATAGGATTGGTGGAAAATTAGGAAATGTTTTTTAAAAACCATTGTATAGAAAAACAGGTCAGTGTTTTGGATGTTATTGAACCAGTACTTTTCAGATGGATGAAATAATAATGCTATAGCTGTAAATGCTCAAAAGATCCAGGTAAGGACTAGAGACCTTTAAATCAGAGGGCACAAAAAGCATTCTTACATTCAGGCTCCAAATTCCATCTAGCCCTTGCTCTTTGAGAATCTGTCACTTATAAGTTCTTTATATAGATCAAAGAAAAATAGTTGCAATTATCTGGAAAGGCTACAAAACATCCTACCTCTTTCTGAATAAGTAGCTGTGTAAAAATGGATAATTCTTACTCTTGTTATCAAACTAGCCTTTCAACAGTATGACTTTAATTGCATTCAGGAGAACATAGCTGTCTTTCAGGGAAGAAAGCACTTAAGAAATTTACAAAAGTGAGAAATAATACATTTTATTAACTTGTTATATATTGTCATATAGTATATTTTTAAAATTACTTTTATTTTTTTAGAGTCCATCGTTATTCCTTTCTTGGTCTGACCTCTGACAGTTCCTCATCCTATTCCTCTTCTCTCCTGTCTCCAAGAAGATATCCCCACCAAAAGGCCCCCCTCCCCTGTCGTAGTACTTTTTTATCAGGAGTATGATGAAATAAATTCACATGATTTTCAATAGAAAACACTCATCTATAAATATTCAAACCAAGAAGTTAAGTGGTATATCAAGGTACACCCATTATTTCACAGACTGATTCTCATCCTTTACTTTTGATATTTTGATATTTACACCCTCATTTGTCCACATTGGTGCCTGTGATGCTTGAACATTTAGTCCATAAACAAAGCATGAAAATTCACATGCTATCACCTGGCAGTAAGCCACCAAGGCACATCAAAGCTAGTGAAATTATAAGTCTTTTGGTGAATAGTGTGTGTGTATAACTTTGAAAACCATGTTGGTTTCTGGTCTTACCAATGGGTAGATAAATTAAAAATCTAGTAAAACTTAGTTTTATGCTTAATAACTCTGGATAATTTACTAATGTAATATAAGGTGAAAGTTTGATTTGTGGTTTCCCCTTACATTTAATAACTCTATGATTCCACCTGACTTGTTCCTCCACTATGGTTTGTAAATAAAATACATTGCAAACAATAAAGTATTTCCATTTACCAGCAAAGTCAAAATCTTACCTCTTGAAATAAGAATTCATTCCACAGTAAGAAGTTCAAAGTTACTATGCTTTTGTAGCTATATTTCTGTGCCTACTGTCATTGTTTCTCACTGAAGATAAATCTCTGCAGACACCTTGGATTCCAGTGTGAATTCAAATCATCAGGGATCATTACCTCATTCCCAGTGCATAATGAGCAGTTCATTTCACCTACCACACAATTAATTTTCAAGGAGTCTGTCAATCCCAAGAAATTTCATATGTTTCTATTTATGTGAGCATTGACATGCTCTTACTTGGTAATTATGGGATGTACTTGATGAAAAATTATCTTAGGTAAATAATTTTGCAAGTTAACTTTGATTTCACATTAGTGAATGTTAGAAGACATTAATTAAACCAATTATGAAAAATGAACTGTTTTTGTTCCATTCATGTTAACCATTTTTTCTTTCATTATTTTACTGGTTCACATAATATACTCTATTACACACTTTGGTAAGTATAGGGAGGTATGAGATTCAAAGTCTAATTATTTGGGCACACATATTTTTATAGGAAAGAGTATAAAATGCCTTGATTACTTAGAAAATAGTGCATAGAAAGTGGCATGTATGAATTCCAGAAAATTAACATTCCAAACACATGGCAGCTGGTCTCAGCTTACATGCTATAATGGCAGATAGAAGCTACAATGATCCTCCCTCTGAAGATTCAGCTCAACTCTCTCCCAAAGCTTATTTTGATTGAGGTCTACACTGAGGCTGTGATAGCACCCTGATAAAAGTAGTTGAACCCTGAGCATCAGTCAACTTTCATTTAAAATGTCTCCTGTCCCAGCTGGCAGAGAAAAGGCAGAGACAGGATCATCATAGCAAACTACTTGGTCTACTAGCCTGGAGTATGGAGCAATGAATGACAGAAAAGACCCTGTATCAAAAATGGTGAAAGCATCTCCAAGTGGCCCAGGAAGCCAGCTATACACCCAGCAGCCAGTGCATAGGGGGTAGCCAGCACATGTGAGACCCACCCTGCAGATCGGAGGATCCTGTCCAGAGGCCTCTGGCAGAAGCCTTCAGGTTTTTGCCTCCAGATTGGGAACATCCCCTGCCACAGCACACCATCTCCAAGTGGCTCAGGAAACCAGCTATACACCCAGTAGCACAGAGGAGACAGTCAACACAACCTGCATCCAGAGTTGATCAGAGCCACAGAGCTACATACCCAAATACAACAACAAGAGAATGATTCTCAGCCCCCATTTTCTTCCTGGGACTGTGTAACAGATTGGTAGGCAGGGATCACAAGAGTAGAGGATCACTTGGGATACACCCCGCCAGGACTTTGCCTGCACCCAGGAGCTCAGAAGCAACACAACCAGCCAGCTGGGGGCACCTAACATACCAGAAGTCATCTGTCCTGCAGGGAGGTGGGTAGAGGGAGTCCCACACTTGGAGGTGAGGGACCCCCATCTGTGCTCCAATTACTGTGTTGAGGGGCAGAATAGTAGGCAGGGATCACCAGAGTAAAGGATCACTAGGGAAACACCCCACCAAGACCCCACCTGCATCCAGGAACTCAGCAGAATCATAGCAATCTGTGCCAGGGGAAAGTAGGTCACCCAGGGTTGTTGAGAGAAGCCTGCAGACATACAGGAGGGGCAAGCACCAGCCAGTGACAGCAGGACCAACTAACACCAGGGAGAACCAGATGGCAAAAGGAAAAGATAGGAACATTTCTAACAGAAGTAAAGGCAATATGGCACCATCTGAACCAAATTCTCCCACAACAACAAGCCCTGGATACCCCAACACACCAGGAAAGCAAGATTTAGATTTAAAATCACATGTCATGATGCTGATAGAGGGCTTCAAGGACATAAGTAACTCCCTTAAAGAAATGCAGGAGAACACATGTAAACAGTGAGATGCCATTGAAGAACAAAGGGAAAACACAACAAAACAGGTGAAGGAATTAAACAAAGCCAACCAGGATCTAAAGGAGGAGGTAGAAACAACAATGAAATCACAAAGAGAAACAACTCGAGACATAGAAAACCTAGGAAAGAAGTCAGAAGTCACAGATCCAATCATCAACAGCAGAATACAAGAGAGAGAGGAAAGAATCTCAGATGTAGAAGATAGCATACAAAGCACTGATACAACAAAGAAAATGAAAAATGCAAAAAGCTCCTGACCCAAAACATCCAGGATATCCAGGACAAAATGGGAAGACCAAACCTAAGGATCATAGGTATAGAAGAGAGTGAAGATTTCTAACTTAAAGGGACAGTAAATGTCTTCAACAAAATTATAGAAGAAAACTTCCCTAACCTAAAGAAAGAGATGCCCATGAACATACAAGAAGCCTACAGAATTCCAAATAGACCTGGCCAGAAAAGTAATTCCTCCCATCACATAATAATTAAACCACCAAATATACTAAACAAAGAAAGAATATTAAAAGCAGTAAGATAAAAGGCCAAGAAACATATAAAGGTAGATTTATAAGAATTACATTGGACTTCTCACCAGAGACAATGAAAGCCTGAAGAGGCTGGGCAGATGTCATGCAGACACTAAGGGAACACAAATGCCAACCCAGACTGCTATATCCAGCAAATCTCTCAATTACCATAAATGGAAAAACCAAGGCTTTTCATGACAAAAACAAATTTACACAGTACCTTTCCACAAATCCAGCCCTTCAAAGGATAATGAATGGACAACACCAACAAAAGGAAGGAAACTACACACAATAAAAAGCAAGAAATTAATCTTCTTTCAACAAACCCAAAAGAAGATAACCACACAAAAATAAAAATTACTTCAAAAATAGCAGGAAGCAACAACCATTATTCCTTAAGATCTCTTAACATCAATGGACTCAATTCCCCAATAAAAAGACATAGACTAACAAACTGGATTCATAAACAAGACCCACTTTTTGCTGCATACAGGAAATGCATCTCAGTGTCAAAGAAAAGCACTAAATCAGAGTAAAAGGCTGGAAAATAGCTTTCCAAGAAAATGGTACCAGTAAACAAGCTGGAGTAGCCATTTTAATATGTAATAAAATAGACTTTCAACCAAAAGTCATCAAAAAAGACACAGAGGGCCACTTTATACTCATCAAAGAAAAATCTACCAGACAGAACTCTCAATTTTTAACATCTATGCCCCAAATACAAGGGAACTCTCATTCATAAAAGAAACTTTACTAAAGCTTAAAACACATATCCTACCCCCACACAATAATTGTGGGTTACTTCAACACCCCACTCTCATCACTGGACACATCAGGGAAACATAAAATAAACAGAAACACAGTGAAATTAACAGAAGTTTTGGACCAAATGGATTTAATACATATTTATATATAACATTTCATCTTAAATCAAAAGAATATAACTACTTCTTAGCACCTCATAATACCTTCTCCAAAATTGACCATATAATTGGTCACAAAACAGACCTCAAGAGATACAATTATATCGAACTAATCTTGTGCCTCCTATCAGATCACTATGGAGTAAGGGTGGCCTTCAATAGCAACAATAACAACAGAAAGCACACATACACATGGAAGCTGAACAATACTCTACTCAGTAATACCTTGGTCAAGGAAGAAATAAAGAAATAAAAACCTTTTTACAGTTTATGAAAATGTAGGCACAGCATACCCAAATTTATAGGACACAATGAAATCTGTGCTAGGAGGAAAACTCATAGCTGAGTGCCTCCAAAAGGAAGTTGGAGAGAGCATACACTAGCAGCTTAACAGCACACCTGAAAGAACAGAAAGAAGCATCCATTCCTCCGTTGAAGGACACCTAGGTTCTTTCCAGCTTCTGGCTACTACAAATAGGGTGGCTATGAACATAGAGGAGCATGTGTCCTTATTGCATGCTGAAGAATCCTCTGGATATATGCCCAGGAGGTGAGGAAGTGTCATGCCCAGTTTCCTGAGGAACCACCAGATTGATTTCCAAAGTGGTTGTACCATCTTGCAATCCCACCAGCAGTGGAGGAGTGTTCCTCTTTCTCCACATCCTCGCCAACACCTGCTGTCTCCTGAGTTTTTGACCTTAGCCATTCTGACTGGTGTGAGGTGAAATCTCAGGGTTGTTTTGATTTGCATTTCCCTAATGATTAATGATGTTGAACATTTCTTAAGGTGTTTCTCAGCTCTCCGAAATTCTTCATGTGAAAATTCTTTGTTTAGCTCCATACCCCACTTTTTAATGGGGTTATTTGGATCTCTGGGTTCTACTTTCTTGAGTTCTTTGTATATATTAGATATTAGCCCTCTGTCGGATTTAGGGTTGGTGAAGATTCTTTCCCAGTCTGTTGGTTGACGTTTTGTCCTTTTGACGGTGTCCTTTGCTTTACAGTAACTTTGTAGTTTTATGAGGTCCCATTTGTCAATTCTTGATCTTAGAGCATAAGCTATTGGTGTTCTATTCAGGAACTTTTCCCCTGTGCCCATGTCCTCCAGGGTCTTCCCCAGTTTTTTTTTCAGTTAGTTTCAGTGTGTCAGGTTTTATGTGGAGGTCCTTGATCCATTTGGAGTTGAGCTTGGTACAAGGAGATAAGAATGGATCGATGCACATTCTTCTGCATGCTGACCTCCAATTGAACCAGCACCATTTGTTGAAAAGACTATCTTTTTTCCACTGGATGCTTTCAGCCCCTTTGTCGAAGACCAAGTGACCATAGGTGTATTGGTTCATTTCTGGGTCTTCAATCCTATTCCATTGATCTGCTTGCCTGATATTGTACCAGTACCATACAGTTTTTATCACTATTGCTCTGTAGTAGAGTTTAAAGTCTGGGATATTGAATCCCCCTGAAGTTCTTTTACTGTTGAGAATAGTTTTAGCTATCCTGAGTTTTTTGTTATTCCAGATGAATTTGAGAATTGCTCTTTCTAGCTCTATGAAGAACTGGGTTGGGATTTTTATGGGAATAGCATTGAATCTGTAGATTGCCTTTGGAAACTACCTTAGAGTAAAAGGCTGGAAGACAATTCTACAAGCAAATGGTCCCAGGAAACAAGCCAGAGTTGCCATTCTAATTTCAGATAAAATTGACTTTCAACCTAAAGTCATCAATAGAGACATGGAAGGTCACTACTTGCTGGTCAAAGGAAAAATCCAACAAGAAGAACTCTCAATCCTGAACATCTATGCCCCAAATATAAGGGCGCCCTCATTCATAAAAGAAACTTTACTAAAGCTCAAAGTACACATTGCACCTGACGCAATAATTGTGGGTGACTTCAACACTCCACTTTCACCAATGGACCGATCAGGAAAACAGAAACTAAACAGGGAGACAATGAAACTAATTGAAGCTTTGAACCAATTGGAGTTAACAGATATATATAGAACTTTTTAATCCCAAAGCAAAAGAATATACCTTTTTCTCAGCACCTCATGGTACCTTCTCCAAAATAGATCATATAGTTGGTCACAAGACAGACCTCAACAAATATAAGAAGATTGAAATAATCCCATGCCTCCTATCAGATCACTATGGAGTAAAAGTGGTCTTTAGTAACAGTAAAAACAACAGAAAGCCCATATACACATGGAAACTGAATAATACTCTACTCAATGATACCTTGGTCAAGGAAGAAATAAAGAAAGAAATCAAAGATTTCTTAGAATTTAATGAAAATGAAGGCACAGCATACACAAATCTATGGGACACATTGAAAGCAGTGCTAAGAGGAAAACTCATAGCTTTGAGTGCCTTCAAAAAGAAATTCGAGAGAGCGTACACTAGAAGATTAAAGGAACAACTGAAAACCCTGGAACAAGAAGAAACTAATTCACCAAGGATGAGGAGAAGACAGGAAATCATCAAACTCAGGGCTGAAATCAATCAAGTAGAAACCAAGAGAACCATACAAAGAATCAACAAGACCAAAAGCTGGTTCTTTGAAAAAATCAACAAGATAGATAAACCCTTAGCCAGACTAACCAAAGGGCACAGAGAAAGTATCCAAATTAACAAAATTAGGAATGAAAATGGAGATATCACAACAGAAACCGAGGAAATTCAAAAAAATCATCAGATCCTACTACAAAAACCTGTACTCAACACAACTGGAGAATCTGGAGGAAATGGACATTTTCTTAGACAGATACCAATTACCAAAATTAAACCAGGATCAAATAGACCATCTAAACAGACCCATAACCCCTAAAGAAATAGAAGGGGTCGTACATAGGCTTCAAACCAAAAAAAGCACAGGACCAGATGGTTTCAGTGCAGAATTCTATCAGACCTTCAAAGAAGACTTAACACCAATACTCTTCAAACTCTTCCACCAAATAGAAACAGAAGGAACACTACCTAACTCCTTCTTCGAAGCCACTATTACGCTGATACCAAAACCACACAAAGACCCAACTAAGAAAGAGAATTTCAGGCCAATTTCCCTTATGAATATTGATGCAAAAATACTAAATAAAATTCTTGCCCACAGAATCCAAGAACACATCAAAATGATCATACACCATGATCAAGTAGGCTTCATCCCAGGGATGCAGGGATGGTTCAATATACGGAAATCCATAAATGCTATCCACTACATAAACAAACTCAAAGAAAAAAAACCACATGATCATTTCATTACATGCTGAAAAAGCATTTGACAAAATTCAGCATCCTTTCATGCTAAAAGTCTTGGAAAGGACAGGAATTCAAGGCCCATATCTAAACATAGTAAAAGCAATATACAGCAAACCGGTAGCCAACATCAAACTAAATGGAGAGAAACTTGAAGCAATCCCACTAAAATCAGGGACTAGACAAGGCTGCCCCCTCTCTCCATATCTTTTCAATATAGTTCTTGAAGTACTAGCTAGAGCAATTAGACAACAGAAGGAAGTCAAAGGGATTCAAATTGGAAAGGAAGAAGTCAAATTATCACTATTTGCAGATGATATGATTGTATACTTAAGTGACCCTAAAGACTCTACTAGAGAACTCCTACAGCTGATAAACAACTTCAGCAAAGTGGCTGGCTACAAAATCAATGCAAGCAAATCAGTGGCCTTTATATATTCAAAGGATAAGCAGACTGAGAAAGAAATTAGGGAAATGACCCCCTTCACAATAGCTACAAACAACATAAAGTATCTTGGGGTGACTCTAACCAAACAAGTGAAAGACCTATATGACAAGAACTTCAGATCTCTGAAGAAGGAAATCGAAGAAGATCTCAGAAAATGGAAAAACCTTCCATGCTTGTGGATTGGCAGGATTAATATAGTTAAAATGGCCATTTTTTTAATCTCTGTTGCTAGTTGGTATTGCTGTCTCTTGGCTTATCTGTCCTGCAAGCCTGTGTATCTCTACTCCTGGGATTCCCATTCTCTCTGCGCACACAGGTGTGTAGACACTCCTGGGAGACCAGTTCTCCTGTGGTGGTTTTTGTGCATGTAGCTTTGCGGCACAGGATCAGCTCTGCACTCTCAGGCCTCTCCAGAGTCCTGGGACGTTAGTTATCTTCCTGTGTCACCTTAATATAGAGTACTGTGGCAGAGGATGGTCCCCAGTGGGAGACAGAAACCATAAGGCTCCTGCCTGAGGGTTCTGGATGGGTTTTTCGGAGCAGCAGGGGTGGTCCTACCTGTGCTTTCAGGCCTCTCTGCTGGGGAACCAGGCGCAGAAGGTGCAGAAGAAATGGAATGGGAGTGGTATTTGGGAGGGCAAGAGTTTTGGTGGTGGATGGGTGGTGAGTCCGCCAGGCCCCCTGCAGCACCTCTGGGACTCCAGATGTGGGAGGAGCTCTTACCAACTGCTCTGAGTGCAGTGGATTTCTCTAGGATGTATAAGAAGATGGTGTCTTACTGAAGCAGACCAGCCAAGATTCTGCCACAACATAAAGACAGGCAGCAGAAGCTATTTTTCTATCTTAGTCCTATCAATCCATGAGCATGGAAGATCGCTTCATTTTCTGAGGTCTTCTTTGATTTCTTCTTGAGAAACTTGAAGTTTTTGTCCTACACACATTTCACTTATTTGGTTAGAGTTATCCCCAGATATTTTATATTATTTGTCACTATCATGAAAAGTATTACTTCTCTATTTTCTTTCTCGGCCTTTATATTATTTGTATAAAGGAAGTCAACTGATTTGTTTGAGTTAATTTTATATCCAGCCACATTGCTGACATTGTTTATCAGCTGTAGAAGTTCTCTGGTAGCATTTTTAGGGGTTGCATATGTATACTATTATATCATCTGCAAACAGTGACTTCTTCTTTGCCAATATTTATCCCTTTGATCACCTTTTGTTGTCTTATTGCTCTAGCTAGAACTTTGAGTACTATATTGAATAGATAGATACAGGGATACTGGTCAGCTTTGTCTTGTTCCTGGTTGTAGTGGGCTTGATTCAAGCATCTATTTGATACTGGCTGTTGGTTTGCTGTATATTCCTTCTATTATGTTAGGTATGTGCCTTGAATTACTGATCTCTCCAATATTTTTAACATGAAGGTGTGTTGTATTTTGTCAAATGCTTTTTCACCATCTAAATGAGATGATTATGCAATTTTTTCTTTGAGGTTTTTAATATAGTGGATTATATTAATAGGTTTTTGTATATTGAGTCCTTGCTTCCCTGGGATAAAGCCTACTTGATTGTGGTGAATGATGGTTTTGATGTGTTCTTGGGTTCAGAATGCTACAATTCTGCTGAGTATTTTCACACCAATATTCATAAGTGAAAGTGATATGACATCCCCTTTCTTTTTTGGGCTTTGTATGGTGTAGATATAAGAGTAATTGTGGCTTCATAGACTAAGTTAGGTAGTGTTCCTCCTGTTCTATGTTATGCAATATTCTAAGGTGTTGATGGAAATATTAAAAAAATGAACCAGATCATATTTGCACTAGTGCCTGCACCAACATGTTCTCGCTAAGCTAATCTCCCAAGCTAGACCCCATTGGACCCAATTGTTGCATTTCCAGCTCTTCTTTCCTTGTCCCTGGAGCTGTTAGTTCTTCTTCAGCCATAAACACATTTCATCTGTGATCCTACATTCCCATAACTAAATGGAACCACCAACCTCTTGGTTGCATATAACAATACTCAGTAACCAGATTAAAATCAAGACTATTAAAGCTTAATTAGCCAAACAGATTCATGTACCTACAATATCACAATTTACAGGAAGCCTATACAATATCTTGAGAACCAATTGATAATAATAAAAACTTTATCCCAATTATTTTTAATTAGATATTTTCTTTATTTACATTTCGAATGTTATATTGCCTTTCCTGGTTTTCCCAACAAAACCACACTATCCTTTCCCTCCTTCCCCTGCTCATCAGCACAACTACTCATGCTTCTCTGTCCTGGAATTCCCCTATAGTGGGGCATGAGCCTTCTCAGGACCAAGTGCCTCCCTCCCTTTGATGTCTAATAAGGCCATTCTCTGCTATATATGCAGCTATAGCCTTTGATCCCTCCATGTGTACTCTTTGGTTGGTGGTTTAGTCCCTGGAAGCTCTGGAAGTACTGGTTGGTTCATGTTGTTGTTCCTTCTATGGGGCTGCAGGCTCCTTCAGCTCCTTGGGTTCTTTCTCTAGCTACTCCATTGGGGACCTTGTGCTCCGTTGTGGCTGGGAAACACCACATGGGTTCACATCTGCCACCATCTTCCTTCTCCTCCTACCTTGAAATGCTCCCTGTCTCTGGAACTTAATTCTGCCTCCCTTTTCCCTGTCCAGGGCCTCTTCTGCCCTAAAGTAATTGGAGAGGGAAAATCCTGTGACATTAGGGATTAACTGTGTTGGTATTAACTTTTCTTTTTCAGGTCCTTTTTTGCTGGGAAACTCAGCTCTCTTCTCTTCCTACTATTAATAGATTTGGTCTTTTCATTGAGTCCTGGATCTCCTGCATGTTTTGAGTTTGGAGTTTTTTATATTTTGAATTTCCTTGACTATTGTATTTACATCTTCTAAGGTATCTTCTATACCTGAGATTCTCTCTTTTATCTCACGTATTCTGTTGTTGATGCTTACATCTGTACTTCCTGACCTGTTTCCTAGGTTTTCTATTTCCAGGGTTACCTCAATTTGTGTTTTCTTTCTTATTTCTACTTCCATATTTAGGTCTTTGACCACTTTGCTCAATTCCTTCACCTGTTTGGTTATGTTTTCCTATATTTCTTTAAGCAATTTATTTGTTTTGTCTTTAAGTGCTTCTACCATTTTACCTCTGATTTCCTATATTTTTCAGTAAATTATTTACATCTCACTTTAAGGATTCTATTATTTTCATGAGACAGGATTTTAGGTCAGCATCCTGGTTTTTAGGTGGGTTGGTGTATCCAGGATTTACTGTGGTAGAACTGGCTTCTGATGATGCCATAGCATATTGACTTCTGTTGCTTAAGGTCTCACACTTGTTTCTTGCCATCTGCTTATCTCTGGTGTTAGCTGGCCTGAGTTTCTCTGGAGCCAGCCTCTTATGTCCTTGAGTTGCTTCAGGTATCCTGGGATGCCTATGACCCTGACTTTAGCAGACATTCTGGAACTGTGTGGTCTTCATAAGAGCAGTCAAGCTGATGATCTGCCCCAGCAGAAGGTGCAGGTAGGAAGTTTGTGTAGGGTTGGGTGGTTCCAGAGTTCACTCTGTCCCTTGGGGTTCCAAGCTGCTGAGGTTGTTTGGGAGGATCTCTTGCCTATTGCCCTGCATGCCTCTGATATCCTGGGAGGGCTTTAGACTATGGCGTTTTCAGAGTAGCAGACAAGTTCTTGATCTGTCCTGGCAGAAGTTGCAGACTGTAGTAAACAAATCTTTTAAGATTTCAGAAGCTCAAGAAACACGATCCATGGGGCCCTTCTCCAAGGTTATGCAGGCAGTAATATTTATATGAAATATGACAATGGCTGACTAAATCATGTGGAGGCTGTGCAGAGAGCAATAGGGGTTGAATTTTCATGACTCATTTCGTGAGTCACTCAACAGGTGGACTGTTGAGTGATATAGCTTTGGTTCATCTCTTCTTTTGTAATTAACTCCTTACTCATATAAGTAAACACAATAAATTCACCAAGTAACACAGTGACAGAGTTGTTTCTTTGATCTTTTGTCAGTTCCATATTTGGGATGAATAGATATATGATTCTCCAAAAAGCCCTACAACACTTTTTCTGTTACTGCTATAATTTTGCTCTATTTCCCACTAATCTATAAGAGCAGCCCTATCCCTCATCAGTGAAGCTACTTTGGGCAAAATATGGAGAGTATTACAACATTCCACAACTAGCCAAAATTCACAGAGTAACTGACTATTCCCAATTAATATTCATTCTAATTTAATTCAAGTACAAATCAATCCCTACAACTAACACTGAAGAAACACACAGATTAAGTTACAATAAGAAAGGAAGAGCCAGAAAATATCAGGATGCCTGGTCCTAGACACTGTCTTCTGGATGTGACTAAGGGAAATGGCCCTATTGTAATCTCAACATTATGAGCCTAAACAGTAACTAAACAATGACAACATTTGACACGCTAACATAAAAGGGGGGATTTTCAAAAATCCCTACTCCTAGTTGAAGAACTCTACGCAATCATTGGTCTGTAGAAAGAGGAGAATCAGTACTCACCAGGGATTAGCTGGTAATACATCATAGAGTGGAAATCATTGAGTATATGTACATAACAGCAAAAAATAAATGGAATCTGCCTACAGAGAAAGAGATTGTAAAATTAATAATTAATTAGATGTTATTTATTTAAGAGAGAATTATGATGAAATAGGAGATGGGAAGATAGTGGGGCAGAAATAGTGTAAGTAGTATGCTTATGCATGAAACTATCAAAATTAAATTAAAAATAGTATGTCTAGGGCTGGAACATTGTGAGATTCTCATTTCCATATTTGCATGACTATTGGTCTTTTCATTATTTAGGTCTTATCTAGATAGACATATTTCTAATTTGATATTATGGTTCCAGTTTCCCTGTCATTTCTAGAAGACACAGTCTCAGAGATGACTTCTTAGTCCTTTGATTCTTACAGTATTTCAACCTCCCATTTCAAGATGTTTGCTGTGCCTACTGGCTTGGGCTCCCAAAGACTATTTGATTTATGTATATATCCAATGTGGGTTTTTTTTTTAACAGTTTCCTTCTGCTACAAAGAAAAAATTCTTGTATGTTGAGTAAGAGCCTCACTCATCTGTTGGTGCAAAGATAAGCTTTAGAACGTTGTAATGAATTGTGCTAATCTAGTAGTTGCAGCAAAAGGCTTTCCTATAAGATATAAAACCTCACTAGCCTATTGTAGTTTGCTAAATTTCTAGTATCTGGCATGATTTCTCTCCAGTTGAGTAGGCTGCTTGTAGAGGGAAAAATATTCTCTCCTAAGGGTCAGCCCCTAATTTGTCATTCAAACCAAAGTGATCACAATTAAAATCATACACACAGAAGCAACACCAAGTGAACTCCACAGGTTATATTTGTATATTATATACTTAACTATATCTATAACAAAAATCAAAGAGAAAGAGCTATCAATTTTTAAAAGTAAAATGGATTGGAAGAGGTTCCAGTGAGTAAAGGAGATGGAAAGAAGCAATGTAATTTTACATTAATTAAAATGAAAATACACTTGGAATATGTGGCATAAAACAAAATAAATGAGAGAAGCAAGTGCAGCTTCCAAATTCACCTCAATAATAGCTGTCAGGAGAGTAGGAAACTTGACTTGCTTCTCTTGTTAACATGACCTCAAATCAAAGGGACTGTGCTTAATGAGAATCAGAATGTATAGCCTTGATTTCAAAAGCATGAGAATACACACTGTACTGATGCCAGAATAGCATGGTATCTGGGACTCTTGGATGAAGTATTAATGTAATCCAGATGATGTTTATTCAATACTACTTGCCATGTTCTCTGTTTGATATATTCGTTTTTTCTCTAATAGCCTCTTCATTGAAGTTTACATTTTCTAAGAGGTCCACTTCTTTAACACATCTATAGTATTCATTTAGTTTTCCAATATTCAACAATATATTTTTGAAAGGAGTGGATGAATGAATAATTTTCTCATGAAGACTTATTAGTGGAAAATCATCCAAACTATACTTTCCAGCATTTGATATGGCCTGAGTCATAATCATGAATTAATTCTGACCTGACTCAGAAATATAATTAGAAAAGTAGTTTAAACTCAACCTCTTCTCACTTTCATCTACAAAAAGAATAATTGTGTGGGTATACATGTGTGTGTATGTGTATGTGTGTGTATGTGTATGTGTGTGTGATTATATCACAAAAATATGCAGAGATATTGACTTGTAGCCTGGCATGCACAAAGTTCTGTGCTAAGTCTCCAATACCACATAAAATAAGTACTGAATTATTGTAAATTAAATATTTTAGAGATAGAAACATGACAGGAGAATCAGAAATTCAAGATCTTGCTTAGCTGTCTAGAATATTGAAAGTTAAACTAGATTACATGAGACAATCTTAAAAACAGAAATAATATACAACAACCCTTAAATACATATCTTAGCAAAGGTAGTTTTTAACCTATATTTGTATATATATATATACTCTTCTGTTGAGGGATACCTGGGTTCTTTCCAGCATCTGGCAATTATAAATAGGGCTGCTATGAACATAGTAGAGCATGTATCCATATTACATGGTGGGGAATCCTCTGGGTATATGCCCAGGAGTGGTATAGCAGGATCTTCTGGAAGTGAGGTGCCCAGTTTTCAGAGAAACCGCCAGACTGATTTCCATAGTGGTTGTACCAATTTGCAACCCCACCAGCAGTGGAGGAGTGTTCCTCTTTCTCCACATCCTTGCCAACACCTGCTGTCTCCTGAATTTTTAATCTTAGCCATTCTGACTGGTGTAAGGTGAAATATCAGGGTTGTTTTGATTTGCATTTCTCTAATGACTAATGAATTTGAGCATTATTTAAGATGCTTCTCTGCCATCTGTAGTTCTTCAGGTGAAAATTCTTTGTTTAGCTCTGTACCCCATTTTTAATAGCGTTATTTGGCTTTCTGGGGTCGAACTTCTTGAGTTCTTTGTATATATTGGATATTAGCCCTCTATCTGATGTAGGGTTGGTGAAGATCTTTTCCCAATTTGTTGATGGCTGATTTGTCCTTTTGATGGTGTCCTTTGCCTTACAGAAACTTTGTAATTTTATGAGGTCCCATTTGTCAATTCTTGATCTTAGAGTATAAGCTATTGGTGTTCTGTTCAGGAACATTCCCCCTGTACCAATGTCCTCAAGGGTCTTCCCCTGTTTCTTTTCTATTAGTGTCAGAGTATCTGGCTTTATGTGGAAGTCCTTGATCCATTTGGAGTTGAGCTTAGTACAAGGAGACAAGAATGGATCAATTCTCATTATTCTGCATGTTGACCTCCAAGTTGAACCAGCACCATTTGTTGAAAAGACTATCTTTTTTCCATTGGATGTTTTCAGCTCCTTTGTTGAGGATCAAGTGGCCATAGGTGTGTGGGTTCATTTCTGGATCTTCAATCATATTCCATTGATTAGCCTGCCTATCATTGTATCAATACCATGCAGTTTTTAACACTATTGCTCTGTAGTATTGCTTGAGGTCAGGGATACTGGTACCCCCAGAATTTATTTTGTTGTTGAGAATAGTTTTAGCTATCCTGGGTTTTTTTTTGTTATTCCAGATGAATTTGAGAATTGCTCTTTCTAACTCTATGAAAAACTGAGTTCAGTTGGGATTTTGATGGGGATTGCATTGAATCTGTATATGGCTTTTGGCAAAATGGCCAATTTAATAATATTAGTCCTGCCAATCCATGAGCATGGGAGATTTTTCATTTTCTGAGGTCGTCTTCCATTTCATTCTTCAGAGTCTTGAAGTTCTTGTCATGCAGATCTTTCACTTGTTTGGTCAGAGTCACACCAAGGTACTTTATACTGTTTGTGGCTATTGTAAAGGGTGTCATTTCCCTAATTTCTTTCTCAGCATTCTTATCCTTTGAGTATAGGAAGGCTACTGATTTGCTTGAGTTGATTTTATAACCTGCCACTTTGCTGAAGTTGTTTATCAGCTGTAGGAGTTCTCTAGTGAAGTTTTTTTGGGTCACTTAGGTAGACTATCATCCTCTGCAAATAGTGATAGTTTGACTTCTTTCCAATTTTTATCCCTTTGACTTCCTTATATTGTCTAAGTGCCTGAGCTAGTACCTCAAGTCCAATATTGAAAAGATAAGGAGAGAAGGGGCAGCCTTGTCTAGTCCCTGATTTTTAGTAGGATTGCTTCAAGTTTTTTCCATTTAGTTTGATGTTGTCTACTGATTTGCTGTACATTGCTTTTACTATGTTTAGGTATGGGCCTTGAATCCCTGTTCTTTCCAAGACTTTAAGCATGAAAGGATGCTGAATTTTGTCAAATATTTTTTCAGCATCCAATGAAATGACCATGTGGTTTTTTTCTTTGAATTTGTTTATGTAGTGGATTGCATTGATCGATTTCTGTATATTGAACCATCCCTTCATCCCTGGGATAAAGCCTACTTGATCATGGTGGATGATCATTTTTATGGATTCGGTTGGCAAGAATTTTATTGAGTATTTTTGCATCGATATTCATAAGGGAAACTTGACTGAAGTACTCTTTTTTGTTTGATCTTTGTGTGGTTTTGGTATCAGTGTAATTGTGGCTTCGTAGAAGGAGTTGGGTAGTGTTCCTTCCACTTTCTATTTTATGGAATAGTTTGAAGAGTATTGGTGTTAGGTCTTCTTTGAAGGTCTGATAAAATTCTGCACTGAAACGATCTGGTCCGGTGCTTTTGTTTGTTTGTTTGTTTGTTTGTTTGTTTGGAAGACTTTCAATGACCCCTTCTATTTCTTTAGGGGTTATGGGACTGTTTAGATGATCTATTTGGTCCTGATTTAATTTTGGTATTTGGTATCTGTCTAGGAAATTGTCCATTTCCTCCAGATTCTCCAGTTGTGTTGAGTATAGACTTTTGTAGTAGGATCTGATTATTTTTTTTAATTTCCTCTGTTTCTGTTGCTTTTTCCCCCTTTTTGTTTCTAATTTTGCTAATTTGGATACTTTCTCTGTGCCCTTTGGTCAGTCTGGCTAAGGGTTTATCTATCTTGTTGATTTTCTCAAAGAACCAGTTCCTGGTTTTGTTGATTCTTTGTATGGTTCTCTTTGTTTCTACTTGATTGATTTCGGCCCTGAGTTTGATGATTTTCTGTCTTCTACTCTTCCTGGGTGAATTAGCTTCTTTTTCTTCCAGAGCTTTCACATGTGCCATTAACCTGCTAGTGTTTGATCTCTCCTGTTTCTATTTGGAGGCACTCGGGGCTATGAGTTTTCCTCTTAGCACTGCTTTCATTGTGTCCCAAAGATTTGGGTATGTTGTGCCTTCATTTCCATTAAATTCTAAAAAGTCTCTGATTTCTTTCTTTATTTCTTCTTTGGCCGAGGTGTCATTGAGTAGAGTATTGTTCAGCCTCCATGTGTATGTGGGCTTTCTGTTGTTTTTGTTGCTATTGAAAACCACTCTTACACCATAGTGATCTGATAGGAGACATGGGATAAGTTTGATCTTTTTATATTTGTTGAGGTCTGTCTTGTGACCAATTATATGGTAGATTTTGGAGAAGGTATCATGAGGTGCAGAGAAAAAGGTATATTCTTGTGCTTTAGGGTGAAATGTTCTATAAATATCAGTCAAATCCAATTGGTCCAAAGCTTCAATTAGTTTTACTGTGTCCCTGTTTAGTTTCTGTTTTGCTGATCAGTCCATTGAGGAGAGTGAAGTGTTGAAGTCCCCCACAATTATTGTGTTAGGTGAAATGTGTGCTTTGAGCTTTAGTAAAGTTTCCTTTACGAATGAGGGTGCCCTTGCATTTGGTGCATAGATGTTCAGAATTGAAAGTTCTTGGTGGATTTTTTCGCTGACCAGCAAGAAGTGTCCTTCCGTGTCTCTTTTGATGACTTTAGGTTGAAAGTCAATTTTATCTGATATTAGAATTGCTACTCTGGCTCATTTCCTGAGACCATTGGCTTGTAAAATTGTCTTCCAGCCTTTTGTTCTAAGTTAGTTTTTGTCTTTAACACTGAGATGTGTCTCCTGTATGCAGCAAAATGTAGGGTACTGTTTCCTTATCCAGTCTGTTAGTCTATGTCTTTTTATTGGGGAATTGAGTCCATTGATGTTTAGAGATATCAAGGAATAGTGATTATTACTTCCTGTCATTTTTGTTGTTATTTTTATATTTGAGTGATTATCTTCTTTTGGGTTTGATGAAAGAAGGTAACTATCTTGCTTTTTCCAGGTGTAGTTTCCCTCCTTGTATTGGAGTTTTCCTCCTATTATTCTTTGCAGAGCTGGGTTTGTAGAAAGATATTGTGTAAATTTGGTTTTGTCATGGAATATCTTGGTTTCTCTATGTATGGTGATTGAAAGTTTTGCTGGGTATAGTAGTCTTGGCTGACATCTGTGTTCTCTTAGAGTCTGCATGAGATCTGCCCAGGATCTTCTAGCTTTCATGGTATCTGGTGAGAAGTCTGGTGTGATTCTGATAGGTCTTCCTTTATATGTTACTTGGCTTTTTTCTCTTACTGCCTTTAATATTCTTTCTTAGTTTAGTGCATTTGGGGTTTTGATTATTATGTGACGGGAGATATTTCTGCTCAGGTCCAGTCTGGAGTTCTGTAGGCTTCTTTTATATTCATGGGCATTTCTCTCTTTAAGTTGGGAAAATTTTTTCTTCTATAATTTTGTTGAAGATATTTGCTGGCCCTTTCAGTTTCAAATCTTCACTCTCATCTATACCTATAATCCTTAGGTTTGGTCTTCTCATTGTGTCCTGGATTTCCTGGATGGTCTGGGATACAAGCTTTTTGCATTTTGCATTTTCTTTGACTGTTGAGTCAATGGTTTCTATGGTATCTTCGGCATCTGAGATTCTTTCTTCCATCTCTTGTATTCTATTGTTGATATTTGCATCTATGGCCCCTGATTTCTTCCCAAGGTTTTCTATCTCCAAAGTTGTCTCCCTCTGTGATTTCTTAGTTGTTTATACTTCTGTTTTTAGATCTAGGATGGTTTTGCTCAGTTCCTTCATTTGTTTGTTTGAGTTTTCCTTTAATTCTTTAAGAGATTTTTATGTTTCCTCTTTCATGACTTCTGCCATTTGACTCACTTTCTCCTGCATTTCTTTAAGTTTTGTGTGTGTGTGTGTGTGTGTGTGTGTGTGTTTCTTCTTTATTGGCTTCTATATCTTGAGCCTTATTCTCCTGAATTTCTTTAAGTGATTTTTTGTGTTCCCATTTTACAGGTTTCTAGCATATTCATGTTTCCCTGTATTTCTTTAAGAGATTCATTTATGTCCTTTTTGTGTTCCTTTTGTGTTTTATTTTTAATACAAGTTCTTTTTCTGATTCATTGTTCTGTCTTCCAGGTTAGGGCCAAGGGTCTTCCAGTGGAGATCCTGTCTTTGTTTCTCATCTGCTAGCAGGAAACAGAAACACTTTGAATCAGAGTGAACTGATGCCCAGTTGTCAACCACTTTTACCTATGTGATATCAAAGATAGAGAGGAGATATTAATATAATTAAGATTAAAGTGAGTGATGAGCTGAATCTTAAGTTTGGGGATCACTGTGCTTTCTATCTTTTCATATAAAACATAACCTGAGACCAGGTGTCACATATTATGTGAAATATGAATTATGAAATGTGTTTATGTGGAAATCACCAGTACTCATTTCTACTCACAAATTTTTTAAAGTAACAATGACATTTTAGACTCTTGCTGATAAATTGGTTTCTCCCTTTAGTAATTATTCAACTTTGCATCTTATCTATCTTTATATTCACCAAAACACCTAAAAGAATATTTTAAATCAACAACTAAAATACTAAAAGAAAATTGGTGTACATGAATGAAAGGAACAAAAAGATTTTGTTTTTTGTAATTGTTTAATATCCTCTAACTTGAGTTAACATGAATCAAATATCAACTTGAACATTTACCTAATAGTGTAAGAAATTCAGTTGTTATCATGTACCACCCATAGTGAAAGCATACCAATTCCCAATGAAGAGGAAAATTAATTGTGTTTTTATGAAATGAACTGCTCAGTACTTACCACTGAGAATGAGTTAATGATCCCTGATGACTTGAATTCACACTGGAATTCAGAGCCTCTGCAAGGACTTATCCTTAGTCATGGAGACAGCTTTGTAGCTATAAAATCATAACAATCTTGAACTTCCTACACTGAAATAAATTGTTATTTCAAGAGGTAAGATTTTTACTTTTTTGCTAAATGAATATAATTTATTCTTTGAAAATATACTACACTTATAAACTATGGTAGAGAATTAAGTCAGATGGAATCAAGGAATGGTGGAGCATAAGGGGATTAAACATTTATGGAATCAACTTATATTTCCATTGGCAAAGTATTCTGAATAATCAGTCATAATACTAAGTTGTCAAAGATTTCTCATTTATCCTTCTCCTGGTAATACCACAAACCAACACAACTTTCACTGGTGTGCATTCACATACTAGTCACCAAAATACTAAAAAGTGCAGTAGCATTGAGATGCTTTTGTGGCTTACTGCTAAGGAATATCAGGTGTAAAGACATTCTTTGCTTATAGACTGATGATTTCAGAATCTTAGTCACTACTGTGGACAAATGAAGATTTAAAGATAAAACATGAGGAGTCAGATTCAATCTACTTCTTACTGGAGGAACCTTCATAAAGCTGTTAACTTGCTAGTTTGAAAATATATTGAGCTGTATCCTCTGTTGAAAATTGTGTGAGTTTATTCCATCATACTCCCGTGAGAAAACACTGTAAGACTAGGAAATGATCTGGTGTGTTTTAATAAAAATAATAGTGCACTAAATATTTTTCATAATTTATATTATGAATTTGATATTTCAAATTATTTTAGAGAACAGTGATATTTTTAGAATCATTTAAAATATTTAATGAGATTACAGCAGGAAATGTCCTATGTAATTTTAGTGCATATTTTTTCTGTTTCCCAGCTCTGACAAGATTTGTATTCTTTAAAATTTTGATCAAAATAAAGTAAAATTACTTACTGTTTCCAAAGCACATAGTTTATCAATTATTAAATTAAATCAATAAGAAACCTGATATTCTGTGAAAATAACAGATAACCATAAAATATTTTAAACTCATATATTATTTGGATATATATCTAAATATTCATATTGTTATTTGGAATGGATTCAGCAAAAGTCAGCAATTATCGAATACTTCATTATATAATTTTACAATTGTAAATTTTTGTACACATAACTGCTTATTTTTTATAAGTACCACACTTTTACTTTTGAATTTATAGGTACACTTTATTATATACATAAATGTAAATTAAATGGTATTATTTGAAAGAAATATCCAGCATTTTATTTTGAAGTTTTAAAAAGAATCCATACATATAAATATGCAAACACTGAGAGTCTAATGTAATAAATCAATTGCATATTTTGAATGACATATTGTTTGTGATAGCTTCTATCTATATGTAAGTGGAAAGGCAGCCTCATATTCATAAATTCCATTCCTGTATGTCTCATTCATAGCCTTCGTCTGGCAGAAACTACATTGCTCCATGGCTTTCCAAGAGGATGGGAACCACAGTGCAGTGACAGAATTCATTTTATTGGGCTTAACAGATGACCCGGTCCTTAGAGTCATCCTCTTTACCATCATCCTTTGCATCTACCTGGTGTCTGTGTCTGGAAACCTCAGCACAATCCTTCTCATCAGAGTCTCTTCTCAGCTCCATCAACCCATGTACTTTTTTCTTAGTCACTTAGCTTCTGTTGACATAGGTTACTCATCTTCTGTCACACCCAATATGCTTTTCAACTTCCTGGTAGAGAAAAGTACCATCTCCTATCTTGGGTGTGCCATCCAGCTCAGCTTAGCTGCATTTTTTGGTACAATTGAATGCTTCATTCTGGCTACCATGGCTTATGATCGGTTTATGGCAATCTGCAACCCACTGCTTTATTCAACAAAAATGTCCACACAGGTCTGTATTCAATTGATTGTAGGATCTTATATAGGGGGTTTTGTTAATGCCTCGTCCTTCACCTTATTCTTCTTGTCTTTTCTCTTCTGTGGACCAAATAAAATCAATCACTTTTACTGTGATTTTGCTCCTTTGGTGGAGCTCTCTTGCTCTGATGTCAATGTCTCTGAAATTGTAACGTCATTTTTTTCTGGCTCAGTTATTATGATGACAGTGTCTGTCATAGCCATTTCTTACACCTACATCCTCATCACAGTCCTGAAGATGCACTCTGCCGAGGGTCGCCACAAGGCTTTCTCCACCTGCACTTCTCTCCTCACTGCAGTCACTCTGTTCTATGGAACAATCACATTCATTTATGTGATGCCAAATTCCAGATACTCCACAGACCAGAACAAGGTGGTGTCTGTGTTCTATATGGTGGTGATCCCTATGTTGAACCCACTTATCTACAGCCTCAGGAGTAATGAGATTAAGGATGCTCTGAAGAAATATCTTGGTAAAAAAATGTCTTCTTAAGATGTCTGACAATCCATTACTTTGCCACACTTTGTATAGCAGTGATATATAAAATGAATAATATTAAAAGGCAACTGGGAATTTTGGTTGAAGTACATGTTTTCACACATATTTTTAAAAAGTGGAAGTTTGGTAGTAATATACAGAGTGAATATTTGTACATTGCAAAGTAAGTCATGTGCATAGTAAGTTATATTTAATAAATATCAAGTATAACCAAACTTTTTCTACACAAAAATGTATGATAAAAAACATTTTTAATTGTAATCATATTTTAAAATGGTTTTATGGTATGTAGAAACTATTGACTGTATGTTTTTTAAAGCCTCAGCCTATTTTCTATAGCAACTACCCTTAAGTATATAATCCTATAGCAACTATAAGCAAAAACGAGTACACTAAGTGATAAAATTACAACAGATAAGACAGTAAAATTAGTGGAGATTTTTGTGGTAGAATCATCTATTCGATTGGGTCTTTCACACTCATAAGTACTAGATCCAGTCCTATGACTAGATTATCTTCTAGTCCTCTTGTGCCAACACTGGTTGCTTGTGGGAAGGGTGTCCCATATGAGGGCAATGAAATGATACAGTACAATGTGTTGCCCTAGGAAACATTCTGTTTTTACCTGTGATAGTGGAATTTAAATATGATAGTGGTATAGTCTATATGCTTCTACCTAAAAGCCATATTCAATTTCTCCTCTGTCCTTACTAGTCTCTCTATGACAGTGAATATCATTTTATTTATATTTTTCTCCTAACTTATTTCCTTATACTTGGAACCCTAACTGTTGAATCAGTTCCTTTATTTAGGAGCATAAAAATATTTTCTATGTCCCCATTTTGTGTTTCTACTTTTTTTCAGAAAGTTTATAGAATTGAGAGCAATATTGATCTACTTTTCATTGCCAGTGTCTCTATTTTATGTTGAATTCCTTCATGATAAATCATTCCAATAAAATGGCTAATTTAATATGTCTACTTGACACAATGCAGTGTTCAGATGTTTAATACAATAGCAATGCAAGTAAGCTTTGAATAATACGGAGTGGTAATTAGCAGCTACTATTCATTGAATATGGCACAATATCTCTCAGTGTGAACATTTTGGGGGGATCAGCTAAAAGCTTTGAGAATTAGAGCCTCTTCTGCCTCTAGCATGCTGTTGGACTCCAAACTGTAGCATCAACTCCTGATAGTATATTCACATTGTTCATCTACCCAATGGATTTTAAATTGACCAGTTATGCAATTTCATGAACATATTCCAGTTGGGTGGTGGTGGCACACGCCTGTAATCCCAGTACTCTGGGAGACAGAGGCAGGTGGATTTCTGAGTTTGAGGCCAGCCTGGTCAACAGAGTGAGTTCCAGGACAGCCAGGGCTACAGAGAAGCCCTGTCTTGAAAAAAAAAAACAAATCTAAAAAAAGAAAATGAACATATTCCATATGGGATATATATGTGGAACATATATAGAATATGTACATATGCACATATGCATGCATTTATGTATCAACAACAGAATACAAGAGATGGAAGAAAGAATCTCAGATGCCGAAGATACCATAGAAACCATTGACTCAACTGTCAAAGAAAATGCAAAATGCAAAAAGCTTGTATCCCAGAACATCCAGGAAATCCAGGACACAATGAGGAGACCAAACCTAAAGATTATAGGTATAGATGAGAGTGAAGATTTACAACTGAAAGGGCCAGCAAATATCTTCAACAAAATTATAGAAGAAAACTTTCCCAACTTAAAGAGAGAGATGCCCATGTATAGGGTCCTGTTTCCTTATCCAGTTTGTTAGTCTATGTCTTTTTATTGGATAACTGAGTCCATTGATGTTAAGAGATATTAAGGAATAGCGAATTGATCATCCTTGTCTCCTTGTACTAAGCTCAACTCCAAATGACACACTTCACAATAGCCACAGGTATCCTACACCAGATACATGCTCCACTATGTTTATAGCAGCCCTATTTATAATAGCCAGAAGCTGGAAAGAACCCAGGTATCCCTCAACAGATGAATGGATGCAAAAAAATGTGGTATATATATGCTATTATTAGAGGTAGTAAGATTTATACATATTTATGTATATGACATAGATTTAAATGGTGGAATAATTAGGAAGAGAAAGGGTGTTAATGTGTAGAAGATTAAAGATGTGGTGAGGGTAATGGAGGGGAATATGGTCAAAGTGGATAAAATACTTGAATAAAACTGTCATGAAACTGATGACTTCGTGCAGTGAACATAAACTCATTATTTTTTAACAAAATGAAAAATATAATGTTGTAGATAATGGAGCACATGGTTTGAAGACATGTGTGGGATGTGTATGTGTATGCATATGTCTGTGCCTGTCTGTCACTCTAACTGTAAGTGCTTGTGTGTATTGTTTCTGACAATGAATTTGTGAAAAAAAAAACATTTAATTCTGTTTCACATTTTTTATTCATCATTCAAATGTAAACTAGCATCATGAGGCACAAATCATGTCTTACAAAATTTTTTAAAAGAGCACTAATGATTACTGTCCATGCATCAATTGATACTTATCAGTTTAACATTTAAGGGAGGTTGTACATGAAAACATTCTCCCTGAAATTTATATACAGTATCTTTATTTCTGTCATTTGCATTATACAGCAGCTGTGAACACAGTAGGTGACAATACTCTATTCCAGTGTAATAGCTGACTGGATTATGCCCCCTGCCCAGAGGCAGTATTCCTGTCACAGATGAGACCAAGAAACAACACGATTATAACAGTTGTTTCTTTTGGTGTTATCAGAGGCTGCTACATTTCATTTGTCATGTTTCTAGCAATTTACTCAGACACTTTAATAGGCAATGTGAGCATAATCATGCTAATCAGAAGCAACCCTCATCTCCACAACTTCATGGGCTACTTCCTCAGCCATTTGGCATTTGTAAACATTGGGTACTCCTTATCAGTCACACCCATCATGCTGAAGGTCTTTCTCACATTTATCTTTGTGTCTGGCTGTATATATCAACTGTGTTCTGTAGTGACATTTGGTTCATCTAGGAGCTTCATGCTGGCTTCTATGGCCAATAATGGCTTAGTCATCTATACACCTCTGATCTACTCATATGTGGATAACCTCCATAGTCTGCATCTTCCTAGTGACAACTTCTTCCCTAAGTAGATGGGCAAATGCTTAGACATTTACTTGCTGTTTATCAAATCTGTGTTTAAGTAGACTGAATAAAGAGAATCACCTTTTCTGTAAATAACCTTTAAGTGTTTAAAGTTGATGCATATTTATTGTGCTAATAATAAATAGTAATTTTGTATACATTTAAGTCTATCACAGTCACAAACAAATTATATCAATAGGAAATAGGTTTGAATTTAATGGAATCGACCATACAAAGTTTTATCAGAAAGGATTAGTAGAATGGTTTTCTGTACTATACAACAGTTGAAAAGCATAGTCTTGGTAAATTTTTACAACTAATATATAAGTAGGATTGCTCAAAAAAAAAAAGGTTTCATGGTATGATTAAGGCTTTTTCAACGTATGGTCACTGGATGGTTTTAGAGAAACACTTCCATCAATATCACTAACTTCAGCCTCAGAGAATATTCCACAAGGGACATACAAAATGTGAACTCTAGAAGGAGTGTTGGAATGTTGTGTAGTTATTTCTTCCCAATGGAACTATACCATTTAGGGGGAACAAAAGTTCTTAAGACCTGGGAAATAATACAATAATTCAAAGCTGGTGGTGTATACAAAATGATAAGGCTCAGGAAGTTCAAAAACCAAGATCCATAAGACCCTTTCCCAAAATTTTACAGGCAGTATTATTTCCATGAGGGAGAAGACTGGCTGGGCAAACTATGTGCAAGATATATAAGAAATAACAAGAGTTGAGCTTTCATGAGTCATTCTGTATGCTGGGGTGGAAGTTCAGTATTGGAGCTTTCATTCAGCCAAGCTCCTGTAATCAACTTCACACCAATACTCATGTAAGTCAAGTCAAAAAACTCATTGAGTAATGCAGGGATGAAATAGTTTCTTTGGTCACTTGTCAGTGCCATATTTTGGATGAATAGATATATTGTCATTATTACCTAAAAGTCATACAACAATATGTCTGTGACCAAGATGATTTTGTTATATTCTCCAATAATTACAGCATCCCCACAAGATATCAATGAAGCTTCCTTGGACAAAAAAATAACTGCTTAAAATTCAGAGAGTAGCTGGACATACAGTGTTAATTCCCAATTAATATATCTTCAATTTAACTGCTACACCTAATTCTCAATGAACATCACATAAGAGGGGACAACAGAATATAAGAGCCAGAAGACAAGGATGCTTGGTGTCTTCTAGACATAATAAGAAAATGACACCTGTGAAATCTCAACAGTTTGACATAAGAAACTAGAACTGAACAATGTCAGTAACAGTTGACATGACAGCACAGGCCCTAGACCTAGTTGAAGAACTTTAGGCAATTAATGGGCTACTAAAGCAGGAGAATCAGTCTTGTCCAGGGACAAGCTCATGAGAAGTATGTAGTCTCCTACATCCTTCCTTAATTACATATACTTATTAGCTGAACTAAATGAACTCAGCAGTGTGTGTGTGTGTGTGTGTGTGTGTGTGTGTGTGTGTAAAACAATAATTTAGAAGTTAGAAATTTGAGAGGGAATTGGGAGGTAAAATGAGGAAGTGGTGGAAGTGTGGGGTAGAAATAATATGAGTAGCTTATCCATATATGAAACCGTCAAGATTTAATTTAAAATAATGGTTATAAGTGGGACTGCTTGAGATTCTCCTTTGTACTTTGTACTACTATTGATATTATCATTGTTCAGGTCTTATCTAAACTGATATTTTTGAGTTGGTATTATGAGTACATATTCTCTAAATTTCCAGAAGACATATATGTACAGATGACTTAATCCTTTGTTTCTTATAATATTTCTATTCCCTCTTTCAAGATGTTCATCTAGCCTTCAGAGCATGTGTGTTATAGATATTTGAGCTAGGTGCTCTACAATAATTTGATCTCTGTATTTTAATCAGTTGTGGTTTTCTGTGATAGTCTTATGTTACAAAGATAATGTTCTTTGATATGGAATGACAGCTTCACCTATTTGTTGGTACAAAGATACACTTTAAAATGCTGTTAGGAATTACGTTATGTTGATCTAGTAAAGTGTCAGTAGGAGGTTCATAACCTCATATAGTAGGAGATGATAACCTTCACTTACCCAGGATACCCAGATAGATTGCTAATATCAGGTACGACTTCCCAGGTGTTGAACAATGTGTTGCTAGAGGCAGAATAAATCACTTCCAAAAATGAGCTCTCTAATTAATTATCAAATGCAAAATGGTCAACATTGAAGTCATATACACAGAAGAAACCTTAAGCAAACTGCAGAGGTTATGTTTATATATTTACTAACTAAAATATACCTAATAAGAAAAATTGAAGAAAAAGATCATCATCTTGAGAAGGAGTAGAAGGGAGTGGAGGGAGGAGGGAAGAAATGAAAGAAAGGGAAGTGGCATAATTATATTTTAATTAAAATCAAAATATACTGGGAAATGTGACCTAAAATATGAAATTAATGATAAATAAGGCAGTAGGTGCAGCTTCACATCAGTCTCAAAGGCAACTGTTAGGAGAGTTGGAGCAGAAGACTTGCTTCTATACTTTACATGACATCGAATCAAAGGGACTGCTTAATGAGAATCAACATGTCTGATCTTGACTTTAATATCATGATGGTTGAGTGCATACCATGATTTATCTTTTAAGACTGGGTTACCTCACTTAGTATGATGTTCTCCAGATCCATCCATTTGTCTAAGAATTTCATGAATCCATTGTTTCTAAGGGCTGAATAGTACTCCATTGTGTAAATATACCACATTTTTTTTTTATCCATTCCTCCGTTGAAGGACACCTAGGTTCTTTCCAGCTTCTGGCTACTACAAATAGGGCTGCTATAGTCTAGAAACTTTGAATACCCAAGACGTAATCCACAAATTAAATGATGTCCAAAAAGAATGAAGGAGTGGCCCCTGGTTCTGGAAAGACTCAGTGCAAGAGTACAGGGGAATTCCAGAACAGGGAAGCAGGAAGGGGTAGATGGAGGAACAGGGGGAGGGAAGAGGGCTTATGGTACTTGTGGGGAGCGGGGACCCAGAAAAGGGGAAATCATTTGAAATGTAAATAAAAATATATCAATAAAAAAAATAAAGCCCCGATGGAAAAAAAAATCATGATGATGCAGTCAGTCTTGGTTCTGGGATGGCATGGTATCTGGGGCTTCTGAATAAAATATCAATTCAATCTCAGAAATGTTTCTTTATACCATTTGCCATATTCTGTATTTAATATGTGCATATATGGTCTAGTGACTTCACTGACATCTAAATTTCCTACAAGTTTCACTTTTATTAAGCTATCTTCAGTGTTTATCTAGTTCCTATAACTATAACAAATATTCAACACATATTTTAGAGCAAAAAGAATGAAGGAACAATTCCCCCATATGTGGCTGAGAAACCTCATTGGAGTCAGTCATATAAAACATACATCCTACTATCCAATCTGACCTGAATTATGAATTTATACTAACCCTGACATGACCCAAGAATACATTCATAAAGTAGTATAAATTCAGCCTCTCTTAACTTTCATTTGCAAAAGGTGACCGTGTGTGTGTGTGTGTGTGTGTGTGTGTGTGTGTGTGTGCATGCCTGCATTCATGTATGTGTCTGTGTTTGTGTATGTGTTATGTGTGAATGTATGATGTATGTCTGAGTTCATGTGAGTTCAGGTGACTGCATGTCATAGTGTGCATATGAAGATCAGAAGATAATGTCACTGTTGTTCCTGACTTTCTAATATTTTTGAAACAGTAACTTTCTAGTCTTTCACCAATCTAAACTCCAGGCTTGTGGACCAGGAATTTTTTGGTGAGGACTATGCCTCTGCCTCTTCTCTGACAACAGGGTCAGGAAAAACGTCAGTCAAAATTGACTGATGTTCTTTGTTCAAGCACTTTTGTCAGGTGATATCAAGGGTACAATATAGAACTTAATGGAGGTATGGAAAAGGTGATCTAACTGTGGAGGATCACTGTGCCTTCCATCCACCTTCATAGCATGAAATCTGAGACCAGCTGTCACATGTTTGAGGTATAAATTGTGAATTAGTAATTCTTAAAAAAATGTCCATACCTCTTTCGATATACTATTTTCTAGGTAGAAATTTTTATACACTTTCCTATAAAAGTTGTGAATGTCTCAAATAATTATTCAACTTTGGAATCTCATGGTTCTCTATATTCATCAAAATACCTAATAGTTGTTAATAGATGTGTGTTATATCAACAACTAATATAATAAAAAACTGGTACACCTTAATTAAAGAAACAAAAAATAAACAAGAAGTTCATTCTACCTAAGATAATTTGTTATAATGTACATCCAAAACTTAGCAAGTAAAAGTAGACCAAGACTCACCTAAAGAGGAAAACAAGACATTACTTAAGATTAAGAAATTCATTGAAAATTAGTTCTGGTTGTGTAAAATGAATACTTTAGTACTCACTGGGAATAAGATAATGATCCCTGGTGCTTTAAATTCACACTGGAATCCAGTGCCTATGTGGGGACTTATTTTCAGAAACAAATGATGACAATGGAGACAGCTTTGCAGCTATAAAATTATAATAACTTTAAGCTTATTACTTCACAATGAATGCTTGATTGAAGAGGTAAGTTTTGATATTTACACATTTTAACATTAAGTTTTGAGATTTATGAATTATGGTAGAGAAACAAGTCACATGGATTCAAGCAATTCTGTAAAAGAACAAAACAACCAGTCTTATAGAATCACATATTTCATAGGCAAATTATCCAAAATGATCAAGCATAAAAGTAAGTTTTCAAACACTTTTGTTTACTCATTCCTTAGTAGGATCAGAAAACAACATGACCTTCAAGTGTGTACACACATAGCATTCATCCAAAAAGCTAAAATGTGCACTAACTGAAATATTTTGGTGGCTTACATATAGGGAATATCATGTGCAAAGTCATACTTTGTGTACAGACTGAATACTCTAACATAACAGGTATCACTGTGGAAAAATGGAAATGTAAATATAGAATTTGGTAGATGAGAGAGATCTGCCCTTTGTTAGGTGAACCTTCTAAACCTATTGAACCTATGTTTTATTCTAGATATATATTGAGCAGTGTGTTCTGTTGAAAATTATGTGAATTTAATACATCAAATTACAATATACAAAATACTGGGACATTGGGAAAGAAATGTTTCTTGATGAAAAGTGCATCATAATGCGTTAAATATTCATATTATATATAATAATAAATTTATTATTTCAAATTTCTTTAAAGAGTGATGATCTACTTAGAATCATTTAAATATTTAATGAGATTACAATAGAAAGTTGCATTTGTTATTTAGTGTGATCTCTCTTCAGCTTCTCAGTTCTAACAAAAAAATTTATCTTTTTTTAAAAATTAATTCAAGACATGACCTTACTTAGAGAAATGATAGACTTGTGATCAGTTTCACCAACATAGAGCCTCTCAATGTGTTAATGTGGGAAAGCTGAAATGTTACTATGTTATATCTCCCTAATTTCTATGTATTCTCAAGTGCATTGACACCTTTCATTTGGAGTGTGGTTACTATTAAGAACAGACTAAGCCTGTCTTTTGTATATAAAATTCTCTTTTTAAAGACTTGATATTTTAATTTGTGTTTATGTTTATCTTCTACATTTACACATATGAAAATACATGCAATGCATGACTAGTGCATTTGAAGATCAAAATAGTGTATTGGTTCCCCATAACTGGAATAGCAAACTTCTATGAGAAACTGTATGAGTGCTGAAAATATAAAACCCAGGTTCTCTACAAGTCAAAATGGATTCTTAATCACTGAACCATTTCTTCAGCCCCATAATTCTGTCACTTTTTATGTATGCTACTTAACTTAAAACTGACTTTTCTTTCAAAATAAAAACAGTAACATATATTAATGGATTATGGAAATGGAAAATAGAAACATACAAATTTTTAAATCCTGTACTGGTAATGTAGAAAGCATTCAATAAAACTTAACAAAGAGTTAAGTATTCCTTAAAGAATTCTATGCTTTTGCATTTTAATTCTTTGTCACACTTATAATAAATCTATGTTATTAAGACTTGTATATTTATCTGTTCATTTATGTGAAGAAAATGATGCAGGAAACATACCATGTGTACATGCCAAAGAACAACATTCAGAAGTTGTTTCTCACCTCCCATCATATTAGTACCAGCAATCGAACTCAGTCTGTCAAGAGTCAGAATTTATAGGGAGAACCTTTATGTGAAAAGCTGTCTCACCAGGCAAAGTCTGATGATTTTAAATCTACAGCTTTAATGATAATTAAGTATGTTTTATTGCAAATGAATGTAAACAATGGGTAAATATTATTTATTACATATTTCTAAGGCTTCTGCTTAAACAATTTTAAAGGTCTTATTTCACACAAACAGTGAAAACACTTCGGAAAATAACCATTTTGATAAAATTTTTGAATAATATATATTAGCTTCTAATGTTCTTTGTGAATGTATTAAATGAAATCAAGTGAACTGTTTATAAATACTTTCTTGTACTGTATCCATTACAGCCTTGATCTGGCAACAGTTACACTGCCCATGGCTTTCCTGGAGGATTGGAACCACACTAAAGTGACAGAGTTCATTTTATTGGGTTTAACTGATGACCCAGTCCTTAGAGTCATTCTCTTCACCATCATTCTGTCCATCTACCTGGTGACTCTGTCTGGGAACTTCAGCACCATCCTTCTCATCAGAGTCTCTTCCCAGCTCCATCACCCCATGTACTTTTTCCTTAGCCACTTGGCATCAGTTGACATGGGATATTCATCTTCTGTCACACCCAATATGCTTTTCAACTTCCTGGCAGAGAAAAACACCATATCCTACACTGGATGTTCAATACAATTTGGATCAGCTGCTTTCTTTGGGACAGTTGAATGTTTCCTTCTGGCCACCATGGCTTATGATCGTTTTGTAGCCATATGCAACCCACTGCTTTATTCCATCAAAATGTCCACACAAACCTGTATCCAGTTGGTTTTAGGATCTTATATAGGAGGGTTTCTTAATGCTTCCTTTCCATGGTTTCTTTTTTTTCTTTTCTCTTTTGTGGACCAAATAGAATCAATCACTTTTACTGTGATTTTGCTCCTTTGGTGGAACTATCCTGTTCTGATATTAGTGTCTCTGTAGTTGTTACTTCAATTTTTTCTGCCTCAGTTATTATCATCACAGTGTTTGTCATAGCCATTTCCTACACCTATATCCTCATCACCATCTTGAAGATGAGCTCCACTGAAGGCCACCACAAGGCCTTCTCCACCTGCACCTCCCACCTCACTGCAGTCACTCTGTTCTATGGAACTGTTACATTTATTTATGTGATGCCAAAGTCTAGTTACTCCACTGACCAGAATAAGGTAGTGTCTGTGTTCTACATGGTGGTTATCCCCATGTTGAACCCCATCATCTACAGCCTCAGGAATAATGAGATTAAGGGTGCTCTAAAGAGACAGCTTAGTAAGAAAACATTTTCTTAATCTATTATGTTGTAACACACACACATACATACACACATATAGATAGATGATAGATAGATAGATGGACTGATAGATAGATAGATAGATAGATAGATAGATAGATAATCAATGGCAGTCACCCAAGACTCATGTGACCCCATCTTATTTTTGGTTATTATCTGCCTTATTAATCTTTATACCCCTCATTTTTCCTATAGTATATATAGATATTTTGTTATTTCTTTTTTTGAATTTTATGTCTTTGAGATTCTTATACATTGTATTTTGATAATGTCCCACCCTATCCCCAACTCCTCTCAATATAGCTTCCTCTCCTACACTACCAATTCCATTTTCTTTTATTTTGACAAATAATATTTGTGCTGCCTGCATAAACTTAGTTGTATAGGAATCCTCTGAACCATGATTTGCCTTCCATAGGCTAATTTCTCTTCATCTGGCAGATACTACTTTCCAATAACTCTTCAACTGGGCATGGAATTTGTAGACATTTTCTCTACCCATTATAACATTTTATCTGCTTTGAATTTATAAATTCTAACAGAGCTACCATGAGTTCCTATCAATAGCATTCTGCTGTCTCCTCAAAACTATGTATTTTGCAGTCAACTACTACCTCTGCCCCTTGCAATCTTCCCTTTCATAATGATTCTTGAGTTTGGAGAGAATAGAACGTGAATTAGCTGTTCCATTTAGAGCTGAATATTCTACAGTTTTCAATTCTCTGAGCATTGACAAGTTATATGTTAATCACCATCTACTGCAAAAAGAAGCTGTGCTAATTCTAGTTGGGAAATGTACTAATCTATAAGTATAATGATAAGCCATTATAAGTGATTTAATACTATGTCCAGTTAGCTGGATAATGGTTATCGAATCTTCCCTAGGACCTATCACTTCTCCAGAACATGTTTAAGCCCTAATATAGTGTTAGGTGTTGGTTTCATCTTACTGATCTTGTCCTAGTTCCATTCAGAAAGTAGTTGATTACTCCCATGACATCTGTGCCACTATAACAGCAGGAGGGATGTCTTGTCACATTGGTTAGCTTGTAGAAGTCCTATGACAAATTTCCTATAATACAATATGATATATAAAATCATGGTCATTATAGGCTACTCCTACTTTAACATATTAATTCATTCATCTACTTCAAAATAGAATTCAGATACTCTCTGTCTTCCCAGTTTTTTCTTGAATTACCCTTACTTGCTTTTTTCTTAAGATTATCAGGATCAGTGTTCTTGCTATTATCCATCTGGCAGTGTTTTGTCCATTCTCCGTATATACACAACTTTCTTCATTTTCTGCTCAAATATCATTTTCATTGATAGCTTACTCAAGCTAAAATTATTGACCTCCACTACCTTGCTACAATTACCTTTGCCACCTCATATCAGTTCTATTTTTCTTCTCCACCACATTTCTAAGTTTGAAACTTTTCATTCTTTGTTAGTCTACTTCTAGTCTACTATGTATTGCAGTATCAATTTCATCAGAATTATTTTATTCAGTAACATCTTTAGTATCTACTTGGTTCGATAATATTCAACATCTAGATACAATGTTTCAATGGTTAGCCTGTATCTACCAATGAATCAATTGCAATCCCTGCCAAAATATTTGAAAAAATTTGAGTTCATGAAAGCAGATGACAGTTTTTTATACCTTTTCCATTTCTTCTTCCTAAACTATCTTCAAACATGTCAAGAAAGAACTAGAATTTTTCAGATATATAAATTATTGTTTCATATTAGTTAATTATTTTAATTTTTATTTCCCAATTACCAAAGCTGAGATAATATTAATTTATTATCTCCCAATTATCAAAGCTCAGATAATACTAATGTAAAATTCAAAAAATAGTTAAACATTCCATTGAACTTCAGACATACAGATCCAATGTTAATTGAGAAGCTAGTCTTTACGTTCAGGAATTTGGTGGTTGTATTACTAAAGTTCTAAAGTCTCATGTAGTCAGAAGTATCTTAAAAATTTACCCAATATTCTGAGGTGTTTGTCAAGTGATAAAGACTAGTAACAAGCTCTAAGAAGGGATAAGTATACAGCTCCCAACACAAGAGTTGTTAATATGGAGAAGACTCTCCAAAGGAAAAGTCAATGTCACCTTGCCTGATAATCCGGCCTTGACCCTATGACCTACGTTGTCAAAGGAATAAAACCAAGTCACATAAGTGCTCTCTCTCTCTCTCTCTCTCTCTCTCTCTCTCTCTCTCTCTCTCTCTCCTTCTCCCTCTCCCTCTCTCTCTCTCTCCCTCTCCCTCTCTCCCTCTCCCTCTCCCTCTCTCTCTCTCTCTCTCTCTCTCTCTCTCTCTCTCTCTCTCTCTCTCTCTCACACACACACACACACACACACACATACTGAAAAAGAAAAGAAACTAATGAAGTAGATTAAACAGACCAAAATACACAAGGGGATAGAATTAGGAGTAGAATGTGAGACTGGATAATTTGTAGATACAGCTCAGTGAATAAGTGCACATTCTATGCTTGTGGAAGACCTGAGTTCAGTTCCCAGAACCTACATTGTGGCTTACAACTATCTACAACTCCAAGTCATGGGGATTCAAAACACTCTTCTGTCTTCTTTATGCAGCAGGCATTCACATAAAAAGTAAAAATAATCCTTAAAAAAGAAAGGATCAGGGCACTTGGAGGGGTTCCCTGCCACCATCTTTGCTCCCAGATGGACAGCACAGGCAGCTCCAGGTACATAGAGATATCCCAAGTTTAACATCACTTGGGACACAGACCTCCAGGCTTCTGCCTGCACCCAAGACCTGGGCAGCTCTGCGTGTCATCTGCATGCCAGCACTCTCGTGTATAATTTGCCCTGCAGAGAAATCTACACTCTGAGGGGATCCCAGCTGCTATCTTTGCTCCTAGATGGACAGGACAGGCAACACCAGGTATGCAGAGATATCCGGAGTTTAACATTGCTTGGGACACAGTCCTCTGGGCTTCTGCATGCATCCAAATCCTGGTAATCTTTGCATGTGGTCTGTGTGCCAGCCCTGTCATGGGTTATTTTCCCTGCAGAGTAATCATCACTTGGAGGTGCTCCCTGCCACCATCTTCACTTCCAGATGGACAGCACAGGCAGCTCCTTCTTTCATCAAACCCAAAAGAAGATAACCACTCAAACATAAAAATAACATCAAAAATAACAGGGAGTAATAATCACTGTTCCTTAATATCTGTTAACATCAATGGACTCAATTCCCCAATAAAAAGACATAGACTAACAAACTGGATATATAAAGACAACCCTACATTTTTCTGTATATAGGAAACACACCCCTGTCAAAGACAAACACTACCTCAGAGTATAAGGGTGGAAAACAATTTTACATGCAAATGGCCTCAGGAAACAAGCCAGAGTAGCCATTCTAATATCATATAAAATTGACTTTCAACTTAAAGTCATCAAAAGGGACACAGAAGAACATTTATTACTGGTCAAAGGAAAAATTGACCAAGAAGAACTCTCAACTCTGAACATCTATGCTCCAAATGCAAGGGCACTCTCATTCATAAAAGAAACTTTACTAAAGCTCAAAGCACACATTGCACCTAACACAATAATTGTGGATGACGTTAACACTCTGCTCTCCTCAATGGACCGATCAGGAAAATAGAAACTAAACAGGGATGTAGGGAAACTAATAGAAGCTTTGTACCAATTGGAGATATATATATATAACATTTGATCCCAAAGCAAAAGAATATACATTTTTCTCAGCACCCCATGGTACCTTCTCCAAAATCAACCATATAATTGGTCACAAGATAGACCTCAACAGAAATAAGAATGAACTAATCCAATGCCTCCTATCAGTTCTCTCTGGAGTAAGAGTGGTCTTCATTAGAAACAAAAACAACAGAAAGCCCACATATACAAGAAAGCTGATCAATACTCTACTCAATACCTTGATCAAGGAAGAAATAAAGAAATCAAACACTTTCTAGAATGTAATGAAAATGAAGGCACAGCATAGCCAAATTTATGGGACACAATGAAAGCAGTGGTAAGAGGAAAACTCCTAGCCTTGAGTGCCTCCAAAAAGAAACTTTGGAGAGTATAAACTAGCAGCTTAATGGCACACTTTAAAGCCCTAGAACAAAAAGAAACAAATTCACCCAAGAGGACTAGAAGACAGGATATCATCAAACACAGGGCTGAAATCAATTAAGTAGAAACAAAGAGCCTCCATGTGTATGTGGGCTTTCTGTTGTTTTTGTTGCTATTGAAAACCACTCTTACACCATAGTGATCTGATAGGAGACATGGGATAAGTTTGATCTTTTTATATTTGTTGAGGTCTGTCTTGTGACCAATTATATGGTAGATTTTGGAGAAGGTATCATGAGGTGCAGAGAAAAAGGTATATTCTTGTGCTTTAGGGTGAAATGTTCTATAAATATCAGTCAAATCCAATTGGTCCAAAGCTTCAATTAGTTTTACTGTGTCCCCAGTTTCTTTTCGATTAGTTTCAGTGTGTCAGGTTTTATGTGGAGGTCCTTGATCCATTTGGAGTTGAGTTTAGTACAAGGAGATAAGAATGGATTGATTCACATTCTTCTGTATGCTGACCTCCAATTGAACCAGCACCATTTGTTGAAAAGTCTATCTTTTTTCCACTGGATGCTTTCAGCTCCTTTGTCGAAGATCAAGTGACAATTGGTGTGTTGGTTCATTTCTGGGTCTTCAATCCTATTCCATTGATCCACTTGCCTGATATTGTACCAATACCATGCAGTTTTTATCACTATTGCTCTGTAGTAAAGTTTAAAGTCTGGGATACTGAATCCCCCTGAAGTTCACTTGTTTGGTTAGAGTCACCCCAAGATACTTTATGCTGTTTGTACCTATTGTGAAGAGTGTCAGTTCCCTAATTTCTTTCTCAGTCTGCTTATTCTTTGGATATATAAAAGCTACTGATTTGCTTGAGTGGATTTTTTAGCCAGCCACTTTGCTGACGTTGTTTTTCAGCTGTAGGAGTTCTCTAGTAGAATTTTTAGTGTCACTTAAGTATACTATCATATCATCTGCAAATAGTGATAGTTTGACTTCTTCCTTTCCAATTTGTATCCCTTCGACTTCCTTATGTTGTCTAATTGCTCTAGCTAGGACTTCAAGAACTATATTGAAAAGATATGGAGAGAGGGGGCAGCCTTGCCTAGTCCCTGATTTTAGTAGGATTGCTTCAAGTTTCTCTCCATTTAGTTTGATGTTGGCTACAGGTTTGCTGTATATTGCTTTTACTATGTTTAGGTATGAGCATTGAATTCCTGTACTTTTGGAAACAATGACTTCATGAAATTCTTAGACAAATGGATGGAGCTAGAGAACATCATACTAAGTGAGGTAACCCAGTCTGAAAAGATCAATCATGGTATGCACTCACTGACAAGTGGATATTAGCCTAGAAACTTTGAATACCCAAGACATAATCCACAAATTAAATGATATCTGAAAAGAATGGAGGAGTGGCCCCTGGTTCTGGAAAGACTCAGTGCAAGAATATAGGGGAATTCCAGAACAGGAAAGTGGGAAGGGGTAGATGAAGGAACAGGGGGAGGGAAGAGCGCTTATGGGACTTGCAGGGAGTGGGAACCCAGAAAAGGGGAAATTATTTGAAATGTAAATAAAAATATATCAATAAAAAAAGAAAAATAAGAAAAAAAAGAACAGAAAGAAGCTAATACAGCCAAGAGGAGTAGAAGGCAGGAAATCATCAAACTCAGGGGTGAAATCAACCAAGTTGAAATAAAAGGAACTATACAAAGAATCAACAAAACCAGGAGCCACTTCTTTGAGAAAATCAACAAGATAGATAAACCTTTAGCCAGACTAACCAGAGGGCACAGAGACAGTATCCAAATTAATAACATCAGAAATGAAAAGGGAGATATAACAACAGAAACTGAGGAAATTGAAAAAAATCACAAGATCCTACTACAAAAACCTATACTCAATACACCTGGATAAACTGGATGAAATGGACAATTTCATAGACAGATACCAACTACCAAAATTTAATCAGGATCAGGTTTACCATCTAAACAATCCCATAACCTCTAAAGAAATAGAAGTTGTCATTGATAATCTCCTAACCAAAAAAAGCACAGGACCAGATGGTTTTAGTGCAGAATTATACCAGACCTTCAAAGGAGACCTAATTCTAAAACTCTTCAAACTATTCCACAAAATAGAAACAGAAGGAACATTACCAAACTTGATCTATGAAGCCACAATTTCGCTAATACCAAAACCTCACAAAGATCCAACAAAAAAGAGAACTTGAGACGAATTTCCCTCATGAATATTGATGCAAAGATGCTCAATAAAATTCTGCCAACCAAATCCAAGAACTTATCAATACAATCATTCACCATGATCAATTAGGCATCATCCCAGAGATGCAGGGTTGCAGGGATGATTCAATATAAGGAAATCCGTCAGTGTAATCCACTACATAAACAAACTCAAAGAAAAAAAACCCACATGGTCATTTCATTGGATGCTGAAAAGCATTTGTAAAATTCAGCATCCTTTCATATTAAAGGTCTTAGAAAGAACAGGAATTCAAGGCCCATACCTAAACATAGTAAAAGCAATATACAGCAAACCAGTAGCCAACATCAAACTAAATGGAGAGAAACTTGAAGCAATCCCACTAAAATCAGGGACTAGACAAGGCTGTCCAATCTCTCCATATCTTTTTAATATAGTACTTGAAGCATCCAGTGGCAAAAAGATTGCCTTTTAAACAAATGGTGCTGGTTAAACTGGAGGTCAGAATGCAGACGAATGAAAATTGATCCATACTTATCTCCTTGTACTAAGCTCAAGTCCAAGTGGATCAAGGACATCCACTTAAAACCAGACACACTGAAATTAATAGAAAAGAAACTGGGGAAGACCCTTGAGGACATGGGCACAGGGTAAAATTTTTCTGAACAGATCACCAATAGCTTATGCTCTAAGATCAAGAATTGATAAATGGGACTTCATAAAATTTCTGTTTCTGTAAGGCAATAGATATTGTCAAAAGGACAAAACAGCAACCAAAAAATTGGGAAAAGATCTTTACAAACCCTACATGTGACAGAGGGCTAATATCCAAGATGTACAACGAATTCAAGAAGGTAGACTCCAGAGAGCCAAATAACCCCATTAAAAATGGGATACAGAGGTAAACATAAAATTTTCACCTGAGGAATTTCAAATGGTGGAGAAGCACCTAAATAAATGTTCAACATCCTTAGTCATCAAGGAAATGCAAATCAAAACCACCCTGAGATTTCACCTCACACCAGTCACAATGGCTAAGATTAAAAACTCAGGAGAAAATAGGTGCTGGTGAGGATGTGGAGAAAGAGAAACACTCCTCGACTGCTGGTGGGATTGCAAGCTGGTACAACCACTCTAGAAATCAGTCTGGCTGTTCCTCAGAAAACTGGACATGATACTGCAAGAGGACCCTGCTATACTACTCCTTGTCAGATACCCAGAGGATTCCCCAGCATGTAATAAGGACACATGCTTCACTATGTTCATAGCAGCCCTATTTATAATAGCCAGAAGATGGAAAGATCCCAGATGTTCTCAACCCAGGATACAGAAAACATGATGTATATATATATATATATATATATATATATATATATATATATATATATATATATATATATACATACACACACACAATGGAGTACTATCCAACCATTAAAAGCAATGAATTCATGAAATTCTTAGACAAATGGATGGAACTGGAGAATATCATCCTAAGTGAGGAAACCCAAACACAAAGGAACACTCATGGTATGCACTCACTGATAAGTGGATATTAGTCTAGAAGCTTGGAATACCCAAAACACCATTCACATATCAAATGATGCCCAAGAAGAAGGAAGGAGAGGCCCCTGGTCCTGAAAAGGCTTAGTGCAACAGTGTAGGAGAATACCATGACAGGGAAGTGGGAAGGGGTATATTGGGGGACAGGGAGAGGGAAGAGGGCTTATGGGACTTTCAGGGAGGGGGGATCCAGGAGAGGGCAAATCATTTGAAATGTAAATAAAGAATATATTGAATAAAAAAACCAAAAACTAAAAAACAAAACAAAAACAAAATCAGAACAAAAAAACTGGCAAAAGATCAGGACTGACAGTAACATTGTCTTCCGACATTCATATGCATACTATGGCATTGTGTGCACCTGGACGTACATGAACACATGTACACTTCATGGAGGTGCACATCATACCCCAGTATACAAGCCTCCCTTTTGTCAGCTTGATGTAAATTATAAGATGGTGTCATGTAATCTTGGTTAATCCTAAATTTGCTTGTCAGGTAAGAAAGACCTTGAAATTCTGATTTTCCTGTCTCCATCTCCCAAATATTTAATTTACAGGCATCCAACACTCAGAGTATATGGTATTTGAGATCTACCATAGGAATACATGCATGACAGGCAAGGGTTCTACTAATTGGGCTACATTCACACACACACACACACACACACACACACACACCACAATCTTCTGTTTTACAGATAAGAGTGAGCAAAGGTTGAACTTAAACTAATTTTTCTAAATGCAAATTTGTGGGTAATTTCATAATTTTGGATTATATCTCAGGTTATATTGGTTGCTAAAATATATAGCTTGATTTACAGCCACAATGAGGCTTTAAAATCAGATATAAGAAAGCAATTCATTCATCCATTCCTTTCAAAAACCATTTGTCTGTTTTCTAGAAGGTAGACAAATACTGTAGATATTCTACTTAATAAATTAACGCATTAAATACCTTGACACTTCACTCAGTAGCCTGGATTACCAAGCCATCCCCAGCACCAAGACAGACAGTACCATCATGCTATTAAAACCGTGGTCAGACATGTTGATTCTTATTAAGCACAGTCCCTTTGATTTAAGATAGCATAATCTAAAGAAGTAAGTGCATAGATAAGTAGATATAACATGCTGAGTTCTCCTACTGTTGGTATTGTGTATATTATTTAATGCTGACCATTTTATATTGGGGCTAATCTTTAGAAGAGACTAATTCTCCCTTTAATAGAAGCCCAATCAACCGGAGCAAACTGTTTCTGATATTAGAAACCCAACCAGACATGCAAAGTTTGCAAAGATTTATGCCTTAGGGGAGAACCTACTACTGACACATTACTAGATCAGTGAACTCCTAATTATATTTTAAATCTCATTCTTGCTCCAACAGAGAAGTGAAGCTCTCATTCTACATCCAAGAAACTTCTCTTTGCAGCAGATGGAGATTAATACAGAAAAAACACAACTGGTGCTAATACAGAGATCTAATGTCCATGGGGATCCCAGCTCAAGGGTTACATTTATAGCACAAGTCCTTCATTCAAGGCTCAGTAAACATTTTGAAAGGGGATAGAAAGAATGAAACAGTAAGAGAATTAGTAAGTCTACTGTGAGACTGTGTCCCATAGAGCTGATGGGGGAAATTAGACCCATAATACTAATTCAGAAATATGATGGTCTAGGTAATATATGAACAGTTATTCCCAGAGATGATCCCATTGTATTTTCATTCTCACTCCAGGTCCTCTTTGCCTCCTCTCTGCACACATCTGATCCCTACCCCATTTTCTTTCCTGCTCCCTCTGCTATCCAGCTTTCTCTATCCATCCAACTCTATGATTCTACTGTTAAACAAATATAACAAAATCCAAGTATGAAGACAGAAAATTATATACACAGTTTCACAACTAACCAAAAAACTATTTTCAAATTATTTAATTAGCAAAATGGAAGAACAGTTCTCTTCAAGAGAGTGACACTGGGTTTATTAACCATATTTCAGGGCAGGTTCCATGACCAAAAGTATTTGACCAACACAAAACAAACTCTCTAATTTTTGTGTGCTCTTATTTTTGGTTGTTGTTTATTTTTGCTTTCAGAGTGAGGGGGGAGTGAGTGAGTGAGGGTGTGAATGAGGGAGGTAGAAAGAGAGAACATGAAATTCAGTAGTTAGGGAGGTGGGTAAGATCTGGGAAGATCTGGGGAAATAGCATAAAAATATATTGGTTGAAATTTTTATTAATAGTAAATAACAGATACAGCAAAGTATTATTAAAATATTAGAAGACAAAAATGTGGAGGTAAAAGTGTAAAACAAAGATGAGAAAAATATTACCAATTTAAAAATATCTAAGCAAGTTATTTGAAAATATGAAGGAAGTAAGTGGAATAGGGAAAGCAAAGAAAAACAATATTTTGTTCCTGATTTTTTCCAACGTTTTAGCCAAAGGATATAGGTGATTTTGTGTATTCTTCTTTTCCCTGGTTTATCCCTATGTTTTGTCTATATTTCATGTCTAGCACAGCTATGATCATATAAGTAGCTTTTTTCCCTCTGCTTACTAGATGTCTCTTCTAGTCAAATTTAACTTTGTAATCTATACAGGTACTGTAAAAGTCTCCAGGTTTTACCCACCCAGCTGCATAACATTTTAGCTTGAGGATGCTTTTCAAGTATGAGAAGGAAGAGAAGTACTGTGGTTTATACAAGTAAAAGACCTATTTTTATATTTTAAAAATCTAAGTGTAAATCAATCTCAGAGACGAACATATATATGTGTTCTTGGAATCTACAGCAATGTGCAGCAGAGGCTGATTTAATTGCTGATTTCAGGCTCAAGTGATAAGATTTAAATCAGACCATCAAGGGTGGTTGTGCATTTTCTTTCAGAGGTGAGATTCCTGCAACCTTCCCTTTTTGGCCTGTCCATCTTCTTTCCACAACTGTATTCCAGGGCTGTCTCTCACTCTCAACTATGGAAGGTTAAATTTAGCATCTCTGACTTGTGTTTGTAGTATGTTCTCAAGGGCCCCAAGAACACATTAGACTTAAGCAATTGGTTGCTTATCAAGATGCTGCCTAGATTTTATTTTCTCAGTCATAAAGAATGAAAAAATGAGATCTCTCTATTAGTAATCCATCTTCCAGAGAGAGCAGTCTTACCAAAACCAACAATTTAGTATTTGAATTTGAATCATTTGCGGGCCATGTATTTGAATCATTTGCGGGCCATGGGCTTATCTGCAGATGAAAACATCAGTTCTTTTCACCAGGGCTGCCTGACTTATTTGTTAAAGCAGCTCCTGCTTTTCTTCTGCTGGTTATCTAGCTGCCAGAGCTATGTTCTGGACAGTTAATAAATATCTTTAAGGTATGACACCTGCTTTCAAAATTATTTAATTTTTTTGTAATCTTCATATTATTTTGTAATGTTCCCCTTTCTTTCTTCCCTCCTAATCTCCCCATATATTGTTGGAATCGTCTCCAAATTCATTGTTTTTTCTTTTCTTGTTTTCATATTTATATCTATATAGCTATGTCTTGTGTAATGTAGGCAGACTTCTGCCTATTCTGTATAATATTGCTTGTAATTATGTTTTAGAAATGGCCATTTCATATTAGACAACCAATTAGATTGCTCATTCTTGGGGAAGACTATTTTTCTCTCTCTCAGCATTTATTAGTTGACTATATTTCTTCAGGTGGAGTTGAGGCCTTAGGGGCTTTTCTTCATCAAATTTATCAGAGTTATTGTTATTGACCTTGTTCAACATGTTGGTGAGAAGTTGTAGGCATAGTTTCTGATGTCACTAGGAGACAGTGTTACAGCAAACTTCTGTTCCTCTCTTACAATCTTTCCACTGTCCTGCCACAATTTCTTTTATTTCTTAGCAGTTTCCTGATATCCTATCCCTGCCTTTGTTAAATGTTTATTACCTCCCCTTTGTCATTGCAATACAGTGTACTCTTTGTTATATTGAATCTTTTATTGAAAAATAATTTCACATATTTGATCTTGTTTTCTCCTGTCCCGTTTCCACCAAGATTATCCCCTACTTCCTTCTCACCCATGTTTAGTCTCTTTGTCTGACTAACTCTGTCTGTCTGTCTGTCTGTCTGTCTGTCTGTCTCTATCATATATCCCTCTCTGTGTTTATCTCCCTTCATGTGTTTGTTTCTCTATGTGTCTCTCTGACTCTCTTTATATGTCTCTCTTCCTCATATCCTTCCTCCCTCCCCCATACCTCCATGCCTCCATCCCTCTTTTCCAAGAAACAAAGCAAAAACAGAAGAAAGAGTAAGAAACATATGTACAAATTAAATAAAGAACATAATAATAGACTAATACAACAACAGCAACAACAACAAATACCAAAACAAATTTAAATGAAAAACTGCTCTTGAGTTTATTTTATGTTGCCTAATCACTTCTGGGCATGAAGCTTGCTCTGAATTGTAGATTATATACACAGTGAGACTCCATTTTCCTTTTGTCAGCAGGTATCAATTTCCAATAGCTTCTTGACAGTGGTAGGAACCAGAGTCCACTTCTTTTTCTCAGTACTGGGACTTTGTCTGGTTCATACCTGTTTGGGTCATGCATTTGCTACCATTATCTCTGTGAGTTCACATGAACATATATCTTATTATGTCTCAAATATATTCTTTACTTGGAGTTATTAGTTACCTATGTTTCTTAAACCATTCATCATCTTCTACTTAGTTCTGAGCCTTGAGGGATTTAATTAGATTATCCTAATTAAGATTGACTGCTCCAAAGTCTGTTTCTCTGTACACATTGGCCAGTTGTAGGTTTCTGTGATAATGTGCAACTACTGCAAGAAAAAGCTTCTATGATATGGTTTAGGGGGCACCAATATATGGGTATATAAATAGGAGTTCATTTAATTTGCATGTCGTTTTAGCAAAATAATAAGAGTAGGTTTTTTCCTCTAGGGCTCTAACCTATCTAGTCCCACGCCCATGACTACTTTAACAGTAACTGGTATGTGTTGCATATCAAAAGTGGTTGATTACTCCCATAACATTTGTGCTACTATTGAACCAGTATAACTTTTAGGTCTCAGAGTTTGTAGCTGGTTTGCCTCACTACTTTGCTCCTCTAATATCATGAAGAGTAATTTTCAAGAACTATGAACCTTAGTCAGTAGGGATGAAGCCTCTAGTTAGGTACCAGTTTAACCTTTCCAGATATGATGGCAAAAGTAAATGTGATATTTGGCTATTGGGCCTTGTCAACACAGGGTCTTCTTATCAAAGTCACATGCAAACAGTTTCTAGTTGTCTATCTTACTAAAATACTCAATATGTTTTCTTCTGAGATTTTGTTTTATTTTGTTTTGGTTATGGTTATGGTTTGGTTTACATTAGAGTGATTTTTTTCATTCTTTTCTCATTCACATCCATTCACATAAAATCCATGTAATTTGTCTTTTGCTGTGGTCAGTCTGAATACTTGCCAATGCCATTCACTTTGAACAACAACAACAACAGCAGCAGCAGCAATAGCAGCAACCCCTTGAGACTATGGATTTTTCAACTGAATATATTTATTTTTAAAAATTAATTTATATTATTACATAATATAATAAATTATAATTATAAATTATAAATAAATTAATTGTATATTAATTTCCATATTTAACAACAAATAGAGACAATTCAGTTTTCCATGAACAAAGAAAAGGTCATGTACACTGGTATATTCATATAGAAAAATTGAATTTTGTAATAAACAGTAGTGAATTTCTCATGTTGGGTAGTTTATAGACAAAATTTAAAAGCAATTTTACAAAAAGAAAGGCATACCATCTACCTTCATTTGTATGAAAATTTATCATTATGCCCAGTGAGAAATGCAGAGACATGATAGAACTTCATGTAGGTTAGGATAGAATCATAATTAAAGAAGAGACTAGGGGGACATTAGGAACTTATGATAAATCTCTGAATTGTGGTTTAAGTAGCTGTTAATTATTCACTTAAAGAACTTCCCTTTTAATTTCCATGAATTTTACAAAGAATATAAAAATGGGAATTATAGATATCAATTAGTCGGCAGAAATAACTAGTGAAAGAGTTTCTTATGTCCACAAAACTTTAGAGTAAAATATCCTGTATTATGGAATATAGAACGTATTCTAAGTATTTGCCGAGATGACTGTCTTAGTTACAACTCATATTGTGTTAAATACCATGAACAAAAGGTAACTCAAGGAGGAAAGAGTTTATCTCATTTTACAGCTTGTAGTCTGTCATCCAGGGAAGTCAGAACAGGAACTCAAGGCAGAAACTCAAAGACAGGAACTGATACAGAGGTCATGAAGGAATGTTGATTAGTAGCTTGTTTCTCCAAAGTGTGAACAATCTGCTCTCTCATATACCCCAGGACCACCAGCCTAGGGATAGAAGCCAATGGCCCTCCCACATCCATCATTTTTTAAGACAATGTACTGTAGTCTTGCTCACAGGCCAGTATTGTAGAGACATTTTCTAAATTAGTGAAAACATTGACAAAGAACAAACAATATAATAGATTACTTGGAAAGCAAGAATTGGTGCTGATGACAAGATTAAGATGTTAGTTGATAAGGGTATGTGATATCTGCCACTATAAAACAAACAAAGCTTGTTTGGAATTTGCAAGAATAAAGTAATTTTGAATAATACTGTTTGAAATGGCAGAGAATTTCCTTTTGTAGCATTTATTGAATCTGCCTCCCATTTTATTCTGTGCATATTATTCAATATTTATATTTATCTTCCTGTAAGTGCATTATGGTTCTTCAATAAAAACTCTTGGAAAGCAATTAACATAATATTTGTATTACTAATATGCATTACAACATATTTCAATGATGATAAGAGCTGTTTGTGGGAAGGAAGACTAATAAATTGAATAAAAGGTCACAGTGCATTGGAATCTCTGAAGGCATCTTATTAAAGTAGAAGGGAAAGATCATATTTAAGGAAAGGTACACAAGTCCTGCAATGCAGAAGACATTAATTACCACAGTGATTCTGCATGATTTGATCTTTTCATTTTCCCTTTTTTATTGTATAATTTTATACTAAATCATATGTTTCATACATGTGTGCCACTAACCTTTACCATATTTTCATTCTGGTTGCATTCTCTTTTACTTTTAATTTCTTCTCTTTTTTGTGAGTTTTTTTTTTGTTTTATTTTGTTTTTCAAAGTTTATGTTATTTTACTTATTTCAGCCACTGTAGATTTGTAGCTTTGCCAAAAATTATGTCATTTTGCTTTCATTACTGTAACTTTTCCCCATTGTGTCTCAAAATGTATTTTCTGCTATTTATAGTCACTTTACTTTTGGTATATTGGAAGTTGCATAGTTTACAGCAATTATTATTGTCTACGATTATAGACCTAAGGAAAAATCCATTGTGCTAATCAAGAAAGTTTTCTCAGGCAGCTAATGAACAATTGAATGTTCCTCTTGCTTAATGATCCTACAAATAGTTGCTAATATTTTATAAAAATAGTTTGCTTACTGTTTAAACTGATTTTTAAAACATGAAAAAATAAAATATTTCCTTCCATAAGTTACTGATTTCTAACAGAAAACTGAAGGTAATTAATTTATTTTAACAGATATCCAAATAATTTTGATCGTCAGTAAAATTTTATCATGTCAATAAAAAGGATAGCTATACAATTGACAAATCTATTATATAAATGGGCTCAGTATATTTACATGTGTCTTGGTAGTTGAAGAATGGATAAAGGGTCATCCCAGGAACATTATAACCTAAAAGACATTTTCAAACTTGCTTCTTTCAACCTGAGGAAGAAACCTATAAAAGAAGGAACTTGAAGGCTTCTAGAATCTCAAAAGCAACCAAATGAATTTCTTTCTAAATCTAGATAAAATATCCTCGCTCTACAAATTCTTTGATTCCAACTCAGTGAAAGTCATATTGTACTTATGACATCCAAAATTATAGATTCAAATTCATGTTGCACATTAGCTTTCAGAAAGAAAAGATTAAGTGTATTCCACTTACTTAGTTAGTTTAGGAATCTGTTCTTTCTTAGAGGCCTCAGAAACTGAGACTATATATTTTGACTCACATTTTTGCTTAATGTATAATTAAGCAAATGTATAGTTATAATTGTGTAATTGTCTTAGGGTTTTACTGCTGTGTGCAGACTCCATGACCAAGGAAACTCTTACAAGGACAAAATTCAGTTGGGGCTGTGTTATAGGTTTAGAGGTTCAGTCCATTATCATCAAGGTAGGAAGCACTGCAGCATGTAGACAGGAGGAGCTGAGAGTTCTACATCTTCATCTGAAGGCTGCTATCAGAATACTGGCTTCTAGGCAGCTAGGATAAGTGTCAAATAGCCCACACCCACAGTGACATACCTATTCCAACAAAGCCACACCTCCTAATAATGACACTTTCAGAGCTGAGCATATACAAACCATCATATTCCACTCCTTGGCCCCCATAGGTTTGTCCAAACATGGTCTATGGGGACCATGCCTAAACACAACATGAGGCAAAATACATTTAGTCCAACTTCAAAGGTCCCCGTAGTCTATAGCAGTCTCAACTATGTTAACATTTCAAAGTCTCTTTGGAGATTCATCCAATCACATAACTGCTATTTTCAAAGCAAGACAGGAAACCAGCTGAGCAAATGTCAAACTGCATCTCCATGTCTGATGTAAAAGCAGTCATAAGATCTCCAACTCCATTTTCATCTTTGTTGACTGCAACAAACTTCTTTCTCCTAGGCTCATTCCATGCCCTATTAGAAGCTTTTCTCAGCAGATAGGCAATGTCTCTGGAATCTTGAATACCTTGGGGTCTCCAAGGCAACTTCAGTGATAGAGATTCTTGTTTCAATGTCTGGTATCCACACGTGATCTTCAAAATCCTGCAAAGGGCTGATGTGACTTCTCCAGCTTCACCTTTTTTTTTTTTTCTGGGTTTCCTTTATTTTTGCTAATCAATATATTTTTATTTACATTTCTAATGATTTCCACTTTTCTGGCTCCATTCCTTCCCCCTGTTCTCCCAACAACCCCTTCCCACTTCCCTGTTCTGGTTTGCCCTATACTGCTACACTAAGACTTTCCAGAACAAGGGGCCACTCCTCCGTTCTTCTTGCACATCATCTGATGTGTGGATTATGTTTTGGGAATTTCAGTTTTCTAGATAAATATCCACTTATTAGTGAGTGCATACCATGATTGATCTTTTGAGACTGGGTTACCTCACTTAGTATGATGTTTCCCAGCTCCATTCATTTGCCTAAGAATTTCATGAATTCATTGTTTCTAAGGGCTGAATAGTACTCCATTGTGTATATATACCACATTTTTTTGCATCCATTCTTCTGTTGAGAGATACCTGGATTCTTTCTAGCTTCTGGCTATTATAAATAGGGCTGCTATGAATATAGTAGAGCATGTATCCTTATTACATGCTGGGTAATCCTCTGGGTATATGCCCAGGAGTGGCATATCAGGATCTTCTGGAAGTGACCTGACAGTTTTCTGAGGAACTACCAGATTTCCAGAGTGGTTGTACCAATTTGCAACCCCACCAGCAGTGGAGGAGTGTTCCTCTTTCTTCACATCCTCGCCAACACCTGCTGTCTCCTGAATTTTTAATCTTAGCCATTCTGACTGGTGTAAGGTGAAATCTCAGGGTTGTTTTGATTTGCATTTCCCTAATGACTCATGAAGTTGAACATTTTTAAAGATGCTTCTCCACCATCCGAAGATCTTCAGGTGAAAATTCTTTGTTTAACTCTGTACCCCATTTTTTAATAGGGTTATTTGCTTTTCTGGGGTCTAACTTCTTGAGTTCTTTGTATATATTGGATATTAGCCCTCTATCTGATGTAGGGTTGGTGAAGATCTTTTCCCAATTTGTTGGTTGCCGATTTGTCCTTTTAGTGGTGTCCTTTTTCTTACAGAAACTTTGTAATTTTATGAGGTCCCATTTGTCAATTCTTGATCTTAGAGCATACGCTATTGGTGATCTGTTCAGAAACTTTCCCATTGTACCAATGTCTGCAAGGATCTTCCCCAGATTCTTTTCTATTAGCTTCAGAGTGTCTGGCTTTATGTGTAGGTCCTTGATCCATTTGGAGTTGAGCTTAGTACAAGGAGACAAGGATGGATCAATTCCCATTCTTCTGCATGCTGACCTCCAGTTGATCCAGTACCATTTGTTGAAAAGGCTATCTTTTTCCCATTGGATGTTTTCAGCCCCTTTGTCGAGGATCAAGTGGCCATAGGTGTGTGGGTTCATTTCTGGATCTTCAATCCTGTTCGATTCATCTGCCTGCCTGTCACTGTACCAATACCATGCAGTTTTTAACACTATTGCTCTGTAGTATTGCTTGAGGTCAGGGATACTGATTCCCCCAGAATTCCTTTTGTTGTTGGGAATAGTTTTAGCTATTCTGGGTTTTTTGTTATTCCAGATGAATTTGAGAATTGCTCTTTCTAACTTTATGAAGAATTGAGTTGGGATTTTGATGGGTATTGCATTGAATCTGTATATTGCTTTTGGCAAAATAGCCATTTTAACTATATTAATCCTGCCGATCCATGAGTATGGGAGATTTTTCCATTTTTTGAGGTCTTCTTCCATTTCCTTCTTCATAGTCTTGAAGTTCTTGTCATACAGGTCTTTCACATGTTTGGTAAGAGTCACTCCAAGGTACTTTATACTGTTTGTGGCTATTGTAAAGGGTGTCATTTCCCTAATTTCTTTCTCAGCCTGCTTATCCTTTGAGCATAGGAAGGCTACTGATTTGCTTGTGTTGATTTTATAACCTGCCACTTTGCTGAAGTTGTTTATCAGCTGTAGGAGTTCTCCAGTGGAGTTTTTTGGGTCACATAGGTAGACTATCATATCATCTGCAAATAATGATAGTTTGACTTCTTCCTTTCCTTTATTGAGTATTTTTGCCCCAACGTTAATAAGGGAAATTGGTCAGAAGTTATCTTTCTTTGTTGGATCTTTGTGTGGTTTTGGTATCAGCATAATTGTGGCTTTGTAGAACGAATTGGGTAGACTTCCTTCTGTTTCTATTTTGTGGAATAATTTAAAGAGTATTGGTGTTAGGTCTTCTTTGAAGGTCTGATAGAATTATGCACTGAAAACATGTGGCCCTGTGCTTTTTTTGGTTGGAAGACTTTCTATGATCCCTTCAATTTCTTTAGGGGTTATGGGACTATTTAGATGATCTATATGGTCCTGATTTAATTTTGGTATTTGGTATCTGTCAAGGAAATTGTCCATTTCCTCCAGATTCTCCAGTTGTGTTGAGTATAGGCTTTTGTAGTGGGATCTGATGATTTTTTGGATTTCCTCAGTTTCTGTTGTAATATCTCCCTTTTTATTTCTAATTTTGTTAATTTGGATACTTTCTCTGTGCCCTTTGGTCAGTCTGGCTAAGGGTTTATCTATCTTGTTGATTTTCTCAAAGAACCAGCTCCTGGATTCGTTGATTCTTTGTATGGTTCTCTTTGTTTCCACTTGATTGATTTCAGCCCTGAGTTTGATGATTTCCTGTCTTCTACTCCTCCTTGGTGAAATAGCTTCTTTTTGTTCCAGGTCTTTCAGGTGTGTCGTTAAATTGCTAGTGTATGCTCTCTCCATTTTCTTTATGGAGGCACTCAGCTATGAGTTTTCCTCTTAGCACTGCTTACATTGTGTCCCAAAGATTTGGGTATGTTGTGCCTTCATTAGAAGGAGTTGGGTAGTGTTCCTTCTGTTTCTATTTTGTGGAAGAGTTTGAAGAGTATTGAGTTAGGTCTTCTTTGAAGGTCTGATAGAATTCTCCACTGAAACCATCTGGTCCTGTGCTTTTTTTGGTTAGAAGACTTTCTATGACCCCTTCTATTTCCTTAGGGGTTTTGGGACTGTTTAGATGATCTATCTGTTTCTGATTTAATTTTGATATTTGGTCTAGGAAATTGTCCATTTCCTTCAGATTCTCTAGTTGTGTTGAGTATAGGCTTTGGTAGTAGGATCTGATGATTTTTTGAATTTCTTCAGTTTCTGTTGTTACATCCCCCTTTTCATTTCTAATTTTGTTAATTTGGATACTTTCTCTGTGCCCTTTGGCCAGTCTGGCTAAGGGTTTATCTATCTTGTTGATTTTCTCAAAGAACAGCTCTTGGATTCGTTGATTCTTTGTATGGTCCTCTTTGTTTCTACTTGATTGATTTCATCCCTGAGTTTGATGATTTCCTGTCTTCTACTTCTCCTGGTGAAATAGCTTGTTTTTGTTCCAGGGCTTTCAGGTGAGTCATTAAGCTGCTTGCGTATGCTCTCTCCATTTTCTTTTTGGAGACACTCAGGGCTATGAGTTTTCCTCTTAGCACTGCTTACATTGTGTCCCAAAGATTTGGGTATGTTGTGCCTTCATTTTCATTAAATTCTAAAAAGTCTCTGATTTCTTTCTTTATTTCTTCTTTGACCAAGGTGTCATTGAGTAGAGTATTGTTCAGCCTCCATGTGTCTATGGGTTTTTTGTTGTTTTTGTTGCTATTGAAAACCACTCTTACTCCATAGTGATCCGATATGAGGCATGGGACTAGTTCGATCTTCTTACATTTGTTGAGGTCTGTCTTGTGGCCAATTATATGGTCGATATTGGACAAGGTACCATGAGATGCTGAGAAAAAGGTATATTCTTTTGCTTTAGGGTGAAATGTTCTATAAATATCAGTCAAATCCAATTGGTCCAAAGCTTCAATTAGTTTTACTGTGTCCCTGTTTAGTTTCTGCTTTCCTGATCGGTCCATTGAGGAGAGTGGAAGGTTGAAGTCACCCACAATTATTGTTTTAGGTGCAATGTGTTCTTTGAGCTTTAGTAAAGTTTCTTTTATGAATGAGTGTGCTCTTGCATTTGGTGCATAGATGTTCAGAATTGAAAGTTCTTCTTGGTGAATCCACTTCTTCCTTTGAACAGCAAGAAGTGTCCCTCAGTGTCTCTTTTGATGACTTTAGGTTGAAAGTCAATTTTATCTGATATTAGAATGAGTACTCTGGCTCGTTTCCTGAGACCATTGACTTGTAAAATTGTCTTCCAGCCTTTTAGTCTAAGGTAGTTTTTGTCTTTGACATTTAGGTGTGTTTCCTGTATGCAGCAAAATGTAGGGTCCTGTTTCCTTATCCAGTCTGTTAGTCTATGTCTTTTTATTGAGGAATTGAGTCCATTGATATTAAGAGATATTAAGCAATAGTGATTGTTACTTCCTGTCATTTGTGATGTTATTTTTATATTTGAATGATTATCTTCTTTTGGGTTTGATGAAGGAAGGTTACTATCTTGCTTTTTCCAGGGTGTAGTTTCGCTCCTTGTATTGGAGTTTTCCTCCTATTTTTCTTTGCAGAGCTGGGTGTGTGGAAAGATGTTGTATAAATTTGGTTTTGTCATGGAATGTCTTGATTTCTCCATCTATTGTGATTGAGAGTTTTGCTGGGTATAGTAGTCTTTGCTGACATTTGTGTTCTCTTAGAGTCTGCATGAGGTCTGCCCAGGATCTTCTAGCTTTCAAGGTCTCTGGTGAGAAATCTGGTGTGATTCAGATAGGTCTTCCTTTATATGTTACTTGGCCTTTTTCTCTTACTGCCTTTAATATTCTTTCTTTGTTTAGTGCATTTGGGGTTTTGATTATTATGTGATAGGAGGTACTTCTCCTCAGGTCCAGTCTGTTTTGAGTTCTGTAGGCTTCTTGTATGTTCTTGGGCATCTCTCTCTTTAAATTGGGAAAGTTTTCTTCCATAATTTTGTTGAAGATATTTTCTGGCCCTTTCAGTTGTAAATCTTCACTCTCATCTATACCTATAATCCTTAGGCTTGGTCTTCTCATTGTGTCCTGGATTTCCTGGATGTTCTGGGATGCAAGCTTTTTGCATTTTGCATTTTCTTTGACTGTTGAGTCAATGGTTTCTATGGTATCTTCGGCATCTGAGATTCTTTCTTCCATCTCTTGTATTCTGTTGTTGATATTTGCATCTATGGCCCCTGATTTCTTCTCAAGGTTTTCTATCTCCAAAGTTGTCTTCCTTTGTGATTTCTTAGTTGATTCTACTTCTGCTTTTAGATCCAGGATGTTTTTTCTCATTTCCTTCATTTGTTTGTTTGTGTTTTCCTGTAATTCTTTAAGAGATTTTTGTGTTTCTCTTTCATGACTTCTGCCTGTTGACTCACGTTCTCCTGCATTTCTTTATGTGGGGTTTTTTTTTGTTTGTTTTTTTTTGTTTGTTTGTTTTTGCGTTTCTTCTTTATTGGCTTCTATCTCTTGAGTCTTATTCTCCTGTGTTCCTTCCCCCACAGCATTGAGCTGGGCTTCTCAGCCCATTCGCTCAGTCTGCAACATTCCTGGCCACCACCCCCAGCCTTCTGCTTGTTTTATCCCTGGCCTTTGTTCTTCTGAGAACCATACAGATGCTTTCACCTGGAAATCAAGGCTCCCTCAGGGTAGTCTCACCTGGAAACATCCTGGGACCTGTAAGACATGAAGTCATTTAATCCCAGCAGGCGACCAGCTGAGAAGAGGAGCCAGTTATTTCTCAGATTATCTCCTTGAGTCTGGGGGGAAGGGTTTGCCAAAACTGTTAAAAGGTCTGACCAACATTAAAGTTCTGGGCCTTGATCAGTGAAACATTGTCCTGGCCTTTTTTCTTTTCGCCCCTTCCCTATCTATCCCTCAGCTTCTGTTCCAGCAATCCAGTTCATAATAACTGCAGGCAGCTATGGAATCCAACACTCCTGAATTTCTTTGAGTGATTTTTGTGTTTCCATTATACAGGTTTCTAGCTTATTCATGTTCCCATGTATTTCTTTAAGAGATTCATCTATGTCCTTTTTGTGTTCTTCTAGCAGCATCATGACCAGTGATTTTAAATCCAAATCTTGTTTTTCTGGAGTGTTGGCATATCCGGGACTTGCTGATGTTGGAGAGTTTGGTTCAGATGCTGCCATATCGCCTAGATTTCTGTTAGTAGCATTCCTGCATTTGTCCTTTGCCATCTTGTTCTCTGGTGTTAGTTGGTCTTGTCTCTGGCTGGTGTTTGAGCCACTTGTGAGGCTTTAGTGCTATTTCTGCAACACTGGATGACTGGGTTTCCCCTGTCACAGATTGCTGATGTGCTGTCCTCCTCTTGGGTGCCTTTGGAACCCTAGCGTGCCTTGCCCCAGATTGTCTCTCTGGACCAGGTTGTGCTTGTTTGCTCCTTCAGGGAGTGCTGATGGTGTATGCTGCGGGACCTTTTCTGAGTGATGATCACTCTGCTGGGCAGTCGATGTCCCAACTGGGTTGATGCACACAAGGCTAGCCTAGCTGCTCAGGCTCCGAGTCTAGGCAAAAGCCTGGCAGGCCAAGGCCCGATCAAAGTTCCCCTCGGGCTATGAGTGTTAACTGGTTCTGTCAGGTGGCCAGGATGATAGTGTGTGCGTGCTCCCTGAAAGTGCTGGGAGAGTCTGCTGGGCTAACAACCTCCTTGCTGGGTTGGCACACAGATGGCCCACAGAGCAGCCCAGGTCCTGGGGGCAGTCCAGGGCCTGTTGGGCCTAGACCCCTGCTATGTTAGCCTCAGGCTATGACTGTTAGCTGGCTTTGCCTGCTAGAACTCTCTGGAGTTCTGTAGCCAAAATGGAGGTGCAAGTGCCGGGGCTGGGCAAACAACTTCCTGGCCGGGTTGGCACACCGATGGCCCCTGAACAGCCCAGGGCCTTGACGAATGCCAACGCCCGTTGGGCTTAGACTCCCACGATGTTGGCCTCGAGTTATGTTTGCGTACCTCAGGCTGTCTGATTTCTCTGGTGTCTGAGAACCAAGATGGAGGCATGTCTCTTGTGACTGACTGGCAGGAGGCAGATTTCTGATGTGGCTTCTGTGTGGTGAAAGGTACTGTAAATCTGCTGCTGCTTGCAGCCTGGCTAGCCAGCGATGGTCAGTGGTTGTGGGCACAGGGCCTGCCTGGACCCTGTCACCTTGGTTCCACTGCTGATGACTCTTCCTCTGGACTAGTTGCTGCTGCTGTTGGGATAGGGTTTCTAACAGGCCTCAGCTAGACCAGCTTTGCCTTCCTGACTGTTGTAGCTGTTCTTGGTGGGCATCCGATGGTACTGGCATCTCCAATACACTGGAATCCAATTCACTGATCTGGAATATGGCCACCTTGTTCTATTATGTTATCACTAGCTCCTTCACTGCCTAAGCTTGGCTTTCCTGGATCTTCTTTTGTAGATTAACTTTGAACTCAGAGATCCACATGCTGGTCTCCTGAGATTAAAGGTGTGTACCACCATGCCTGGATTTAAGCTTTTATTCACCTAAACTTGCTCTGTCCCAGGCTGGTCTTGAAATTAAGAGATCTGCTTGGCTTTGTCTCCTGGGATTAAAGGTTATCAACATCATATCATATCTGGATCTACATTTAGCTGGATAGGATTTTTACCTCTGAGAGTGTGCCTCTCCCACCACCAACTAAGCATCCCTCTTCCCTGGAGCATTATGTCTCTACACAGTTAGTCATATCTACTACCATTGAGGTCTGGCAAGGCAGTTCTCTGCTTTATAATCGCCTGGCGCCTTAGACCAGTCAAAGTACATTCTTTGATTGGTGACTTACTCTCTGAGAGCTCCCAACAGTCCAGGTTAGTTGACAGTGGTGATCTTCCAATGGTACTGCCATCCACTTCAGTTCCTTCAATCCCTCCCTAATTCTTCCATATATGTTCCCACCTCAGTTTAGTGCTTGTGTGTGAGTGCCTACATTTGTCTCAATCAGTTTCTAGTAGAGCCTATGAGAAGACAGCCAGGCTAGGCGCCTCTCTTCAAGTACAGCATAGTAGTAGTTAATAGTGTCAGGATTTGGTACTTGCCTATGGGATGGATCCTAAGTTAGGTGGGTTCACCATTCCTTTGGTGTTTGCTCCATTTTGGTCCCTGTATTTCATTTATATAGAAACAATTTTAGATAGAAAATTTTGAAGGTAGGACAGTGTTTTGCTCCTTCTACTGGGGGCCCTGTCTAACTACTGGAGGTGGTCTCTTCAGGTTTCATGCTCCACTGTTGGATCCTTCAGCAAAAGTCAACCACATTGACCACTGGGAGCTTCTCCAATCCCATGTCTCTGAGACTTTCTAGAGATTCACTCTGCACAGCCCTCTTTACTCCTGATGCATATTTACATTCATTCTCCCGACTCTCTGGGCTTCCTTCCTGCCCCTATACCTGATCCTCTTCCTATTTACCCTCCTTCTCCACTCTCTCACACTGGTCTTTCCCTCCTTCTGCCTTCCATGATTGTTTTGTTACCTCTGCTAACTGGGAATGAAGCATCCTCACTTGGACATTCCTTCTTTTTCAACTTCTTATGATCTGGAGTTTATCATATTTATTCTGTACTTTGGGGATAATAACCACTTATTGGTGAGTGCATACCATGCATGTTCTTCTGAATCTGAGATACATCACTCAGGATGAGGCTTTCTAGTTCCATTCATTGAATACAAAATTCATGATTCCCTTGTTTTTAATAGCTAAACAGTATTCCATTCTGTAAATGAACCCTATATTCTGTATGCATTCTTCAGTAGAAGGACATCTGAGTTGCTTCCACTCTCTGGCTGTTACGAATAAGGTTGCTGTGAACATAGTGGAACATGTGTCCTTGTGGTATGGTCAAGCATTTTTTGGGTATATGCCCAGGAGAGGTAGACCTTAGTGTTCAGGTAATTTTCTGAGAAACTACTAGATTGATTTATAGAGAGGATGTACAAGTTTGTAATTCCACCAGCAGTGGAGGAGCGTTCTCCTTTCTACCCATCCTCACGAGAATATGCTGCCAATTTAGTTTCTGATCTTACCCATTCTGATGACAAAGAATGTGGAACATTTCTTTAAGTGCTTCTAGGCCATTTAAGATTCCTCTGTTGAAAAGTCTCTACTTACTTCTTTACTTCATTTTTTTTTAAATTGGAATATTTGTTGTTTTGGAGCCTTTCTTCTAGTGTTCTTTATATATTTTGGATATTTTCTCTTTATTGGATGTAAGATTAGTAAAGATCTTTTCCTAAACACTAGGTTGCAGTTTTGTACTATTGACAGTGATCTTTGCCTTATAGAAGATTTGCAATTTCAAGAGGTCTCATTTATCAATTGTTGTTCTTAGAGCCTGAAACATTGGAGTTCTTTTGAGGAAAATTTCCCCTGTGCCAATTTAACATTTTCTCTTCTATTAGATTCAGTGTATATCTTCAGTGAATAGCTGGTATTATATATACATGAATCTGGTATCTGAATCTGGGATTATGTTGAGGTCCTTGATGTGCTTGAGCCTTGTGCAGGGTGATAAATATGGATCAATATCCATTCGTCTAAATGCAGACAGCCAGATAGACGAGCAGCATTTCTTGAAAATTATTTTATCAACTGTACGGTTTTGGCTTCTTTGTCAATGATCAAGTGTCCTCAGGATGTGGGTTAATTCTGGGTCTTTGATTCTATTCCATTGGTGAACCCACCAACTCTCCCATCCTGCTGGGCTACAGGGCTTCTGCAGAGTTCTCTCCACTCAGTGGTCTCTCAGCCCACCAACTCTCCATCATGGCACCCCCTGAGTTCCTCTTCCTATAATGCAATGCCCCATGGTCAGTTATCACAGCACCCAATTACCCAGTAGAATTAAAACTGTTAATACTTTTAGTTAACCAATCAGATTTATGTATCAATAAAATCACAATTTACAAAATACCAATACAATAATTTCAGAGCCAATTGATAATGATAAAAGCTTTATCCCAATTAGTCTAACCTTATGCTATCATAGCTGTGGCTACCTTCTCCCCTGATATTCAATCTGTCTCTGCAACTCTTAGCTCCACCTTTCTTTTCCCTGCCCAATCACAGGCCTCCTCTTCACTAATATAATTGGACAGGGAAAATCCTGTAACACCATTCAATCCGTCTTTAACTCCTAAAAGGAGATAAAAAGCCCTCCTCCCCAAGAACACTGTCCCCTGAAACAACCCAAGCTCTAAATTCTGTCAATGCAGACCTAAAAGATATGACTTTTGCTAGGTATGACCCAACAATATCCATATGGCTCCTTATCCTTAATTCTTCCCCTACACAGGTAGTATCCCTTACCGAATCCCAAGGGGTTCTGGAATGTCTCCACACCCTGATGGGTAGTTCACCCTGAATTTTAAATGAAGTGGATGTACTCGCTAACATTAAAAGTGTCAGGGACAAAAACCCACAAACCCTAGGAAAAGAACTTGATATTCTTGTCACCCTTTTCTCCCTCTCAGATATTCTATGACCAATCAAAAATCACTCCCACTTTGCTCTCAGCTTAATAGAATTCCCAGGACAAATTGATAACCGTTATCCTGACGAGAAATGGACCTCTGCCCAGCCTCTGTTGTTATAACTGTGATTATTGATCCCAAACAGTTATTTAAAAAGCTCATAATGGGAGACCCTCAATATTTATTGATGGGGGTAATGATTTGCAACAGTAACATACTATTCCCCTGATGATGGAACCTTTATTCTCTGATTCAGAGAACTGCCCCATCATTCCCCACCCCCATAATATATAGAATTATATGCTATCTATCTAGTTCTAAAAGAAGTAAGGGGTCCCCTTAACTTCTTTTCAGACAGTGTATATGCTGTCAATTTGTTCCTCTGACTGTGAAGATCCTTTGTCCAACTAGATACCAACCCACTTTTCCCTCTACTCATACACCTTTCCACCCTGCTACAGGAAAGGTCCTCCTCCCCCACTTATATCCAGTATGTCTGAACCCAAAAGTCTTTGCCAGGTTCTATATCTGAGATAAATGAACCAAACTGACTCAACAGAAACTTTCACAGCCTCCACAGAGAAAGCAGACCAATTACACACACACACACACACACACACACACACACACACACACACACACACACACAGGGGCTTCATGTCTGTTTCCTCTACACCTCCCTTGCTGTTCAACTCCAATGGTTAATGAAATCTTCCTCCTCTGTGAATCCCTTATCACTATCCCAGCTTTACAAATGATGGACACCAATCCTGGAGGTCTCAAATCCAATGCCTTATGACAAATTAATTTCAACCATATTCCCCAATTCAGTTCACAGAAATACTTTTTTGCTACCATAGATACATACTCACGTTTTATATAGGCTACAGGCTAAACAAGTGAAAATTGGAAAAGGTTAATCAACCATATCCTCTCCACTTTTGCCATCACAGGAATTCCTCAACAGATAAGAAACTAATAATGGTCCTGCCTTCATCTGCTCTCAATTAAAAACCTTCTGCACACACTGGAAAATTACCCACCATATAGTTATTCTTCACAGTCCTCAGTGCCAAGGAATAATAGAAAGAACACATCAAAACCTAAAAGCCCAACTTCTAATAGAAAAGACAACCATCTACCCCTCTAATGTACAATTATGATGGCTCTAACTGCACTAAACATATTTAACATCTATAAAACTCAAAACATCCTCCTGTCTTCCTCTATGGGCACACACCAAAGCTTTTCCACAGGACCAGCCTAAACCTACCTTTTGTTCATGCCAGAAATGTCCAACAGCACCCCATCAACCAAGGTGGCCCACCTCTCACTGGCAGATCAAGGACAGAGGAAGAGGATGAGGCAGAGGATGCATCACTTCCAGAGGGACAGCAAGATCTCCTGGAAGGACATCCATGACCTGGTGACTGGTGCTCAGGTCATGTGTCCTTCCTGAGCTCCCCTCTCCTCTATTTTCATGGCTGTTTTTGTCATTCTTTATACTAACTCTGCTACTGTCTAGCTTGTCCCTATCCTTCCCAATACTTACCACTGGAGACTTGTTACTAGAGAAACCTACAGCAGATACAACAAAGTCACAGGAACCCAGGATTGCCCATTTGAAGGATATTGGACTAGGACTGAAACCCCCCACACCCAGATTCCATCTCCACTACCCCAAAACCTTTCCCCTACTTTCCTTACAAATGTCTCGAGTAGGTCTTCACATATGGAGGGTGCAGATATTGGAGTTGCAGAACGGAATCCACTGACCATGGCAGCACCATGCTCACCAACCTTGAAACATATTTTCAGCTTTCCATCAGTGATCCATGGTATGAACATTGCCAATTGGCATCAGGTGCAAACTTTACCCCAATGGCTATGCCAAATACCCCATAGCTGACCTACATGTCTCCCATGAGCTTGTTCCAGCCTCCAAATTTGTCTTTATCTATTGTCTTAGTCAGGGTTTCTATTGCTGTACAAATATCATGACCAAGAAGCAAATTGGGGAAGAAAGGCCTTATTCAGTTTACACTTCCACATTGCAATTCATCACCAAAGGAATTCAGGACTGGAACTCAAGCAGGTCAGGAAGCAGGAGCTGATGCAGAGGCCATGGAGGGATATTCCTTACTGGCTTGCTTCCCCTGGTTCGCCCATCCTGCTCTCTTATAGAACCCAAGACTACACGCCCAGGGATGGCACTACTCACAATACCCCCCCCCCCTTGATTGCCAACTGTGACAATGCCCAACAGCTAGATCTCATGCAGGCACTTCCAGAAATGAAGCTCCTTTCTCTGTGATAAGTCCAGCCTGTGTCAAGTTAACACACAAAACCAGCCAGTACACCTATGTTTATATTCTTCAACAGGAAAATAAATTCAGAAGAAACTCTAAGATACCCTCTCCTGGCTATAGTACCTCCAATATGCAGCTGACTTTCTTCCCTTAAATACCAACCCCAACTACTACCAATGCATTTTCTGTGCTTCTCTTCCCTTACCATTATTAGCTGCCATTCCTATTAACATTCCTCTTCATGAACTCCAAGGAGCCTTAGCCATAAGGAAAGCATAAGACATTCCTCTCTTTGATGACATACCCTTGCCTTGTATGGCTCACTTCAAAGCCCACATTTCATGTGCCCATGACATCACCATCACCAAGTCAGTATTTGTTAACCCTCCTGATCTCCTCTGATACAAAGGCACTACAGGCACCTGTATTAACCCCTATTTCCAAGGCTCCTGCTCCCTTGTGATATGTATTTCCCATTTTTATCTCTATGAATGTGAAGAACTTTCCTTGTAGATGGGAAGGAGTCAAAAAAAAAGAGATATCTTCATTCCTCTGCTTATTGGATTGGGCCTCACTGTCTCACTGGGTACAACAGGCATCACTGGAGAAGACGTTGTCCAAATACGACATCTGGCCAATGACTTTCAGGACAAGTTTGACCAAACAATGGCCTCCATTGCAGACAGCCTTGAGTCTCTTCAAAGCCTGATGTCTTCCCTAGCAGGAGTCTTTCTCTAAAAATGAAGAGTCCTGGACTTACTGATTGTTGTACATGGAGGAACTTGTGTTTTACTGGGGGACGAATCTTGATTCTGTATCAATGAATCTGGGCTGCTGGAACAAGATGTACAGATGTTCAAAGAGCTCTAGGGGAACCTCTGCACATACTATGCTCCCAATATCCTTACAGCTTGGCACTTTATTCCCTTGGTAACTTGGCTTCTTTCCCTCCTTGGCCTCATACTAGCCATAGGAGCCTTTCTTCTTTTGGCACCTCGCCTCATTCAGTTTCTAAAGCAACAGATGAGTAGCATTGCAAAGATCACTACTAATCAACCCTTGGCTTAATATCAAACTGTTACCAACATAGGAGACTGTTATTCTGATGAGACCTCTCCTTTATAAAAAGAAAATGGAGAGTTGTGGGGTGGTGGACCATGAGAGGAACTCTGGTACAGTTGAGCTAGGGCTTGAAGACCTAGAGACATGGAAGGGACAGTAAGAGTTTCACCTGCTCCTGACTCCAGGACCCTGTCACATAGATATTCCCCTGCCCCCAGAGAGAATTGTGGCCATTAGTCATGCAGGGAAGTGCCCACAAGTTCCTCCTCATGTAGATGAGGCATCTCAGGCCAAGACATTAGGAAGTACCTGCTGTCAGACACAACTCACCCCAGAACTGTATATAAGATCCTACTCAGAAGGAATAAAGGTGTGAGAATTGCTCCATTGTCTAAGAGCATCTGTCACAGAGCTGTAGCACTGTCTGGGAAGAGAATACTTTCCAGGACGCTTTTACCACTAGAAGCTCCACTGAACTCTGCTTACTAACTAGCCCTCAACTTGACTTGGCTTAGTGCAGCCAGTGCAGTGTCTCAGAATGAAAGTGGCAGCATCAGCAGTATAAGCGGCAGTGTCATCATCATCATCATCATCATCATCATCAGCAGCAGCAGCAGCAGCAGCAGCAGCAGCACTCCTTCCCTCGAACACTCCCACTAGGAAGGGCCAGAGGTCTCTGCTGATAGCCTCCAGTACACAGACCAGATATAGAGGGGAACACAGACTGACATTATGCAATGATTGGCGAAACTACCAAAAGTGAAGGAAAACTGCCAGACAAGATGAACTGAATGGAATGTGTCTACAACTCATCCAAGGGAGTCAGTCAACTGTAGTTGCTGAAAGCCATGGTTTAGTACATTCTTCTGAATCCCAAAAGATAGATCAAGAGTACCAGACACTCAAAAGTCACCATCCATGTCTTCTGGGATGTTCAGGATAGGAAAACGTGGGAAGAGTCACAAATTAACTACTGTTAGATGAAGAGAGCGAGCAAAGCAGGTCTGGAACATGTGAGAACAGGATTGAAGAGCTTGTACACCCATTCAAGTTATGATCTAAGACACAGTACCAATATATGGGGAAGGAGGCCACTCAGGGTTGGTACACAAGACACCCAAACCCAAAATTCTCACCATGAAGGAGATTTATTACCCTTCAAGGGCAATATGACTGCTGCCTCTATCTGCCTCTGTATCAGACAAAGACAGAGAGCAAACAGAAGATGGGGGGGGTGGAAGTTGTTTTTTTAAGCAGAAAAGGGGGAATCTTTTCAAATATGAGTAGGAAAGTCCTGATTGGACAGGTTACCCAGTGTAGCCAAATAATGAATTTTGATTGTTGAGTCTTGGTGTTTAGTCTCAGGATTGAATCAGTAGCTAAATACGGGAATAGAACTTGGGTAGCCTGAGGGCATAGCTTTAGGAATGTAATGTAGGGGTTTAGGAAGGCAGAGAAAGTGGGATGAACAATACCTGCCTGTAGTGATTGGGCCTGCTAGAGAGCCCTTCATCAAGGATTCCCTGACACGCCTCTTGCTCATGAGTAGTTGACCAACACATAGTGAACTCTGTGGGTTTTCTGTGTACTTTAATTTGGTTATAGCCTGGTTGCTTGACCTCTCTCCTCTCTCTCTCTCTCTCTCTCTCTCTCTCTCTCTCTCTCTCTCTCTCTGTTTTATGCTTAGTTATTTTTATTCGATATTTTATTTAAATTTCAAATATTATTCAGTTTCCCAATTTCCTCCACAGAAACCCCCATCCTGTCTCCCCTCCTCTTGCTTCTATGAGGGTGTGCCCCCACTCACCTACCCACCCACTTTTGACTCCCCAACCAAACATTCCCCTACACTGGGGCATTAAGCCTTCATAGGACCAAGGGCTTCTTCTCCAATTAATGCCTGGCAAGGCCTTCCTCTGCTACATATATGGCTGGAGCCATGGGTCCCTCTATGTGTACTCCTTTGTTAGTGGTTGGTTGATATTGTTGTTCTTCCTGTGGGGTTGCAACCACCTTCAGTCTTTTCTCTAATTCCTACATTGGGAATAAGTTCAATGGTTGTCTGTGAGTATGCACCTCTGTATATGTCAGGCACTGGCAGAGCCTCTCAGGAGATAGCTATATAAGGATCCTTTCAGCAAGCATTTCTTGGCATCCACAATAGTTTTGTGGTTTGGTGACTGTATACAGGATGAACTCCCAGGTGGACCAGCCTCTGGATGGCCTTTCCTTTCAGTCTCTGCTCCACACCTTGTATTTGCTCCTCTTGAGTATGATGCTACCTCGTCTAAGGAGAGCAGAAGGACCCACATTTTGGTATTCCTCCTTCTTGAGCTTCAGGTGGCTTGTGAATTTTATCTTGGGTATTCAGGGCTTGTTGGCTAATATCCACTTATCAGTGAGTGTATACCATTTGTGTTCTTTTGTGATTGGGTTACCTTGCTCAGCATGATATTTTCTTGTTCTACCAATTTGGCTAAGAATTTCATGAATTCATTGTTTTTAATAGGTGAGTAATACTCCATTGTGTAAATGTACCACATTTTCTGTATCCATTTCTCTGTTGAAGGACATCTGGATACTTTCCAGCTTCTGGCTATTATAAATATGGCTGCTATGAACATAATGGAGCATGTGTCCTTATTACATGTTGGAGCATCTTTTGGGTATATGCCTAGGAGTGGTACAGCTGGGTCCTCAGGTAATACTATGTCCAATTTTCCGAGGAACCAGCATACTGGATTTACAGAGTGATTGTTCCAGCTTGCTATCTCACCAACAATGGAGGAGCGTTCATCTTTTTCCACTTCCTCACCAGCATCTGCTGTCACTTGTGTTTTTGATATTAGCCTTTCTGACTGGTGTGAGGTGGAATCTCAGGGTTGTTTTGAATTGCGTTTTCCTGATGACTAAGGATGTTGAACATTTCTTTAGGCGCTTCTTGACCATTTGAGTTTCCTCACTTGAGAATTCCTTGTTTAGCTCTACCCCATTTTTATAGGGTTATTTGATTGTCTGGAATCTAATTTTTTTTGAGTTCTTTGTATATATTAGATATTAGCCCTCTATGAGATTTAGGATTGGTAAAGATATTTTCCCAATCTCTTGGTTGTCATTTTGTCCTATTGATAGTGTCCTTTGTCTTACAGAAGCTTTGAAATTTTATGAGGTCTCATTTGTCCACTCTTGATCTTAGAGCATAAACCATTGGTAAACATTTCCCCTGTGCCCATGTGTTCAAGGATCTTCCCCACTTTCTTTTCAATTAGTTTAAGTGTATCTGGAATTATATGGACATCCTTGATCCACTTGGACTTGAGCTTTGTACAAGGAGATAAGAATGGATCAATTTAAATTCTTCTACATTCTTACCACCAGCACCATTTATTGAGAATGCTGTCTTTTCTGCACAGGATGTTTTATCTCCATTGTCAATGATCAAATGACCATAGGTATGTGGGTTCAGTTCTGTGTCTTCAGTTCTGTTCCATTGATCCACCTGCCTGTATCTATACCAATACCATACAGTTTATATCAGTATGGCTCTGTATGCCAGGGATGGTGATTTCCCTAGAAGTTCTTTTATTGTTGAGAATAGTTTTCACTATATTCTGAGTTTTCTGTTATTCCAGATGAATTTGAAAATGACTCTTTCCATCTCTATGAAGAATTGAGTTGGAGTTTTGATAGGGTTTGCATTGTATCTGTAGTTTGCTTTTGGCAAGATGGCTATTTTTACTATATTAATAGTTAAATTAATAGCTGCCAATCCACAAGAATGGGAGATCTTTCCATCTCCTGAAATCTTTGATTCCTTCTTAAGAGACTTGATGTTCTTGTCATACAGATATTTCAGTTGTCTGGTTAGAGTCACACAAAAGTATTTTCTATTATTTGTGACTATTTTCAAGGGTATCATTTTCCTAATTTCTTTCCCAGCATGTTTCTTATTTGAGTAGAGGAAGACTACTGATTTGATTGAGTTAATTTTATATCCAGCCAATTTGCTGAAGTTGTTTTTCAGCTGTGGGCGTTCTCTGGTAGAATTTTTGGCATCTCTTAAGCATACTATCATCATCTGCAAATAGTCATATTTTGACTTCTTTCTTTCCAATATGTATCCTTTTGACCTCCTTTTTGTTGTCTAATTGCTCTGTCTAGATCTTTGAGTACTATATTGAATAGGTAGGGAGAGAGTGGGCAGTCTGAAACTTGAAGCTCTTGTCCCACTTATACTTGCTTAGCAAGAGTTACAGCAAGATATTTTATGCTATTTGTGGCTTTTGGGAAGAGTGTTGTTTCCCTTTCTTTCTCAGCTCAGTTATCATTTGTATAAAAGATGGTTCCTGATTTTTTTGAATTAATTTTATATCCATCCATGTTGCTATAGTTGTTTATTAGCTGTAGGGGTTCTCTCATTGAATTTTGGTGGTCACTTATGTATTCTACAAGTGATACTTTGTCATCTTTCATTTTAGTTTTTATCCCCTTGATCTCCCTTTGCTGTCTAGTTGCTCTAGCTAGAACTTTAAGTACCATATTGAATAGATAGGTTGAGAATGGGTGACTTTGTCTTGTCCCGAATTTTAGTGGGATTGCTTCTAGTTTCTCAACATTTAATTTGATTTGGCTTTTGGGTTGATATGTATTGCTTTTATTATGTTTACCCATGTACTATATATTATTGATCATTCCAATACCTTTAACATGAAGCGGTACTGCATTTTGTCAAAGGCTTTGCCAGTATCTAATGACAACATAATGTGAATTTTTCTTTGAGTTTGTTTGCATAGTATATTGAGTTGATGAATTTTCATATATTGAAGCATCACTGTATTCCTGGGATGAAGCATATGTGATTTGTGAATAATAATTTTGATGTATTTTTGGATACAGTTTGAGAGGATTTTATTTCATATTTTTTCATTGATATTAATAAGTGAGATTGTCTTGAAGTTCTCTTTCTTTGTTTAGTCTTTCTCTGGTTTAGGTGTCAGAGTAACTGTGGTTTCATAGAATAAATTAGATAATGTTTCTTCTGTTTATATTTTGTGGATTAAGTTGAGGAATATTGTTATTATCTTTTCTTTGAAGGTATGGTAGAATTCTGCACTAAAACTATCTGGCCCTGGGCTTTTTTTTTTTTTTTTTTTTTGGTTGGGAGGCTTGAAATGACTATTTATGGGAATCTTCAAATAGTTTATCTGACCTTCATTTAACTTTTGTAAGTTATTTGTGGTGATCTGATAGAATGCAAGGAGTTATTTCAAACCTCTTTTATTTCTTGAGTCTTGTTTTGTTTTGTTTTTTATCTGTATATCCTTTTTTAAATTTTTTAAAAAATTTTATTTGATATATTTTTTATTTACATTTCAAATGATTTCCACTTTTCTGGTCCCCCACTCCATGAAAGTCACATAAGCCCCCTTTCCTCCCTCTGTTCTCCCACCCATCCCTTCCCACTTCCCTGTTCTGGTTTTGTCTTATACTGCTACACTGAGTCTTTCCAGAACTAGGGGCCACTCCTCCGTTCTTCTTGTATCTCATTTGATGTGTGGATTATGTTTTGGGTATTCCAGTTTTCCAGGCTAATATCTAATTATTAGTGAGAGCCTACCATGAATGATCTTTTGAGACTGGGTTACCTCACTTAGTATGATGTTCTCCAGCTCCATCCATTTGCCTAAGAATTTCATGAGTTCATTGTTTCTAAGTGCTGAATAGTACTCCGTGGTGTATATATACCACAATTTTTGCATCCATTCTTCTCTTGAGGGATACCTGGGTTCTTTCCAGCTTCTGGCTATTATAAATAGGGCTGCTATGAACATAGTGGAGAATATATCCTTATTACATGCTGGGGAATCCTCTGGATATATGCCCAGGAGTGGTATAGAAGGATCTTTCAGAAGTGACATGTCCAGTTTTCTGAGGAACTGCCAGATTGATTTCCAGAGTGGTTGTACTAATTTGCAACCCGACCAGCAGTGGAGGAGTGTTCCTCTTTCTCCACATCCTCGCCAACACCTGCTGTCTCCTGAATTTTTAAACTTAGCCATTCTGATTGGTATAAGGTGAAATCTCAGTGTTGTTTTGATTTGTATTTCCCTGATGACTAGTGAAGTTGAGCATTTTTAAGATGTTTCTCTACCATCCGAAGTTCTTCAGGTGAGAATTCTTTGTTTAACTCTGTACCCCCATTTTTAATAGGGTTATTTGGTTTTCTGGGGTCTAACTTCTTGAGTTCTTTGTATATATTGTATATTAGCCCTCTATCTGATGTAGGGTTGGTGAAGATCTTTTCCCAATTTGTTGGTTGCCGATTTGTGCTTTTGATGGTGTCCTTTGCTTTACAAAAACTTTGTAATTTTATGAGGTCCCATTTGTCAATTCTTGATCTTAGAGCATAAGCTATTGGTGTTCTGTTCAGGAACTTTTCCCCTGTACCAATGTCCTCAAGGGTCTTCCCCAGTTTCTTTTCTATTAGCTTCAGAGTGTCTGGCTTTATGTGGAGGTCCTTGATCCATTTGAAGTTGAGCTTAGTACAAGGAGACAAAGATGGATCAATTCCCATTCTTCTGCATGCTGACCTCCAGTTGAACCAGCACCATTTGTTGAAAAGGCTATCTTTTTTCCATTGGATGTTTTCAGCCCCTTTGTCAAGGATCAAGCGGCCATTGGTGTGTGGGTTCATTTCTGGATCTTCAATCGTGTTCTATTGATCTGCCTGCCTGTCACTGTACCAATACCATGCATTTTTTAACACTATTGCTCAATAATATTGCTTGAGGTCAGGGATACTGATTCCCCCAGTATTTCTTTTGTTGTTGGGAATAGTTTTAGCTATCCTGGGTTTTTTGTTATTCCAGATGAATTTGAGAATTACTCTTTCTAACTCTATGAAGAATTGAGTTGGCTTCAGTGCAGAATTCTACCAGACCTTCAAAGAAGAGTTAACACCAATACTCTTCAAACTATTCCACAAAATAGAAACAGAAGGAACACTACCCAATTCCTTCTACGAAGCCACAATTACGCTGATACCAAGGCCACACAAAGATCCAACAAAGAAAGAGAACTTCAGACCAATTTCCCTTATGAACATCGATGCAAAAATACTCAATAAAATTCTTGCCAACCGAATCCAAGAACACATCAAAACGATCATCCACCATGATCAAGTAGGCTTTATCCCGGGAATGCAGGGTTGGTTCAATATACGGAAATCCATCAATACAATCCACTACATAAACAAACTCAAAGAACAAAACCACATGGCCATTTCATTGGATGCTGAAAAAGCATTTGACAAAATTCAGCATCCTTTCATGCTTAAAGTCTTGGAGAGAACAGGAATTCAAGGCCCATACCTAAACATAGTAAAAGCAATATACAGCAAACCGGTAGCCAGCATCAAACTAAATGGAGAGAAACTTGAAGCAATCCCACTGAAATCAGGGACCAGACAAGGCTGCCCCCTTTCTCCTTATCTTTTCAATATTGTACTTGAGGTACTAGCTCGGGCAATTCGACAACATAAGGAGGTCAAAGGGATACAAATTGGAAAGGAAGAAGTCAAACTATCATTATTTGCAGACGACATGATCGTCTACCTAAGTGACCCAAAGAACTCCACTAGAGAGCTCCTACAGCTGATAAACAACTTCAGCAAGTGGCAGGTTATAAAATCAACTCAAGCAAATCAGTGGCCTTCCTATACTCAAAGGATAAGCAGGCTGAGAAAGAAATTAGGGAAATGACCCCCTTCCCAATAGCCACAAACAGTATAAAGTATCTTGGGGTGACTCTTACCAAACATGTGAAAGATCTGTATGACAAGAACTTTAAGACTCTGAAGAAGGAAATGGAAGAAGACCTCAAAAAATGGGAAAACCTCCCATGCTCATGGATCGGTAGAATCAATATAGTTAAAATGGCCATTTTGCCAAAAGCAATATACAGATTCAATGCAATACCCATCAAAATCCCAACTCAATTCTTCACAGAGTTAGAAAGAGCAATTATCAAATTCATCTGGAACAACAAAAAACCCAGGATAGCTAAAACTATTCTCAGCAACAAAAGAAAATCTGGGGGAATCAGTATCCCTGACCTCAAGCAGTACTACAGAGCAATAGTGTTAAAAACTGCATGGTATTGGTACAGTGACAGGCAGGAGGATCAATGGAACAGGATTGAAGATCCAGAAATGAACCCACACACCTATGGCCACTTGATCCTCGACAAAGAGGCTGAAAACATCCAATGGAAAAAAGATAGCCTTTTCAACAAATGGTGCTGGTTCAACTGGAGGTCAGCATGCAGAAGAATGTGAATTGATCCATCCTTGTCTCCTTGTACTAAGCTCAACTCCAAATGGATCAAGGACCTCCACATAAATCCAGACACTCTGAAGCTAATAGAAAAGAAACTGGGGAAGACCCTTGAGGACATCGGTACAGGGAGAAAGTTTATGAACAGAACACCAATAGCGTATGCTCTAAGAGCAAGAATTGACAAATGGGACCTCATAAGGTTACAGAGTTTCTGTAAAGCAAAGGACACCATCAAGAGGACAGATTGGCAACCAAGAAATTGGGAAAAGATCTTCACCAATCCTACATCAGATAGAGGGCTAATATCCAATATATATAAAGAACTCAAGAAGTTAGACTCCAGAAAACCGAACAACCCTATTAAAAAATGGGATACAGAGTTAAACAAAGAATTCTCACCTGAAGAACTTCGGATGGCGGAGAAGCATCTTAAGAAATGCTCAACTTCATTATTCATTAGGGAAATGCAAATCAAAGCAACCCTAAGATTTCATCTTACACCAGTCAGAATGGCTAAGATTAAAAATTCAGGAGACAGCAGGTGTTGGAGAGGGTGTGGAGAAAGAGGAACACTCCTCCACTGCTGGTGGGGTTGCAAATTGGTACAACCACTCTGGAAAGCAGTCTGGCGGTTCCTCCGAAAACTGGGCACCTCACTTCCAGAAGATACTGCTATACCACTCCTGGGCATATATCCAGAGGATTCCCCACCATGTAATACGGATACATGCTCTACTATGTTCATAGCAGCCCTATTTATAATTGCCAGATGCTGGAAAGAATCCAGGTATCCCTCAACAGAAGAGTGGATGCAAAAAATGTGGTATATCTACACAATGGAGTACTATTCAGCCATTAGAAACAATGAATTCATGAAATTCTTAGGCAAATGGATGGAGCTAGAGAACATCATACTAAGTGAGGTAACCCAGGCTCAAAAGGTGAATCATGGTATGCACTCACTAATAAGTGGTTATTAACCTAGAAAACTGGAATACCCAAAACATAATCCACACATCAAATGAGATACAAGAAGAAAGGAGGAGTGGCCCCTGGTTCTGGAAAGACTCAGTGAAACAGTATTCGGCAAAACCAGAACGGGGAACTGGGAAGGGGTGGGAGGGAGGACAGGGGAAGAGAAGGGGGCTTTGGGACTATCGGGGAGTGGGGTGGCTAGAAAAGGGGAAATCATTTGAAATGTAAATAAATTATATCGAATAAAAAAAAAAGAATTGAGTTGGGATTTTGATGGGTATTGCGTTGAATCTGTATATTGCTTTTGGCAAAATGGCCATTTTAACTATATTAATCCTGCTGATCCATGAGCATGGGAGGTTTTTCCATTTTTTGAGGTCTTCCTCTATTTCCTTCTTCAGAGTCTTGAAGTTCTCGTCATACAGATCTTTCCTTGGGGTGACTCTTGAGTCTTGTTTTGATTCGATGGTTAATTTTGGATGTTTAGATGCAGTGCTGAGAAGGAAATATATATTCTTTTGTTTTGTGTGAAATTTCTATAGATATCTCTTAAATCTATTTGGTTCATAACTTCTGTTGGCTTTATTTTGCCTTTCTTTAGTTTCTATTTCAATCAACTGCCCACTGGTAAAAGTGCATGGGGTACTAAATTCTACAACTCTTATTGTGTGTTTGATCTTTAGTAAAGTTTCTTTTATGAATGTGGGTGCCCCTGTAATTGGAGCACAGAGGTTCAAAATTGAAAATTCCTCTTGGATTTATCCTTGGTTCAATATGAAGTGTTCTTCCACATCTCATTTGATAACTTTTGGTTGGAAGCCTATTTCATTGGATATTAGATCGCCAACTCCAACTTTTTTCTTGGGGCCATTTGCTTGGAAGACTTTTTTCCTACATTTTACTGTGAGGTAGTTTCTATTTTTGTTATTAAGGTGTGTTTCTTGAATGCAGCCAAATTCTTGCTCCTATTTGCATACCTACTCTGTTAGCCTGTGCCTTTTTATTGGGGAATAGGGTCCATTGATGTTGAGAGATATTACAAACAGATGACACTTTGTTCTTCTCATTTTTATTTCTGGAGGTGGTATTATGTATATATTATTCTTTTCTTTTGGATTTGTTGTAAAATGTTTAATTTCTTGTGTTTTCTTTGGTGTATTACCCTCCTTTTATTAAAGATTTCCTTCCAATATTCTTTGTAGGGATGGATTATTAGAAAAATATTGTTTAAATTTGAATTTGTCATTGAATAACTTGTTTTTTTCCATCTATGATGTTTGAATATTTTGCTGCTAATAGTAATCTGGGCTGGTACTTGTGTTCTCTTCGGGTCTATATGACATCTGTCCAGGATTTTCTAGCTTTTAGACTCTCTGTTGAGAAGTCTGGTGTAATTCTGATAGACCTGCCTATATATGTTACTTGGCCTTTTCCCCTTACTGCTTTTAACATGCTTTTTTCTGTGAATTTAGTATTATTATTATTTCTTGATGATGATTTCTGGCCCTATGAACTGGGGATTTTCACATTCTTCTACTCTTCTTCTTAGTTTGAGCTTTTAATTGTGTCTTGAATTTCCTGGATGTTCTGTGTTAGGAGAGACTTTTTGCAAGTCTTTGACCATTGCATCAGTATCTATGTAATGTATCTTTTAGGCCTGAGATTCTCTCTTCTTTCTCTTGAATTTTGAAGCTAGTGCTTGCATCATTAGCTCCTGGTCTGTTTCTTAAGTTTACCATCTCTAGGGTTGCCTCCATTTGTGTTTTCTTTATTATTTCTATTTCCATTTTTACTTCTTGGACCATTTTGGTCAATTTCTTCACCTGCTTGATTGTTTTTTTTCCTTATTTGTTTAAGCTATTTATGTGTTCCTTTTTAAGGACCTCTACCTGTTAAGCCTGTGTTTACCTGTATTTCTTTAAGGGAGAGTCATTTATCACAGCCTTAAAGGCCTCTATTATCTTCATTAGATGTGATTTTAGCTCATCATCTTGTATTTTATTGGTGTTAAGGTATCCGGGGCTTGTTGTGGTTAGATAACCCATTTCTGATGGTGCTGAATGGCATTGTGTTCTGTCCCTTATGATTTTGCACTTGCCTTTTGTATGTTTTGTTTTGTTTCTTTTTAAAAAAAGATGTAGTATCAATCCACTATTAGATTATATGAGTTAGAATCACAGAGTACAAATCATTTCATCTCTCAATCTGTGCCCTATCAAATGAAAAAATGAGAATAAGAAAAGCATTTACATCCTAACATCCTGTAAATATTTTCCACGTGTAAATTGCTTAGCATAATGGTCAATATAAAGTGATGTGGATAGGAAAATTTGGTTGCTATTAACTTAGTGATTGTCAAATCAACACTCCAATAACAGGGCTATAGCAGATCCTGCAACTAGAATTTGCAAGAGAACTAGAGTACCATTGAGTTTTGGGCTGAAGAATTAATGTTATCTCATGACCTATCTACATCAAAAACACTACTCAATATGATACTTGAACTATATTTCCACTGTTGGGGGTATCCAAGTCATTTTAAAATTCTACTTCTTTATGCGATTTTAAGACATATATGCTGTGACTTCATATACAATGATGGAATTGTCAAAAATATTTGTTATTTAAAATTTGATTTTTTAAAATATAAAGTTCCATTTTATGCTCCTTTGGGGTTCTGGATGGCATATGCTAAAGATGGCCATTAAAATATTTATTGATAAATACTTATTGAATGAATAATAGTAGTTTTAGCTTTTGTAGTTGATATTTGGCATTATTCATTTATTGCAAATATTACAGTAAAATAATTGTTGTTAGGAAATTTATTATATGATGACATAGTAAATGGTGAACAAATCATATAGCACTATGCATTAACACCCAGACAAAACAAAATAATAAATTGACCTCTTGAGAATTGACAGGAGCTTGGGAGCTGAGGTATTCTTCCCTGTGAATTGAATCACTCAATATTCATCACAAGAAATAAGAAAGGTCCAGGATAACTTCAGAATTCACAGTTGAATCTTTAGCATCCTCAGGGATTGAGCCCTAAAAGAAGTGAAAACCAAAAGATGACAAAATAACCACACAACATTGACTTTACACTGAAGGAGGAATGATTTCTCATTTCAGGTAGGACTTTGACTTTTCATAATGAAATTGGCTGAATTGTTTTCATGTATGACCTGAGAAAAGTATTTTTGTACTCCAAATAATTTTTTTTTAGCTATTGGCTATGTATCTGTTAGGTTTTCATAGTAACTCCATAGATACATCAAATTATTTTATAAAACATTTTTATTCAAAAAGTAGAAAAATATCTAAAAATTTAAAATAGATAATTATACTGATAAATTATAATTCCTGTCTAGTTTTTGTTTGAATAATAAATTTATTTATGTAGGAAACTCTTATACAAAATATCTTTTAGAAATTTTTACAAAATATCATTCCAATCATTTTTGGTTTATAGGAGTATAAGATTATTATTATTTAAATATATTATTATGTGGCTGGTAGATAACTGGTTTCAGATAGCTTCAGCTTCTAATTCTAATTTTACTGGATGTAATATAAGCTAAATGCAAGTTAAACAATTTCTTCTAAAGATATTAAAATAATATTTTATGGAAATGTTATTTTTAAGAATAATGTGGCAAACACTGTAATTTCATAAATTTCCAATGTGTATCTGTGCATATTTCTTAGATTTTTCTTAGATATTTATACTTGCTATTTAAATGACTATGTAAAATATTAGCGACTATCTAATTCTTTCCTATAAAACTATGCATTAATTTTCCATAATAGAACCAGCATTCATTTCTGTTATTTTTATTTATATTATAATTTATGTAATGTATATACAATTCATGTTTCAGTTTGAGGTGCAAATGTTTAAAAACGATAACACAAAAAGAAAATGGCATATGTGAGGCAAAGTTTTTGGTGTATTGCAAACAGACTTAAAATGTAGACTCATTCCTGCAGGCAAATAAGCATGGATATTTGGGCATATTTAAATATATTTGAATTATCTGTGCACTAAAGAAACTGAAACTACCTACTTATAAATCCTTCCCTGTACAATCTCTATCACAGACTTGATCCCAGCCCCAGCTACACTGTTCCATGGCTTTCCTGGAAGATGGAAACTACACTAGAGTGACAGGATTCATTTTATTGGGTTTAACTGATGACCCAATTCTTAGAGTCATCCTCTTTACCATCATCCTGTGCATCTACCTGGTGACTGTATCTGGGAACCTCAGCACTATTCTTCTTATCAGAGTCTCTTCCCAGCTCCATCACCCCATGTACTTTTTTCTGAGTCACTTGGCCTTTGCTGACATAGGCTATTCATCTTCTGTCACACCTAATATGCTTGTCAACTTCCTGGTGGAGAGAAACACCATCTCCTATTTTGGATGTAGCATCCAGCTTGGCTCAGCTGTTTTCTTTGGGACAGTTGAATGTTTTCTTTTGGCTGCCATGGCGTATGATCGGTTTATTGCAATCTGTAGTCCACTGCTTTATTCAAACAAAATGTCCACACAGGTTTGTGTTCAGCTGCTTGTAGGATCTTATATAGGGGGTTTTGTTAATGCCTCCTCCTTCACACTTTCCTTTTTTTCTCTTGTCTTTTGTGGACCAAATAGAGTCAATCACTTTTTCTGTGATTTTGCCCCATTGGTAAAACTATCTTGTTCTGATGTCAGTGTGCCTGCAGTTGTTCCCTCATTCACAGCTGGCTCTATCATTGTGGTGACCATACTTGTAATAGCTGTCTCCTACATCTACATACTCATCACCATTCTGAAGATGCGCTCTACTGAGGGCCGCCACAAGGCCTTCTCCACCTGCACCTCCCACCTCACTGCAGTCATTCTCTTCTATGGGACCATCACATTCATTTATGTGATGCCCAAATCGAGTTACTCCACAGACCAGAACAAGGTGGTGTCTGTGTTCTACATGGTGGTGGTCCCCATGTTGAACCCCCTCATCTATAGCCTCAGGAATAATGAGATTAAGAGTGCTCTGAAGAGACAGTTTGATAAAAACTCATTTTCTTAGAGACATCTGTTATTTAGAAAGACTTGATTTAGTAATAAATGTCTTTTTGATATAAGATTAAAAGGAAGATTCTGACCATTGACTATTGCCAGATTGATGGCAGTGTTAGCATGTGATAAGCTCTTCAATAAATATTGGTGATCTAATCTCATTATACATAGAAAACTAGAGGTTTCATATAGTCCAATTAACTTTGTTAAATTAAGAGAATTAATCTAATTATACAAATAGATATTGCTAATCATAATTTTGATGTTGCATTAGTACTTTTTAAAGTTGTTTACTACCAAGCATGTTTTAGACAGGATCTTTATTTGTTGCTGTTAGGTTTCTTCAGACAGGCATCTCTTCGTAATGGTGCTGGCTGTCCTGGACCTTATGCTGTAGAATAGACTGACCTTGAACTCATAGATCTGTTTGTCTCTGCCTCCAGAGTACTTCAGTTAAATGCAAGCACTACCACAACCTGGCTCAGATTGAATATTAAATTTCCCCCAAAACTCATGCCATTTGCAAAAACTTACTGTCTATTGTAGTGCTCTTGGGAAATGCTGGACTATTAAGAAATCAAGTCTAGTTGCAACAATTCCTTTACTTGATGCATGTCATAAAATATAAAATTGACTCCAAACTTTTTTTTATCATTCTTTTTGACAAGGAGATGAGTGGCTTTGTTAATCCACACATCCCTACAATGTGGTGTAGTAATAGACCATATCAATAGACTCAACACACTGGTGACACAGACTTGTAATCCTCTGTGCCAGGAATAGTGCTTTTCTTTTGATGAGTTGATTATCTTAGCTGTTCGTTATAGCATGAGAAAACTGGATAATACAGACTTCAATCCTTCAGCCTGTGCTTGATATAACACTGTTATCTTGTGATAAACCCAATAAATATGTCCATCTTATTGAGTGATAAGAAGGAAGAAGTGACTACAAGTCCTAGAAATATTGTAGAAAGGGTTATCTATAAGGATGGACCTTGTAGACTCAAAAGATTTCTGATATGTGGTCTTTACCTCTGGCCATGACCAATTGTGGAGTCTGCAGTAAGGAGAAGGAAATTCATCCTTGATTTATCTGTAAAGTTTTCTGTCTAACAATATTTTCTTATATTTTGATATTTCCATAGAATATAATAAGTATATTGATCATATCCACCCATCACTACTTCATAGAGTGCTATAAATCCATCTTCTCCTCTTCAAATTCATGTATTTTAAAAATATTTTAAATTTTCTCTTTTTATTTGGGGTATTATATTTTTTCCTTCTTTCTTTTGTCCAAATACCCCATATACCCCTTGATCCTTCAATTTCATACCTACTTTTTCCATTGTACTAATAACTTCTGAGTATGATTAGTATTTTAGATATGCACATGTTTGTGTGGACATTTGCTGGGTCAGTATCATAGCAACAGACTTATTCCAAAATGAGAGGGAATGTCCTCAAAAACCATCACATTTCTGTAGCTCCTCTGATGGGCTTGGGGACACAGAAACTCATTTTTTTGGTTCATGCTAGACTGTGGGCTTGGGGACACAGAGACTCATTTTCTTTGGTTCATGCTAGACTGTGGATTGACCTGATCTTGTGTAGGTAACCATATTAATTTTGCAATGGGCATGTTATATTTAGAGGTAATCATTTCACAGTACTACTCTTTATTTGCCAGATCTTACATTCTTTCCAGCTCACCTTCTGTGAAGTTCTCTATGGATTATAAGGTTGAAATTGGTATAGATGCCCCATGTGCTTTGATCAGCAATAGGTGTCTGTGTTAACCACTGCCTTCTGGGGAAAAAGGCACTTTTCTAACCATGATTGAGAACAATACAAACTTCTTTCCTTGTTTCTTGACTCCTGCCTCCCTGAACTCATGGACTGCGTGTTCCTGCCAAGCTCTGCCCTGGGGTAGTCTGTGACATTCTATACCAGGCACAAAGTGTGGGATCTTGTGCTGTAGTGAATGGGTTCCTGAGCTTCCACGAACCAAGAAAAGCAAACCAAAATACTTTCCCAGAAGAGTCAAACTTGTAAGTTTGACCATGAGATTTTGAAGAAGAAAGTGTTAGAAATAATTGTGATCAGTGTCATACCCTGCTCTGCATGCTTATGCTACCTTGGTTGCCTTTTCTTTGAAGTTGTGATTACCTTCAGTGGGGGTGATCTTCAAATGATGGTTGTTATCACACACTACTTTTTCTGGTCTCTGCTTCACTGCTTCAGAATAAAAGCTCATCATTGAATATATTTTAGAATTTTATTTTACAATCTGACACATAAGGCAGTAATCTATGCCACTGGTTTTGTGAATGAAAAACACTCAAAATGAAACTTATCTTCTACAATAGGAGCTCAAAAAGAACATTAAAAGCAAGAGATTTAAACTATGAGTTTGTGTTGAGTAGTGTGAGTGAAGAAGACAAAAAGTACAAAAGCTTCAACAACAAAATTCAGCCAAATGAACATAGGAGATTGATATGTTAAGGCATGGTGTATTCAACATAGCCCTGGTTGGGAACCCAAGATGCTAGCAAGGGCTTCAGAATGTCATCGAATTCTTCTGGGATGGGGTGCTATCTCTGTATAGCTAGTTTTGTGAATTCAATACTCATTCATAGAGCAACTAATAAATGTTAGGTTTGATATCAAAATAGGGTTTATAAGAGCTGGCAGGAGTGTGTGTTGATAGGGAAGGTGAATTAACATTCAAATAATCTCTCTTAATAGTAAGGATTTGATAATCAGGAAGAAAATACTACCTACATATAGGTTTAATGTTCTTTGGGAATGGGTGGGATAAAAGCCAAAGCTAGGTATTGTTCCTGGGAGACAGGCTATTGATAGGCATCACATATGTTCTCAGGAAAAGAGGAAATATATCAAACTATGCACAGATAACAGCTACAGACCTCTAGTCAAGACCTTGTGTTCAATATGGTCAAAACTCAGTGATTCCTCAGGATAAATTGAATGAATGAATAACTCACATTCAAGTTTTTTCATCAATCACAGAGAAAGTTATTGACAAGCCAAAAGGAATTCAGGAACACTAATTATGGAAGTTAGTGACAGCAGCATGTGAAAGAAATGAAACCAGTAACATTTGGATAATATTGATATGAATCAACACAGGCCACAATATATTTTTTTTACCAAAATGGTCAGAGATACTTAAAATGGACATAGTGATAAAAAATGAAAAACAATGTGCCGGCAAGATATGGTATCTTCTAGATGATATGATATGGCCAAATAATAACAGACAGGACAATATATCTCTACTAGAGATCAGCAACCCTAGAACCACAAGCTCTGAGAATTTTGACATAGCTGAAGCACATGACAAAGTACTTAAAATAGCCTTTATTTATATGAGAGAATACCTTAAAAAGGAAATGAATATATCCCTTAAAGAAATCCATGAAAAATTAGCAGTGAGAGGAAGTAAAGAAATAGTCCATGATGCAAAACTAGAAATTGAATCAATAAAGAAACACAAAACCAAGGGCAATGAACAAATATAATTTAGATACTTGAGCATGAACCTCAGAGCCATGCCTCACCAACAAGGTACAAGAGGTCAAAGAAAGAACCTCAGATATTGAAGTCCCAGATAGAAGAAATGTTTACCTCCATAAAAGCAAATGTTAAATCTAAACATAGCACAACATAAAACATCAAGGAAATCTGGGACACTATTTAAATGCAAAACCTACAAGCAGGCATAGAGAAAGCAAACATTTTCAACAAAATAATAAAGAAAACTTCCCAGATGTATAGAATACCAAATAATTGGACCAGGAAACAAAAGTCTTTCAGTATGTAGTAAACATATAGAACTGAAAGGAGTATTAAAAATTGCAAGGGAAAAAGACAAAGTAAGTTATAAAGCCAGACCTATTCAATTTACACTCCATTTCTCAATAAAGACTCTAAAAGTCAGAAGTGCCTCAACAAATAATCTAAAGATAGATTGAACAAAATCACAGTCACCATCCTAGAATACAATATACCCAGGAAACTGTCGATCACAACTGGTAGTGAAAAATAAGACATTCCGTGTTAAAACCAAATTTAAGCAACATCTATCTACAAATGAAGCTCTACAGAAGGTGCTAGGAAAACTAAAAGAAAAGACAGTATTTATACCAAAGAAAACACAAGAAATAATCACAGGCAAGCAAATCAAAAGAAGAGCCACTTCCCTTCACAGCACATGCATCCCACCCCTACATCTTAGCAACAATAGCAACAATACCACAAAATGTGAATCAAAATACAATGCTCATTTATTTTCTTTTCAGTTTTCATAATTAGTTTTTTTATTCACTTTCCATTTGGAACATCTCCATCATCTCCTCCATGTACTACCCTTACAAGTTACTCGCACTATTATCTCTTCCCCTTCTCTTTGAAGAATTGGAAGGTCCCCATGTGTTCTAACCTTCCCTGGCCCATTAGGTCCCAGAAGCAGTTAAAGCAAACTATCTCACTCAGGCCAGACAAGGCATCCCAGCTAGGCAAGGGATCTAAAGGCAGGCAACAGAGTGAGAGATAGCCCCTGTTCCAATAATTAGGGGATTAACATGAATATGAAGCTACACCTGTTACAAATGTTTACAGGGCCTAGGACAAGCCCACGTGTGTTCTTTAGTTGGAGGAGTCCCATTGAACTAGGTTAATTGACCCTATAAATCTTATTGTTGTGTCCTTGACCTGTCTAGCTCTCTCAATCTTTCCTCTTCTCTTCCACAAGTCTCTCTAAATTCTGCCTGTTTATAGCAGAGTATCATTTACAGTGTCAGGGGTGGGCTTTCTCTCATGGGTTGGGTCTCAACCCAGTCATTGGTTGTTCATTCCCTTCACTGGAGGTCACACTTAGCTACAGGAGGAAGCCCTCTGTATCCCCATCTTGTAGGAGTTTCAGCTAGAGGCAATTTCCTATATTCTGGGTTCCTCTACTGGTCCAAGTATCCTGCCTGTTAAAGAGATGTCTCCCAGGCTTTCCATTGCCTCCTCTATCCCTCTCTCTACCCATGTCTCCTCCCCAATCTTATTCACAACCCCTGTACCCTTCTCGCCCTGTCTCCAAGACAGTTCACTTTCTCCATCCACTCCAATGTTTACTTTATTTTCCCTTATGAGGTTGAAGCATTCTCCCTTGGGTCCTCCTTATACTTAGGTTCTTTGGGTCTGTCGATTGTATAAAGGGTATCCTATACTTTATGACTAATATCCAATTATAAGTAAGCACATTTTAACATTGTTGCTATGTAGTATTGCTTGAGGTCTGGGATATTGATTCCTCCAGAAGTTCTTTTACTGTTGAGAATAGTTTTAGCTATACTGGGTTTGTTGCTATTCCAGATGAATTTGAGAATTGCTTTTTCTAACTCTATGAAGAACTGAGTTGGGATTTCCATGGGGATGGCATTGAATCTGTATATTGCTTTTGGCAAGATGGCCATTTTAACTATATTAATCCTGCCATCTGAGATTCTTTCTTCCATCTCTTGTATTCTGTTGTTTATATTTGCATCTATGGCCCCTGATTTCTTCTCAAGGTTTTCTATCTCCAAAGTTGTCTCCCTTTGTGATTTCTTAGTTGTTTTTAGATCCAGGATGGTTTTGCTCAGTTCCACCATATGTTTGTTTGTGTTTTCTTGTAATTCTTTAAGAAATTTTTGTGTTTCCTCTTTCATGACTTCTGCTTGTTGACTCAAGTCCTCCTGCATTTCTTTAAGGTTTTTTTTTTTCGTTTCTTCTTTATTGGCTTCTATCTCTTGAGCCTTATTCTCCTGCATTTCTTTAAGTGATTTTTGTGTTTCCATTATATGGGTTTCTAGCTTATTCATGTTTCCCTGTATTTCTTTAAGAGATTAATTTATATCCTTTTTGTGTTCTTCTAGCAGCATCATGACCAGTGATTTTAAATCCAAATCTTATTTCTCTGGTGTGTTGGCATAACCAAGACTTGCTGATGTTGGAGAGTTTGGTTCAGATGCTGCCATATTGTCTAGGTTTCTGTTAGTAGCGTTCTTGCGTTTGCCCTTTGCCATCTTGTTCTCTGGAGCTAGTTGGTCTTGTCTCTGGCTGGTGTTTGAGCCTCCTGAGGGGCTCTGGGGCAATTTCTGCAACACTGGATGGCTGGGTTTCCCCTGTAGCAGATTGCTGATGTGCTGTCCTCCTCTTGGGTGCCCTTGCAGTCCTAGTGTGCTTTGTCCCAGATTGCGTCTGTGAACCAGATGGCGCCTGTTTGCTCCTTCAGGGAGTGCTGAAGGGTGTATGCTGTGGGGACCATTTCCGTGTGCTGATCACTCTGCTGGGCAGCCGAACTCCCAACCGAGTTGGTGCACATAAGGCTAGCCTAACTGCTCAGGCCCTGAGTCTAGGCAAAATCCTGGGAGGCCAAGGTCCGAGCCAAGTTCCCCTTGGGCTATAGAAAGTATTCCAACCAAAAAAAGCACAGGACCAGATGGTTTCAGTGCAGAATTCTATCAGACCTTCAAAGAAGACCTAACAATAATACTCTTCAAACTATTCCACAAAATAGAAACAGAAGGAACGCTACTCAATTCCTTCTACAAAGCCACAATTATGCTGATGCTAAAACCACACAAAGATCCAACAAAGAAAGAGAACTTCAGACCAATTTCCCTTATGAACATCGATGCAAAAATACTCAATAAAATTCTTGCCAACCGAATACAATGACATATCAAAACGATCATCCACCATGATCAAGTAGGCTTTATCCCAGGGATGCAGGGTTGGTTCAATATACAGAAATCCATCAATGCAATCCACTACATAAACAAACTCAAAGAAAAAAACCACATGGTCATTTCATTGGATGATGAAAAAGCTTTTGACAAAATTCAGCATCCTTTCATGCTTAAAGTCTTGGAAAGAACAGGAATTCAAGGCCCATACCTAAACATCGTTAAAGCAATATACAGCGAACCGGTAGCCAGCATCAAACTAAATGGAGAGAAACTTGCAGCAATCCCACTAAAATCGGGGACTAGGCAGGGCTGCCCCCTATTTCCTTATCTTTTCAATATTGTACTTGAGGTACTAGCTCGGGCAATTAGACAACATAAGGACGTCAAAGGGATACAAATTGGAAAGGAAGAAGTCAAACTATCATTATTTGCAGATGATATGATAGTCTCCCTAAGTGACCCAAAAAACTCCACTAGAGAACTCCTACAGCTGATAAACAACTTCATCAAAGTGGCAGGTTATAAAATCAACTCCAGCAAATCAGTAGCTTTCCTATACTCAAAGGATAAGCAGGCTGAGAAAGAAATTAGGGAAATGACCCCCTTCACAATAGCCACAAACAGTATAAAGTACCTTGGGGTGACTCTTACCAAACATGTGAAAGATCTGTATGACAAGAACTTCAAGACTCTGAAGAAGGAAATGGAAGAAGACCTCAAAAAATGGAAAAACCTCCCATGCTCATGGATCGGCAGGATTAATACAGTTAAAAAGGCCATTTTGCCAAAAGCAATATACAGATTCAGCGCAATACCCATCAAAATCCCAACTCAATTCTTCACAGAGTTAAAAAGAGCAATTCTCAAATTCATCTGGAATAAGAAGAAACCCAGGATAGCTAAAACTATTCTCAACAATAAAAGACATTCTGGGGGGAATCAGTATCCCTGACCTCAAGCAATACTACAGAGCAATAGTGTTAAAAACTGGATGGTATTGGTACAGTGACAGGCAGGCAGATCAATGGAACAGGATTGAAGATCCAGAAATGAACCCACATACCTATGGCCACTTGATCCTCGATGAAGGGGCTGAAAACATCCAATGGAAAAAAAGATAGCCTTTTCAACAAATGGTGCTGGTTCAACTGGAGGTCAGCATGCAGAAGAATGGGAATTGACCCATCCTTGTCTCCTTGTACTAAGTTCAAATCCAAATGGATCAAGGACCTCCACATAAAGCCAGGCACTCTGAAGCTAATAGAAAAGAAACTGGGGAAGACCCTGAGGACATAGGTACATGGGGAAGTTTCTGAACAGACCACCAATAGCGTATGCTCTAAGATCAAGAATTGACAAATGGGACCTCATAAAATTACAAAGTTTCTGTAATGCAAAGGACACCATCAAAAGGACAAATCGGCAACCAACAAATTGGGAAAAGATCTTCACTAACCCTACATCAGAAAAAGGGCTAATATCTAATATATATAAAGAACTCAAGAAGTTAGACTCCAGAAAACCAAATAACCCTATTAAAAAATGGAGTACAGAGTTAAACAAAGAATTTTCACCTGAAGAACTTCTGATGGCAGAGAAGCATCTTAAAAAATACTCAACTTCATTAGTCATTAGGGAAATGCAAATCAAAACAACCCTGAGATTTCACCTTACACCAGTCAGAATGGCTAAGATTAAAAACTCAGGAGACAGCAGATGTTGGCGAGGATGTGGAGAAAGAACAACACTCCTTCACTGCTGGTGGGGTTGCAAATTGGTACAACCACTCTGGAAATCAGTCTGGTGGTTCCTCTAAAAACTGGGCACCTCACTTCCAGAAGATCCTGCTATACCACTCCTGGGCATATCCCCAGAAGATTCCCCAGCATGTAATAAGGGTACATGTTCCACTATGTTCATAGCAGCCCTATTTATAATTGCCAGATGCTGGAAAGAACCCAGGTATCCCTCAACAGAAGAGTGGATGCAAAAAATGTGGTATATCTACACAATGGAATACTATTTAGTCATTAGAAACAATGAATTCATGAAATTATTAGGCAAATGGATGGAGCTGGAGAACATCATACTAAGTGAGGTAACCCAGACTCAAAAGATGAATCATGGTATGCACTCACTAATAAGTGGATATTAACCTAGAAAACTGGAATACCCAAAACATAATCCACACATCAAATGAGGTACAAGAAGAACGGAGGAGTGGCCCCTTGTTCTGGAAAGACTCAGTGAAGCAGTATAGGGCAAAACCAGAACAGGGAAGTGGGAAACGTTGGGTGAGAAAACAGGGGGAGGGAAGGGGGCTAATGGGACTTTTGGGGAGTAGGGGATCTAGAAAAGGGGAAATCATTTGAAATGTAAATAAAATATATATCGAATAAAAAATATATCATCCTGAGTGAGGTAACAAAGAACACACATGGTATGCACTCACTAATAAGTGGATATTGGCCCAGAAACTTCAGATACCCAAGACAAAATACACATATCAAATGATGCTCAAGAAGAAGGAAGAAAAATGTATTGATACTCTGGTCAGTCTTAGAAGGTAGAACAAAATTCCCACAGAAGGATAGTACAAAGATAAAGTGTGGATCAGAGTCTGAGTGAAGAACCATCCAGAGACTACCCCACCTAGTGATCCATCCCACATACAGCTATAAAACCCAGGCATTGTTATTGATGACCACAAGTATTTGCTGACTGGAGCTGGATATAGCTGTCACCTGGAAGGCTCTGCTAGTGCATGACAAACACAGAAGGGTACTCTCTCATCCAGCCATTGAACTAAGCACAGGGTCCCCAATGGGGGAACTAGAGAAAGAATCCAAAGTACTGAAGGTGTTTGCAGTACAAAAGGAGGAACAAAGCTATGAGCCACCCACTATTCCCAGAGCTTCCAGGGACAAAACTATCAACCAGAGAGTGCATCTGGAGTTTCCTGTGGCTTCAGACACATAGGCAGTAGAGGATGACCTTGTTGGATATCAAAGGGAGGAGAGGCCTTTGGTCCTGGAAAGGCTCGATGCAGTAGTGTGGGGGAAAGCTGGAACAGGGAAGTGGGAGAAGGTTGATTGGGGAACAGGAGGAGGGGAGATGGGTTATGAGACTTTTGTGGGGGAACTAGGAAAGGGGACAATATTTGAAATGTAAATGAAGAATATCTCTAATAAAAATAATAACAAAATTGATGGTTTTGCCGTGTTTTTGGATTCAAATTGGGAGAATTTTACTGAGTATTTTTTCCATCGATATTCATAAGTGAAATTGGTCTGAATTTCCTTTTTTGTTGGGTTTTTTTGTGGTTTACGTATCAGAATAATTGTGGCATCATCAATTATGTGGTGTTGCTTCTGTTTTAATTTTATGGAATAGGTTGTGGAGTTTTGGCATTAGCTTTTCTTTGAAGGTCTGGTAGAATTCTGCACTAAAGCCATCTAGCTCTGTTTATTGTTTGTTTGTTTGTTTGTTTTTGTTTTGTATTTTTGGTTGGAAGGTTTTTTTTTTAATGCCTTCTATTTCCTTAGGGAATATTTGCCTTTTTAGATAGTTTACCAGATCTTGATTTACCTTTGGTATGTGAATCTCTCTAGAAAATTTTCCATTTCACCCAGATTTTCCAGTTTTGTTGAGTATAGGCTTTTGCAGTAGGATCTGATGAAGTTTTTAATTTCCTTGGTTTCTGTTCTTATGTCTCCCTTTTCATTTCTGATTTTGTTACTTTGGATACTATCTCTGAGCTCTCTAGTTAGTTTGGCTAAGGGTTTATCTATCATGTTTATTTTTTCAAAGGGCCAGCTCTTGGTTTTTTTTTTAATTCTTTGTATAGCTCTCTTTGTTTCTATTTAGTTGATTTTAGCCCTGAGTTTGAATATTTCCTGCTTTGTATTTCTCTTGGATGCATTTGCATCTTTTTGTTCTAGGGATTTCATGTGAACTGTTAAATTGTTAGTACAGGATCTCTCCATTTTTTTTTGCAAGTGCCCTGAGTGCTATGAATTTTCCTCTTAGCACTGTTTTCATTGTATCTAATAAGTTTGGGTATGCTGTTTCACAATATTCATCGAATATCAGGAGGTGTTTAATTTCTTTTTTATTTCCTCTATGACTCAGTTATTTTTGAATAGCAAATTATTCAGTTCACATGGGTATGTGGTTTTTTGTTGTTTTGTTATTGATGTCTAGCCTCAGTCCAACATGATCTGATTGGATGCATGGGGTTATTTCTGTATTCTTGTATCTGTTAAGGCTTGTTTTATGAAAAAAAAATATGGTCAGTTTTAGAAAGGGCACCATGGGAGGCTATAAAGAAAGTATATTCCTTTTTTTGGTGGGTGACAAGTTCTGACTATATCTGTTAAATCCATTTGGTTCACTACCTTTGTTATTGTCACTGTATCTCTAGTTTCTGTTTCAGTGACTTGCCCATTGCTGAGAGTGGGGTGTTGTTGTCTCACTATTACTGTGTGGGGTTCAATGTGTCTTTTGAGCTTTAGTAAAGTTTCCTTTATTAATGTGGGTGCCCATGCATTTGGGGCATTGATGTTCAGAATTGAGACTTTCTCTTGGTGGATATTTCCTTTTATGAAAATGAATTGTCCTCTCCATCCCACTTGATAACTTTTGGTTGGAAGTCTATTTATTGGGAATAGAATGGCAACTGTTGCTTGTTTCCTGGGAACATTTGTGGGAAGGGGTGGATGGAAGAATAGGGGGACGGAAGAGGGCTTATGGGACTTGCGGGGAGTGGGGACCCAGAAAAGGGGAAATCATTTGCAATGCAAATAAAAAAATAAAATAAAAAAAGACTAATTTCCCATCATATACTCTGAGGTAGGGTATGACTTTGTAATTTTTGTGTTTCTTTTCTGCAGCTAAATGTTGGATCCTGTTTGCATATCCAGTTTGTAAGCTTCTATCTTTTTATTGGAGAATTCAGAAATGTTTGTTCAGAAATGTTTGTATATATTAAAGGCAAATGATTGTTATTTTTTGTTATGTTTGTTGTATGTGGAATTATATGCATATGATTCTCTCCTTTTAATTTTTATGAGATTATTAATATCTTCATTTATCTTTGGAATAGATACACTTTTTGCATTGGGGTTTTCCTTCTAGAATCCTCTGTGGGGCTGAATTGGTTGATTTCCATAGACTAACCCAGCCAGTTATGGGGAGTCCCTGGGATGTGGGTTCTCGAGGCCATATGGGTAAGGTTTCAGTAGTGACAAATAGAAACAAACAAAACAGCAATTTGAATCTGAGTGTATTTTTTGCAGCTCTCAAGCAAGGGTTTTTATGCATAGAGAAACTGGTATTACAACACTGAAAAGCTGTGTTCAATGAAGCAGTACAATAGAACAGACATTGTAATAATCATTTGGTATAGCAAAATAAAAAAATCATTCAAGTATTAGAACTTCAAAAAGATATATTCAATGAAAGAGCCAGGTAGAATGGATATTATTATGATTATTTGATACATGAAAATACCAAAATCATCTAAGACTTGTGGCAAATTTCCAAAAATAACCTAATAAATTTTTATGATCAGTTACCATTTAACTTCTAATTTCTGCTCTTCTATAACTCTTCAAAGCATAAATTTAAACTGCCTTAATTCTTTTATATTTAAGGCTTTCTTAAACAATATACCAAAACCTACTTCTGATGACACATATTCAACCGTATAAAATATTATTGTTGGGAAAGTTTATATTTATCAATACTATCTTATACATGACTTATAAAGTAAAGCACTGGTTCTCCTGGAGATGAGGTCAGGATTAATGAGTCCATCTCATTGGATGTTTTTGTACCCATTATTCTTGCTTAATATCTTAGCCTAGGCTACCAGGAACATCTCATAAATTTAAAAAGGAAGAGAAAACATAACACAGATAAGTTGGCAAGAGAACTGCAGCACAATAATTTTTCTCCAGCAGAGTTTCACAACTGGTTCCAGGATGCCTTCCTTTGTTGAGCTCAATCACCTCAGTCTGTGGAACTTGTCATACAAATCCTACTGGAGGTGATGTGGCAGTTGATAGACATTGTTTTAATTTGTTTTGTTCCTGGTACATTTTGTTTTTTCCATGTATGTTGATTGAGAGTTTTGCTGGTTGTAGAAGCCTGGCCTAGCACTTTTGTTTTCTTAGAGTCTGTGTGACTTCTGTCCTTGCTCTTCTTGCTTTTAGAGTCTCTGCTGAGTAGTCTGGTGTAATTCTGTTAGGTCTGCCTTTATATATTACTTGGCCAATTTCCCTTAACGCCTTTAATATTCTTTCTTTGTTCGGTGCATTTGATGTTTTGAATATTATGTTACAGGAGGAATTTCTTTTCTCGTCCAATCTATTTGGAGTTTCTGTAGGCTCCTTGTATGTTTATGGGCATCTCTTTAAGTTGGGGAAGTTTTCCTCTATAATTTGTTGAAAATGTTTACTGGCTCTTTGAAATGAGAATCTTTACTCTATTCTATGCCTATTATCCTTAGGTTTGGTTCTTTTATCGTGTCCTGGATTTCCTGGATATTTTGGTTTAGGAACTTTTTGCATTTTTCATTTTCTTTGACTGTTGTGTCAATGTATTCTATGGTATCTTTTATGCCTGAGATTCCCTCTACTATCTCTTGTATTTTGTTGGTGATGTTTGCATTTATGATTCCTGATCTCTTTCCTAGATTTTCTATCTCCAGTGTTGTCATCCTTTGTGATTTCTTTATTGTTTCTATTTCAATTTTTAGATCCTGGATGGTTTTTTTCAATTTCTTCAACTGTTCGGTTGTGTTTTCCTGTATTTCTTTAAGGGATTCATGTGTTTCCTATTTAAGATTTTCTACCTGTTTACTTGTGTTCTCCTTTATTTCTTTAAAGAAGTTATTTATATACTTCTTAAAGTCCTCTATCATCATCATGAGATGTGATTTTGAAGACAGAATCTGGCATTTCAAGTGTGTTGTGGTATCCAGGCTATCTGTGGTTGGAGAACTGGGTTCTGATGTTACCAAGTAACCTTGGTTTCTGTTGCTTAGGTGCTTCCCCTTGCCTCTTGACATCTGCTTATCCCTGGTGTTAACTTGTCTTGCTGTCTCTGACTGGGGCTTGTACCTCCTGTGAGTCTGTGTACCAGTGATCATATGTGTTTCAGCAATTTTTGGAGAGCACTCTCTCCAGGTAGGATTTGGTATGGAGAGCTGTGATTTCAGGTATGTCAGAACTCCTGGGTGACCAGCTTTCTCCTGGTGGGATTTGGGTACATTGAGCTGTGGCACAGGATTAGCTCCAGAGCATGGATGTAATCTGGAAGGATCCTGTTCCCATCTATTCCTTCATTCCTGTGCCCTGTTATCTCCTGGGGGTCCCTCTTAGGCCAGGTATTCAAGCAATAGTGGTGGTCTTACCTGTGAACTTAGGTGTGACAACACTCCTGACAGACCAGCTCTCTCTGCGTTGGATTTGGGTAGGGAGAGCTGTGGCACAGGATTAGTTCCAGGCACAGATGAAAACCAGAAGATCCTAGAATTATTCATTTATTAAAAATATTAAAGTAAACTTAGAACTGATTGCTCTTAGGGGAATTTTTATTTAATGATGCAGTAAATAGTAAAAAAAAATTCTATACGACTGTACAGAGACACATAGAAAAATAGAATATTAAATTGACATCCTGAGCATTCACAGGATCATGAAAGCTTAGTTATTCTTTCCTATGGATCGAATCACTCAGTATCCACCACAATAAATAATAATGTTCTATGATACTTCAACATTCACATTTAGTCTTTAGCATCTTCAGTGATTTATCCCCAAAGGAAACAAAAATCAAAACATGATTACATAACCACACAATTTTCACTTTTCATAAATGAGTTATCATTTCAAGAGGTAGGACTTTGGTTTTTCATAATGAATCCAGCTAATGATTTTCATGTATCACCTTTGAAGAAATTTATGTTCTGTATTGATTGATGGTGGCTATCAGACTCCTCTGTTGGGTGCTAAGTATTGATTGATGTTGGTAATAGGTGCTGTAGTAGAGAGAGGTACTTGTTCTGCAGGTAGTTAGTGTAACTAGGTGGCTTATTTATAGTAAGGGAATGTGAATCTGGATCCCTGAAGTCTCTTTGTCTAAATTTTCATAAAATATAAGGGTTCAATGACAGATTCAGGGTCTTGGCTGTCCATTTCCTACTGCCAAGTTTCCCAAGGTAAGAAGCCTCCCTCTATTTCTGAGTTGTAACAACTAATTTCTTGAACTTCCACTTGCCCATCTTGTTGCTTTGCAGTGTTCTTTCTGACCAAATGATCAAATGATACTTGTCTCGGGAAATCTTTCTAAGCCTTGCTCCCTGTCTGAATAATTTCTTGTGAGTTTCTAAACCCCTTTATTTTGATGAGATTTAAAGGCATGTGAGTATGAAAACCAGCTTAATTTATCATTGTTAGTAAAGTGATTCATTTAAAAATGCTGTGTCCATATCCTAGAGAATCAGACTAGTGAATATAGGTTTTTGATGACAGCTCAGTGTCTGTAAGAAAAAAATTCTTGTTCTCTCCAGAAACTTTTCAACAAGTAATACACTTAAGCTTACAGACATGTGCTGATTCCCTTCCAACACAGTCTTTAACAGACTTGTATTTGTTTTATTTGGGTAGTTGACAGTTCTCCAAATGATCTCAGGATTCTGTATACTCAGTACTATGAAATATGTGAGGGTGCTTTGCTCATTCCTATTTGCCTGCATTCATGAATATTGAATAAAACAACAAAGTAACAAAATTCTCAACCACAGGAGTGGCTGCTTGGAGTCTGGGAGAAAGAAATTATCTCTGCATGTCTCGACACTATCCCTTACTTCCTATATTGTCAAAACATACAAGATCCACACAAATGGTCTTCTATGAAGGACATGCCAGAATTGCTAGAATTTATGAAAAGAAAACTATTTCCCCTAATACTCAGTAAAATTGTTGATGTTTGAGTGTGATATCTGAGTATTAGGGCATGAGTAGCTTACACGCACTTCATCAGTGACTTTGGCAAATGGTCATATTATCATTTTTGATACTTTTGATGTATGTAAGAGTAAATTCCCCAATCTATTGCAGTGGCGTGGAACATTATTAGTGTGATGCCATTTCAATCCTCCCTTATCTTTGGCTGTCTCTGGAGAACAAGATACTTATAACATTGTAGCAATTGGTAATTTTCCCTCTGGACCTTACACAGAATATCTTTAATAGTGTGAGGTATTGGCTCTTGTATACATGGGATGTGTCTGAGATTGGTCAAGTAATTCATTGGGCAATCTCTCAATTTCTGCTCTATCTTTGTCCCTGCACATCATATTGAAGTTTTTGTGAGTGGGTTGATGTCTTCTTCTCTCCACTAGATATTCACCCTGGCCACAGGAGGTGGCCACGTAAGTCTCCATATTCACATATTAGGAACATCTGCTAGGTCCACTCCATAGAATTCCAGGAACCTCCTTTACCCCAGGTTTCCAGTTGTGCCCCAAGTCATTCTCTTTTTCGTCACTCACCTGATCCCCATCCTTTATGCCCTCCTGAACCACGTACCTCCTTCAATCTATCTCCAATAACTATTTAGTTTACCTTTCTGAGTTAGGTTTGTGTATCCTCACATGGGCTTTCATTATTAATTTCCTTTGGTATGTGGATTATAGCCTGGTTATCATGTAGGGCTAATGTCTACTTATAAGTGAGTGCATACCATTCCTTTCTTTCTGGGCCTGAGTTCCCTCACTCAGGATGATATTTTAGGTTCCATCCACTTGCCTGAAAATTTCATGGCATCTTTGTTTTTAATATATTAGTAATATTCCATTGTGTAGATGTAATACATTTTCTTTTTTATTTCTATTTTCTTTTTCATTTTTTATTTAACATTTTTTGCAATTCAGGCTTTATCCCCCTCCCAGTCCACCTTCTGGCTGTTTCACATCCCATGCCTCCACTCCCTCATCTCCAAGAGGATGTCCCCACCTCCCTATCCCCACTACACCTCCCTACTCCCTGGGGCCTCCAGACTTTTGAGGTTTAGTCTGGACCCAGCAGTGTTATGCAGTATATGTGTTTGGGGGCCTCATATGAGCTGGTTGGTGGCTTAGTGTCTGAGAGATCTCAAAGGTCCAGGTTAGTTGAGACTCCTTGTCTTCTTATAGGGTATCATCCCTCCTCAGTTTCTCCCAGCTTTTTCATAATTCAACCACAGGGGTCGGCAGATTCTGTTCATTGGTTGGGTGTAAATATCTGCATCTGATTCTTTCAGCTGCTTGTTGGGTCTTTCTGAGGGCAGTAATGATAGGCTTCTTTTTTTTGAGACACTATAGCGTCAGTTATAGTGTCTGGCCTTGGAACCTCCCCTTGAGGTGGATCCTAATTTGGGCCTGTAGCTGTACCTCCCTTACCTCAGGCTCTTCTCCATTTTTGACCCTGCAGTTCTTTCAGACGGGAACAATTCTGGGTCAGCATTTTGACTGTGGGATGGCAACACCATCCCTCCACTTGATGCCCTGTCTTTCTGCTGGAGGTGGACTCAAAAATTTCCATCTCCCCACTATAGGGTATTTCATCTAAGGTCCCTCCCTTTGGGCCCTGAGAGTCTCTCACCTCCCAGGTCTCTGGCACATTCTGGAGGGTCCCCCTACCTCCCACCACCTACCTCCCGAGGCTTCCATTCTTTATGCTAGCCCCTGGGGCTTTAGTCTTCTTCCCCCTACCCAATATCTAATGATGAACCCTTTTCTTCTCCCTGTCCAATTTCCCATCCAGATTCCTCCCTCTCTCCATATCTCCCTCCCTTACTCCTTCCATCGCTCCCTCCTTAACTCCCCGCTCTGTGATTGCTTTTCTTTCCCTCCCTAGTGGGATTAATGCATCCTTACTTGGGCCCTTTGGCTTGTTAACATTTTTTTAGTTCTATGGAGTATATACTGGGTATTTTGTACTTTTTATTTTTGGCTAATATCGACTTATTAGTGAGTACATACCATGTGCATCCTTTGGAGTCTCATTACCTTGCTCAGGATTATATTTTATTCTTCTATCCATTTGCCTGCAAAACTCGTGATGTCATCTTATTAATAGCTGATTATTATTTCATTATGTAAATGAACCACATTTTCCATATCCATTCTTCTATTGTGGGACATCTGGCTATCACAAATAAGGCAGCTATGTACATAGTGGAGCATGTGACCATGTGACTTGGTAGGGGCACCTTTTGGGTATATGCCCAAGAATGGTATAGCTGGGTCTTCAGATATATATATTTCCTATTTTCTGAAAAACCTCCAGATTGATTTCCAGAGTGTCTGTAGTAGTTTACAATCTCAACAGCAGCAAAGGTGTGCAACCTTTCTCCACATCCTTGCCAACATGTGCTGTCACCTGAGATTTTGATCATAGCTCTTCTGATTGGTGAATGGTGAAATCCCAATGCCATTCTTATTTGCATTTCCCTGTTCACTAAGGACTTTGAACATTTCTTTAAGTGCTTCTCAGCAATTAGAGATTCCTCTGTTGTGAACTCTCTTTTTAATTCTATGCCCCATTTTTGATTGGGTTGTTTTGTTTCTTGGCGGACATCTTCCTTAGTTCTTTATTTTGGATATTAGCCCTCTATTGGATGTGAAGTTTGTGATATTTTTTCCCAATCTAGAGGTTGCTGATTTGTCCTATTAGCTATGTCCTTTGCCTTACAGAAATTTTCCAGTTTCATGAGGTCACATTTATCAGTTCTTGATCTTAGAGATGGAGGTATTAGAGTTCATTAGACCCCAGAAAACCAAATAACCCTATTACAAAATGGTGTACAGAGCTAAACAAATAATTTTCACCTGAAAACTTCTGATGACTGAAAAGCACCTTAAGAAATGTTCAACATCATTAGTAATTAGGGAAATGCAAATCAAAACAACCCTGAGATTTCACCTAATACCAATCAGAATGACTAAGATTAATAACTCAGGAGACATCAGGTGTTGGCGAGGATATGGAGAAAGAGGAACACTCTTCCTCTGCTGGTGGGATTGCAAGCTGGTACATCCACTCTGGAAATCAGTCTGGCTGTTCCTCAGAAAACTGGACATGACACTTCCGGAGGACCCTGCTATAACACTCCTGGGCCTATACTGAGCATGTAATAAGGATACATGCTCCACTATGTTCATAGCAGCACTATTTATAATAGCCAGAAGCTGGAAAGAACCCAGATGTCCCTCGACCGAGGAATGGATAAAAAATGTGTTATATATACACAGTGGGGTATTCAGCCATTAGAAACAATGAATTCATGAAATTCTTAGACAAATGGATGGATCTGGAGAAAATCATCCTAAGTGAGTTAACCCAGTTTTAAAAGAACACTCATGGTATGCACTCACTGATAAGTGGACTTTAGCCTAGAAGCTTGGAATACCCAAGACACAATACACATATCAAATGATGTCCAAGGAGAAGGAAGGATAGGCCCCTCATCCTGGAAAGGCTCAGTGCAGCAGTGTAGGGGAATACCAGGACAGGGAAGTGGGAAGGGAGGATGGGGGAAGAGGGGGAGGGAAGAGGGATTATGGGACATTTGTGGAGGGGCAATCAAGGAAAGGGGAAATCATTTGAAATGTAAATAAAGAATATATCTAATAAACAAAAAAGAAAATAAACAACAAAAAAACTAAAAACAAGAAAAAAAAGGAAATTTCTCCTTGTGCCAATGAGTTCAAGGCTCTTTCCCACTTTCTCTTCTATTAGATTCACTGTATCTGGTTTTACGTTGAGGTTCTTGATCCACTTGGACTTGAGATTTGTGCAAGTTGACCAGTGTTCATCCATTTTCATTTTTCTACATGTAGACTGCCTGTTAGACCATCATCATTTATTGAAGATACTTTCTTTTTTCCATTGTATATTTTTTTGCTTCTTTGTCAAATCTCAAGTCTCCATAAGTGTGTGGTTGTATTTCTGTGTCTTCCATTCTATTCCATTGATCAATGTGTCTGTCTCTGTACCAATATCATTTAGTTTTTATCACTATGGTTCTGTAGGAGAAGTTCTTTTATTGTTAAGAATTTTTTTCATTATTCTGTTTTTTTTGTGTGTGTTTCCTTTCTTTGAAGACTTGTGTTGGGATTTTAATGAGGATTGCGATAAATCTGTAGATTGCTTTTGGTAGGATGACCATTTTTACTATGTTAATTCTGCCAATCAATAAGGAGATCTCTCCATTTTCTGATGTACCACATTTTCTTTATTCATTTTTCATTTGAGGGGCTTCTAGGCTGATTCCAGTTTCTAGCTACTTCTAATAAAGCTGTTTTGAATATTTTTGATGATATAAATTCCAAGTATCTCTTTGATTTAGTGGGGCTGGTTTAGTTGTACACCCAGAAGTGGTATATTGGGGTTTTGGGGTTGAACCATTCCCACTTTTCTGTGAACTGCTGAATTGATTTCCAAAGTACAAGTTTGCACTACCACCAGCAATGTAAGAGTGTTTCTCTGATTCTATGTCATTGCCTGTATATGTTATCACTTGATTTTTGAACTTAGCTATTTAAAGGCTATTAAATGAAATCTCAGTCATTTTGATTTACATTTCTCTGAAAACAGGATTTTGAATATCTCTTTAGGTATTTTTAGGATTCTTTTTTTTTTTTGGGTGTTCTTCCATTTAGAATTCTTTGTTTAGTTATATATCCCATAATTCAACTGGGTTATTTATTTGTTCATGTCTAATTTATATATATTTTGGATATTATTCCTCTGTCAGATGTAGGGTGGGTGAAGGTGTTTTATCCTGTTGATGGTGCCATTTGCTTTAGAGAAGCTTTTCTGTTTCATGAGGCCCAAGTTATTATTCATTGATCCCAATGCCTAAGTAATTGTTGTTTTCCTCAGTAATTTGTCTCCTGATGTGTTCAATGCTGTACCACACTTCCTCTTCTGTACAGAGCCATATTTGGGAGTCATACCACATGGTAGGAGCTTGACATTGGCCAAGGACAATCCCTGACTTCAGGCAGGAATCTGCAGTTAGGGCATAATAGAGAAGTAGTTTAAGTAAGGAATTTTTATCCTAGGGTGGAGAAGCTCAGAGTGAAGGTTAAGCTCTTTGTTCCTCTGGTCTAAGAATTAAGCAGGTGACTCACCCAGCTGCTGGAGGAATCAAGACAAGGACTGCCAGGTGAAGCTAGATGACTTCTGCCAGAACTCAGCCTGGAGTCTGGGGGGAAGGTCATTCCCAAATTGTTAAAAGGTTTGACCGCCATTAAAGTTTTGTCCTCGATCAGTGAAATATTGTCCTGTCCCTCATTCCTTTTGCCCCTCTCCCATTCATCCCTCAGCTTCTCTACCAGGACCTGGTTCACTGTAGTTGCTGGCAGCAACACTCTTCTATTAAGTTCATGATTTCTGGTTTTACATGTGTTCTTTTATCCACTTGTACTTGAGTTTTGTGCAGGGTGATAATCATAGATGTGTTTGCCTTCTCCTATATGCAAACACCCAGTTAGACCAGCAGCATATATTGAATATCCTTTTATCCCATTGTTTGGTTTTTAACTACTTTGTCAAAAATCAATCTTTTTGTAGGTGTGTGGGCTTATATTTTGGTCTTCAATTCTACTCCATTGATCAACCTGTTTTGTTTTTATTAGAATACCATGAAATTATAACTACATTTGCTCTCTAGTATAGTTTGAAACCAAGGATGATGATACCTCTAGAAATACTTTTATAGTAATCATTGTTTTAATTACATTGCATTTATTTGTTTTTTTCCATAAGAACTTGAGAATTAATCTTGTAACTTGTAAAGAATTTTATGGGAATTGCATTGAATCTATAGATTCCTTTTGGTAAGATGACCATTTTTTACTACATTAATGCTATCCATCCATGAACATGGGAGATATTTCCATCTTCTGATATATTCCTCAATTTCTTTCTTCAGAGAGTTGAAGTTCATATCATACAGGTCTTCACTTGCTTGGTTAAACTTACACCAAGATATTTATACTATTTGTGGCTATCGTGACATGTGTTGTTTCCCTAATTTCTTTCTCAGCCAGTTGATCATTTTTATAAATTGAGATACTAATTTTAAGTTGATTTTTAAATTTTATTTATTAATAATTTTATTCATTTACATTTCAATTGATAGTCCCCTTACCAGTTACCCTCTGCCAACCTCCATTCCATCTGTCCTCTCTCCTTCCCCTTTGCCTCTATGAGAATGCTACACCACCAATCACCCATTCCTGCCTTACCACTCTAGCATCCTTGTATGCTGGTGCTTCAAATCTCCACAAGACCAAGGGCCTCCACTCTCTTTAATGTCAGATAAGGCCATCTTCTGTTATGTGTATATCAGAATATGGATATACACATAACAGAAGATGGCCATGGATCCTTCATGTGTATTCTTTGGTTGGTAGTTTAATCTCTGGAAGTTCTGGGTCGACTGGTCAGCTGATATTGTTCTTCCTATGGGCTTGTAATTCCTTTCAGCCCCTTTAGTCCTTTCCCATCTTTTCCATGGGGGTTCAAGAGCTCAGCATGATGGTTGACTGTGAGTATCAACATCTGTATTGGCCAGGTGCTCGTAGAACTTCTAAGGGAACAGCCATATTATGTTCCTGTCAGCAAATGCTTCTTGGCAACAGCAATAGTGTCAGGATTTGTTGTCTGCAGATGGTATTAATCCCTAAGTGGGCTCGTCTCTGAATGACCTTTCCTTCTGCTTCTGTTCTATTTTTTGTCTCTGTCTTTCCTTTAGATAGGAACATTTCTAGGTTAAAAATTTTGAGATGGGCGGGTGGCCCCATCCCTCAACTGGGGGCCATGCCTATTACTGGAGGTGGTCTTCACATGTTCTATCTCTGCTTTGTTGCTTATTTTGGTTAAAGTCACCCTCTTCGGGTACTGGGAGCCTCTACTTTCCTGGTACCTGGGACTTTCTAGTGGCTACCTCCAGTTATGAGTTGATTTTTCTTATTCAGTTACTTTACTGAAGGTGTTTATCAGGTGTAGGAATAATATGCTAGAATTTTAGCAATACATTGATTTCTTCCTTTCCCATGATCTAATTTTTGTGTTATTTGTCTACATAGAACTTCAAATACTATGTTGAATACATAGGAAGAAAGAGGGCAGCCTTTTCTTGACCCTGATTTTGGTGGAATTCATTTAAGTTTTTCTCCATTTATTTTGATGGTGGCCATTTGGTTGCTGTATATTGATTTTATTGTATTCAGGTATGTACAATGTATTCTTGATCTCTTCAAGACTTTTAACATGAAGGAGTGTTGAATTTTGTCAACAGAATTTTCAGCATCTAATGTAATGACCATGTATTTTTTCTTTCTCTTTGTTAATATGATAGATTAAAGAGTTTTATTTCAATGTTCATAAGGGAGATTGGTGTAGAATTCTCATTCTTTGTTGAGTCATTGTGAGGCTTAGGAATCAAGGAAACTAATCCCTCTTAGATTGCGTTTTGTAGAGTTCCTTCAGTTTCTATTTTGTGGAATAGTTTGAGGAATATTCATATAAGATCGTTGAACATCTCCTAGAATTCTGTGTTAAAAACATGTAGCCCTGGATTTGTTGTTGCTGTTGTTGTTTTGGGGGTTTGGGGAATTATTTTAATGACTGTTTCTATTCCTTTAGGTGTTATATGACAATTTACATTGTTTACCTGATCTTTATTTACCTTTGATAATCAGTATCTATTACAAAAATCACTCATTTCATTTAGATTTTCCTATTTTGTGGAGAATAGGCTTTTGCACTATGCCTCAATTATTCTTTGAATTTTCCCAGTGTCTGTTGTTATGTCTCTCTTTTCGTTTCTGATTTTTGTTAATTTGGATATTATCTCTCTGACTTTTATTTTGGCTAAGTGTGTCTATCTGGTTGATTTTCTTACAGAACCAGCTCTTGTTTTCACTGATTTTTTTTTGCATTATTTTCTTTGTTTCTAATCCACTGAGTTTAGCCCTGAGTTTGATATTGCCCATCATGTACCATTCTTTGGGTATATTTGCTTCTTCTTTTTTCTAGAGCATTTATTTGTACTTTTAAATTGCTAGTTATTGCTATGAACTTGTCTTAGAGCTACTTTTATTGTTTGTGTTTGGGTGAACTGTTCTATAGATAGAGATTAGGTCCATTTAATTAATAACTTGTGCTAATTTCATTATTTATCCGTTTAGTTTCTGTCTCTATGACCTGTCTGTTGGTGAGAATTGGGTATTGGCATCTCCCACTATTAATATGTAGGTTTCAAAGCATGATTTAAGCTTTAGTAATATTTCTTTCATGAATGTTGGTACCCATTCATTTGGGGCATAAATGGTCAGAATTGAGGCATCATCTTGGTAGGATTTTCATTTGATAAGTCTGAAGTGTCTTTCACCATCATTTTGTTGATTATTTTTGGTTAAGATAATTTTTAAAATATTAGAAAAAATACTCCTTCTTGTTCTTGTGTCTGCTTGCTTGGAAATCCAGTATCTATCTCAATTGCTAAGGTATGTTACTTGTATGCAGCAGAATGATAGCTCCTGCCTTCACATTCTTTCCGTTATCCTATGTATTCTATTTGTTAAACAAGTCTACTGATGTTGAGAGATATTAAGGATCCATGCTTGGCATCCCCTCTTATTTCGTTGTTGTTATTTTCCTGTAATTCTTTAAGAGATTTTTTTTTCATTTATCCCCTTCCCTGAGAAAGGGAATTTTATTTTTTTTTATTCGATATAATTTATTTACATTTCAAATGACTTCCCTTTTCTAGCCCCCCCACTCCCCGAAAGTCCCATAAGCCCCCTTCTCTTCCCCTGTCCTCCCACCCACCCCTTCCCACTTCCCCGTTCTGGTTTTGCCGAATACTGTTACACTGAGTCTTTCCAGAACCAGGGGCCACTCCTTCTTTCTTCTTGTACCTCATTTGATGTGTGGATTATGTTTTGGGTATTCCAGGTTTCTAGGTTAATATCCTCTTATTAGTGAGTGCATACCATGATTCACCTTTTGAGTCTGGGTTACCTCACTTAGTATGATATTCTCTAGCTCCATCCATTTGCCTAAGAATTTCATGAATTCATTGTTTCTAATGGCTGAATAGTACTCCATTGTGTACATATACCACATTTTTTGCATCCACTCTTCTGTTGAGGGATACCTGGGTTCTTTCCAGCATCTGGCAATTATAAATAGGGCTGCTATGAACATAGTAGAACATGTATACTTATTACATGGTGGGGAGTCTTCTGGGTATATGCCCAGGAGTGGTATAGCAGGATCTTCTGGAAGTGAGGTGCCCAGTTTTCGGAGGAACCGCCAGACTGCTTTCCAGAGTGGTTGTACCAATTTGCAACCCCACCAGCAGTGGAGGAGTGTTCCTCAGCAGTGGAGGAGTGTTCCTCTTTCTTCACACCCTCTCCAACACCTGCTGTCTCCTGAATTTTTAATCTTAGCCATTCTGACTGGTGTAAGATGAAATCTTAGGGTTGTTTTGATTTGCATTTCCCTAATGACTAATGAAGTTGAGCATTTTTTAAGATGCTTCTCCGCCATCCAAAGTTCTTCAGGTGAGAATTCTTTGTTTAACTCTGTACCCCATTTTTTAATAGGGTTGTTTGGTTTTCTGGAGTCTAACTTCTTGAGTTCTTTATATATATTGGATATTAGCCCTCTATCTGATGTAGGATTGGTGAAGATCTTTTCCCAATTTGTTGGTTGCCAATTTGTCCTCTTGATGGTGTCCTTTGCCTTACAGAAACTTTGTAATTTTATGAGGTCCCATTTGTCAATTCTTGCTCTTAGAGCATAGGCTATTGGTGTTCTGTTCAGAAACTTTCTCCCTGTACTGATGTCCTCAAGGGTCTTCCCCAGTTTCTTTTCTATTAGCTTCAGAGTGTCTGGCTTTATGTGGAGGTCCTTGATCCATTTGGATTTGAGCTTAGTACAAGGAGACAAGGATGGATCAATTCGCATTCTTCTGCATGCTGACCTCCAGTTGAACCAGCACCATTTGTTGAAAAGGCTATCTTTTTTCCATTGGATGTTTTCAGCCTCTTTGTCGAGGATCAAGTGGCCATAGGTGTGTGGGTTCATTTCTGGATCTTCAATCCTGTTCCATTGATCCTCCTGCCTGTCACTGTACCAATACCATGCAGTTTTAAACACTATTGCTCTGTAGTATTGCTTGAGGTCAGGGATACTGATTCCCCCAGATTTTCTTTTGTTGCTGAGAATAGTTTTAGCTATCCTGGGTTTTTTGTTATTCCAGATGAATTTGATAATTGCTCTTTCTAACTCTGTGAAGAATTGAGTTGGGATTTTGATGGGTATTGCATTGAATCTGTATAGTGCTTTAGGCAAAATGGCCATTTTAACTATATTGATTCTACTGATCCATGAGCATGGGAGGTTTTCCCATTTTTTGAGGTCTTCTTCCATTTCCTTCTTCAGAGTCTTGAAGTTCTTGTCATACAGATCTTTCACATGTTTGATAAGAGTCACCCCAAGATACTTTATACTGTTTGTGGCTATTGGGAAGGGGGTCATTTCCCTAATTTCTTTCTCAGCCTGCTTATCCTTTGAGTATAGGAAGGCCACTGATTTGCTTGAGTTGATTTTATAACCTGCCACTTTGCTGAAGTTGTTTATCAGCTGTAGGAGCTCTCTAGTGGAGTTCTTTGGGTCACTTAGGTAGACGATCATGTCGTCTGCAAATAATGATAGTTTGACTTCTTCCTTTCCAATTTGTATCCCTTTGACCTCCTTATGTTGTCGAATTGCCCGAGCTAGTACCTCAAGTACAATATTGAAAAGATAAGGAGAAAGGGGGCAGCCTTGTCTGGTCCCTGATTTCAGTGGGATTGCTTCAAGTTTCTCTCCATTTAGTTTGATGCTGGCTACCGGTTTGCTGTATATTGCTTTTACTATGTTTAGGTATGGGCCTTGAATTAGTGTTCTTCCCAAGACTTTAAGCATGAAAGGATGCTGAATTTTGTCAAATGCTTTTTCAGCATCCAATGAAATGACCATGTGGTTTTGTTCTTTGAGTTTGTTTATGTAGTGGATTGTATTGATGGATTTCCGTATATTGAACCAACCCTGCATTCCCGGGATAAAGCCTACTTGATCATGGTGGATGATCGTTTTGATGTGTTCTTGGATTCGGTTGGCAAGAATTTTATTGAGTATTTTTGCATCAATGTTCATAAGGGAAATTGGTCTGAAGTTCTCTTTCTTTGTTGGATCTTTTTGTGGCTATGGTATCAGACTTTTTAGAACACAATGAAAATGAAAACACAACATACCCAAATCTATGGGACACAATGAAAACAGTGCTAAGAGGAAAACTCATAGCCCTGAGTGCCTCCAAAAAGAAAATGGAGAGAGCATACATTACCAGCTTAATGACACACCTGAAAGCCCTAGAACAAAAAGAAGCTATTTTGCCCAGGAGGAGTAGAAGGCAGGAAATCATCAAACTCAGGGCCGAAATCAATCAAGTAGAAACAAAGAGAACCATACAAAAAATCAACAAAACCAGGAGCTGGTTCTTTGAGAAAATCAACAAGATAGATAAACCCTTAGCCAGACTGACCAAAGGGCACAGAGAAAGTATCCAAATTAACAAACTTAGAAATGAAAAGGGAGATATAACAACGGAAACTGAGGAAATCCAAAAAATCATCAGATCCTACTACAAGAGCCTGTACTCAACACAACTGGAGAATCTGGAGGAAATGGACAATTTCCTTGACAGATACCAAATACCAAAATTAAATCAGGACCAACTAGACCATCTAAACAGTCCCATAATGCCTAAAGAAATAGAAGGAGTCATAGAAAGTCTTCCAACCAAAAAAAGCACAGGACCAGATGGCTTCAGTGCAGAATTCTACCAGACCTTCAAAGAAGAGTTAACACCAATACTCTTCAAACTATTCCACAAAATAGAAACAGAAGGAACACTACCCAATTCCTTCTACGAAGCCACAATTACGCTGATACCAAAGCCACAAAAAGATCTTTATGAGATTTATTTATTTCCTTTTAATATATCTATCCCACTGTGTTTTGTTTTAATTATCTTTAATATTTTTTTACATTCCAGTCTTCATTCCCTCTTCCAGTCTGTCCTCCAACAGTTTCTCATCCCATTGTTCCTATCCCTTCTCCAAAATCATGTCCCACTCCCCCACCAGACCTCCTCACTGCCTACAGCCTCAAGTCTCTCAAGGGTGAGGTTCATCTTCTCTCACTGTGGCCAGACCAGGCAGTCCTCTGTAGTATATGTGTTGGGGGCCTTTGATCAACTAGTGTATGCTACCTAATTAGTGTCTCAGTGTCTCAGAGATCTCAGGGGTTAAGATTAGTTGAGACTGGTGGTCTTCCTATGGGGTTGCCCTCCTCCTCAACTTCTTCCATCCTTTATATATTTCAACCACACGGTTCCCACATTTTATCAAGAGTTTGGGTATTTAAGTATCCTCATCTGGTTCTTTCAGCTGCTTGTTTTGCCTCTTGGAGGGCAGTCATGCTAGGATCCTGCCTGTAAAAACACTGTAGCATCAGTAATAATGTAAAGCCTTGGAGATTTGTCTGGACCTGGATCCCAACTTGGGCCGGTCATTTGGACTTCCTTTCTTTCTGTCTCTTCTCCATTTTGTCTTTGCAGTTCTTTTAGAAAGGAAAAATATTGGGTCAGAATTTTTGTTAATGGAATGTCAACCTCATCCCTCCACTTGATGCCTTGCCTTTCTACTGAAGGTTGACTCTCCGTGTTCACTCTCCCCATTGTTGTGCATTTCTTCTAATGTCCCTCCCTCTGATTCCTGAGCATCTCTTACCTCCTGGGTCTCTGGTACATGCTAGAGGGTCCCCCACATCCTATCTCCCAAGGTTGACTGTTTTCATTTTTTCTGCTGGTCTTTAGGACTTCTCTCCTGTTTCCTACCCTCAATACCTGATCAAATTCCTCCTTTCCTCTCCCTATACTGCTTCAACCCAGGTCCCCCCTCCCTCTGCCTCCTCTGAGGGCTTTCTTCTCCCTCCCAAGTGGGAGGCATATTCATTGGACCCATTGGCTTGTTAACCTTCTTGAGTTCTTTGGATTGTACCCTGGGTATTTTGTACTTTTGTTTTTGAATAATATCCACTTATTAGTAAGTACATACATGTATGTCATTTGGGGTCTGAGTTACCTCACTCATGGTATTATTTTCTAATTTGATCCATTTGCCTGAAAAATTCATGATGTACTTGTTCTTAATAGCTGAATAGTATTCCATTGTGTACATTTCTGTATACAATGAAGCACATTTTCTGGAACCATTCTTCTGTTGTGGGACATCTGTGTTGTTTCCAGCTCCTATCACAAATGAGCCTGTGTAAATGGTGGGGCATCTTTTGAGCATACTCCCAAGTGTAGCATAGCTGGTTCTTCAGGTAGATTTTTTTTTACCTCATTATTTATTTAGAAATATGACTTAATTTCCACTTACTTTAAAAGTTTGTTTTAATCAGTACTTCGGTTTTTTTTTCCTTTAAAAATCCTTTCTGAGCTTCTATGAACATTCAAGTAGTATGATCTCTCATTTTGCATCAAAAAAAAATCATATAGGATATCTAACTTTAAGAATTCTATTAACAGCACAGTTGTTTTACACAAAGCTTTATAAAAGGCTCATGGTCCCTTAAATTTAATTTGGGGAGTAGTCAGCTTCAAAATATAGGTGACACATAAATAATAGCCTAGACAATATTTGAAATTTGTTTCCCTTTGATCATTTCATACACTAATCAATGTAACAGAGTCTTACCTGTTCTTGGTTTTCCCACATAATATTTGCCATATTTCAGTACATGCTACTCCTAACATCTTTGCATTGGAATTTAAAAACTCAGTACTTTGTCACTGATTCCAAATTGTGCATATATTGGGAGTCATTTAGTAGAGAAGGAGGCTCCTAACATAAACCACATCCTTGGAAAAGAATGCACTTTCAGACTATATACATTCTCTACTGCCTATAGCTTATAGTATGTTGGAGAGGAGTTTGCTAAAGAAGATCTCCTGAGTGTATGCCAGGGTTTTCAGATATTTATATTGCGGAGATTTTGTTTGGTAATCAGAACTTCAAAAGCAATACCATATTATAAAGATAACATTTCACAGCACAGTTTAGTCACTGGCTTTTAATCTCTGCGGCTTTCTACTCCAAGATGTTTTTAAACCTTGATGCTGAGTGGATTTACTAAGTTGTTTTATTTAAATTAAAGCACCCAGTCTGCTATTATTGGTAGTGTAAACAATTATGCATGTCTCCATTCACTTCTCTATATTATGTAAATAAACTTCTATGACTAAGTTGATAGAAGCCTATGTCTTGGAATATGAACATAATTACCTAGAAAGGTACTTGATATTTATGAGCACTTAGTAAAATAGTAGTAGATTGTTAGAAGCCTTTTCTATCTTCAGCCATGAAGTTTTCAACACCATTGCAATATGTCATAGCATATTTTCATGTTGTGAAGTCTTCAAATTAAAAAAGAAAACAATTAGTAATGTCTTAGCATTATTCTTGTCATCATCCCATGTTCTGGGATGACATAGAAAATTATTTAATTACTTTTATAGATTTCTTTAAGAACTAGATCAATATATAGGGTTTCCTTATTAAATGCAATCTGTATGTACTATCCACATAGAAATATTTTTTTCAGGAATGTAGCAATAATACAAAATTTGTACTAAAATGGGTATAAAATGAAATAATTTGTAAAACCAAGCACAAAATTTCAGAAACAACACAATTTTTTTTGCTTATTTATTTATTTATTTATTTATTTTTATTTACATTGCAAATGATTTCCCCTTTTCTGCATCCCCACTCCCCAAAAGTCCCATAAGCCCTCTTCCCTCCCCCTGTTCCTCCATCTACCCCTTCCCACTTCCCTGTTCTGGTATTCCCCTATGCTGTTGCATTGAGTCTTTCCAGAACCAGGGGCCATTCCTCCATTCTTTTTGGACATCATTTAATTTGTGGATTATGTCCTGGGTATTCAAAGTTTCTAGGCTAATATCCACTTATCAGTGAGTGCATACCATGATTGATCTTTTGAGACTGGGTTACTCACTTAGTATGATGTTCTCCAGCTCCATCCATTTGTCTAAGAATTTCATGAATTCATTGTTTCTAATGGCTGAATAGTGCTCCATTGTATAAATATACCACATTTTTTGTATCCATTCCTCCGTTGAAGGACATCTAGGTTCTTTCCAGCTTCTGGCTACTACAAATAGGGCTGCTATGAACATAGTGGAGCATGAGTCCTTATTGCATGCTGAAGAATCCTCGGGATATATGCCCAGTAGTGGTATAACAGGGTCCTCAGAAAGTGACATGCCCAGTTTTCTGAGGAACCGCCAGACTGATTTCCAAAGTGGTTGCACCATCTTGCAATCCCACCAGCAGTGAAGGAGTGTTCCTCTTTCTCCACATCCTCATCAACAACTGCTGTTTCCTGAGTTTTTGACCTTAGCCATTCTGACTGGTGTGAGGTGAAATCTCAGGGTTGTTTTGATTTGCATCTCCCTAATGATTAATGATGTTGAACATTTCCTTTTTTTAATTTTTTTTATTCGATATAATTTATTTACATTTCAAATGATTTTCCCTTTTCTAGCCCCCCACTCCCTGAAAGTCCCATAAGCCCCCTTCTCTTCCCCTGTCATCCCACCCACCCCTTCCCACTTCCCCGTTCTGGTTTTGTCAAATACTGTTTCACTGAGTCTTTCCAGAACCAGGGGCCACTCCTCCTTTCTTATTGTACCTCATTTGATGCGTGGATTATGTTTTGGGTATTCCAGTTTTCTAGGTTAATAACCACTTATTAGTGAGTGCATACCATGATTCACCTTTTGAGTCTGGGTTACCTCACTTAGTATGATGTTCTCTAGCTTTATCCATTTGCCTAAGAATTTCATGAATTCATTGTTTCTAATGGCCGAATAGTACTCCATTGTGTAGATATACCACATTTTTTGCATCCACTCTTCTGTTGAGGGATACCTGGGTTCTCTCCAGCATCTGGCAATTATAAATAGGGCTGCTATGAACATATTAGAGCATGTATCCTTATTACATGGTGGGGAATCCTCTGGGTATATGCCCAGGAGTGGTATAGCAGGATCTTCTGGAAGTGAGGTGCCCAGTTTTCGGAGGAACCGCCAGACTGATTTCCAGAGTGGTTGTACCAATTTGCAACCCCACCAGCAGTGGAGGAGTGTTCCTCAGCAGTGGAGGAGTGTTCCTCTTTCTCCACACCCTCTCCAACACCGGCTGTCTCCTGAATTTTTAATCTTAGCCATTCTGACGGGTGTAAGATGAAATCTCAGGGTTGTTTTGATTTGCATTTCCCTAATGACTAATGAAGTGAGCATTTTTTAAGATGCTTCTCCGCCATCCGAAGATCTTCAGGTGAGAATTCTTTGTTTAACTCTGTACCCCCATTTTTAATAGGGTTCTTCGGTTTTCTGGAGTCTAACTTCTTGAGTTCTTTATATATATTGGATATAAGCCCTCTATCTGATGTAGGATTGGTGAAGATATTTTCCCAATTTGTTGGTTGCCGATTTGTCCTCTTGATGGTGTCCTTTGCCTTACAGAAACTTTGTAATTTTATGAGGTCCTATTTTTCAATTCTTGCTCTTAGAGCATACGCTATTGGTGTTCTGTTCAGAAACTTTCTCCCTGTACCGATGTCCTCAAGGGTCTTCCCCAGTTTCTTTTCTATTAGCTTCAGAGTGTCTGGCTTTATGTGGAGGTCCTTGATCCATTTGGATTTGAGCTTAGTACAAGGAGACAAGGATGGATCAATTCACATTCTTCTGCATGCTGACCTCCAGTTGAACCAGCACCATTTGTTGAAAAGGCTATCTTTTTTCCATTGGATGTTTTCAGCCTCTTTGTCGAGGATCAAGTGGCCATAGGTGTGTGGGTTCATTTCTGGATCTTCAATCCTGTTCCATTGATCCTCCTGCCTGTCACTGTACCAATACCATGCAGTTTTTAACACTATTGCTCTGTAGTATTGCTTGAGGTCAGGGATACTGATTCCCCCAGATTTTCTTTTGTAGCTGAGAATAGTTATAGCTATCCTGGGTTTTTTGTTGTTCCAGATGAATTTGATAATTGCTCTTTCTAACTCTGTGAAGAATTGAGTTGGGATTTTGATGGGTATTGCATTGAATCTGTATATTACTTTTGGCAAAATGGCCATTTTAACTATATTGATTCTACTGATCCATGAGCATGGGAGGTTTTCCCATTTTTTGAGGTCTTCTTCCATTTCCTTCTTCAGAGTCTTGAAGTTCTTGTCATACAGATCTTTCACATGTTTGGTAAGAGTCACCCCAAGATACTTTATACTGTTTGCGGCTATTGGGAAGGGGGTCATTTCCCTAATTTCTTTCTCAGCCTGCTTATCCTTTGAGTATAGGAAGGCCACTGATTTGCTTGAGTTGATTTTATAACCTGCCACTTGCTGAAGTTGTTTATCAGCTGTAGGAGCTCTCTAGTGAAGTTTTTTTGGGTCACTTAGGTAGACTATCATGTGGTCTGCAAATAATGATAGTTTGACTTCTTCCTTTCCAATTTGTATCCCTTTGACCTCCTTATGTTGTCAAATTGCCCGAGCTAGTACCTCAAGTACAATATTGAAAAGATAAGGAGAAAAGGGGCAGCCTTGTCCGGTCCCTGATTTCACTGGGATTGCTTCAAGTTTCTCTCCATTTAGTTTGATGCTGGCTACCGGTTTGCTGTATATTGCTTTTACTATGTTTAGGTATGGGCCTTGAATTCCTGTTCTCTCCAAGACTTTAAGCATGAAAGGATGCTGAATTTTGTCAAATGCTTTTTCAGCATCCAATGAAATGACCATGTGGTTTCGTTCTTTGAGTTCGTTTATGTAGTGGATTGTATTGATGGATTTCCGTATATTGCACCAACCCTGCATTCCTGGGATAAAGCCTACTTGATCATGGTGGATGATCGTTTTGATGTGTTCTTGGATTCAGTGGGCAAGAATTTTATTTACTATTTTTGCATCGATGTTAATAAGGGAAATTGGTCTGAAGTTCTCTTTCTTTGTTGGATCTTTGTGTGGCTTTGGTATCAGCGTAATTGTGGCTTCGTAGAAGGAATTGGGTAGTGTTCCTTCTGTTTCTATTTTATGGAATAGTTTGAAGAGTATTGGTGTTAACTCTTCTGTGAAGGTCTGATAGAATTCTGCACTGAAACCATCTGGTCCTGTGCTTTTTTTGGTTGGAAGCTTTTCTATAACTCCTTCTATTTCTTTAGGCATTATGGGACTGTTTAGATGGTCTAGTTGGTCCTGATTTAATTTTGGTATTTGGTATCTGTCAAGGAAATTGTCCATTTCCTCCAGATTCTCCAGTTGTGTTGAGTACAGGCTCTTGTAGTAGGATCTGATGATTTTTTGGATTTCCTCAGTTTCCGTTGTTATATCTCGTTTTCATTTCTAAGTTTGTTAATTTGGATACTTTCTCTGTGCCCTTGGGTCAGTCTGGCTAAGGGTTTATCTATCTTGTTGATTTTCTCAAAGAACCAGATCCTGGTTTTGTTGATTTTTTGTATGGTGCTCTTTGTTTCTACTTGATTAATTTCGGCCCTGAGTTTGATGATTTCCTGCCTTCTACTCCTCCTGGGTTAAATAATTTCTTTTTGTTCCAGGGCTTTCAGGTGTGTCGTTAAGCTGTTAATATATGCTCTCTCCATTTTCTTTTTGGAGGCACTTAGGGCTATGAGTTTTCCTCTTAACACTGCTTTCATTGTGTCCCATAGATTTGGGTATGTTGTGTTTTCATTTTCATTGTGTTCTAAAAAGTCTTTAATTTTTTTCTTTATTTCTTCCTTGACCAAGGTATCATTGAGTAGAGTATTGTTCAATTTCCACGTGTATGTGGGTTTTCTGTTGTTTCTGCTGCTATTGAAGACCACTTTTACTCCATAGTGATCAGATAGGAGGCATGGGATTAGTTCGATCTTATATTTGTTGAGGTCTGTCTTGTGACCAATTATATGGTCGATTTTGGAGAAGGTACCATGAGGTGCTGAGAAAAAGGTTTATTCTTTTGTTTTAGGATAGAATGTTCTATATATATCTGTTAAATCTAATTGGTCCAAAGCTTCAATTAGTTTCATTGTGTCCCTGTTTAGTTTCTGTTTTCCTGATCGGTCCATTGAGGAAAGTGCAGTGTTGAAGTCACCCACAATTATTTTGTTAGGTGCAATGTGTGCTTTGAGTTTTAATAAAGTTTCTTTTACGGAAGAGGGTGCCCTTGCATTTGGAGCATAGATGTTCAGGATTGACAGTTCTTCTTGTTGTATTTTTGCTTTGACCAGCAAGAAGTGTCCCTCAGAGTCTCTTTTGATGACTTTGGGTTGAAAGTCAATTTTATCTGATATTAAAGTGGCTACTCCAGCTTGTTTCCTGAGACCATTTGCTTGTAAAATTGTCTTCCAGCCTTTTACTCAAAGGTAGTGTTTGTCTTTGACCCTGAGGTGTGTTTTCTGTAAGCAGCAAAATGTAGGGTCCTGTTTATGTATCCAGTCAGTTATTCTGTATCTTTTTATTGGGGCATTAAGTCCATTGATGTTAAGAGATATTAAGGAATAGTGCTTGTTACTTCCTATCATTTTTGACATTATTTTTTAAATTTGATTGCTTAACTTCTTTTGGGTTTGATGAAAGGTTACTATCTTGCTTTTTCCAGGGTGAAGTTTCCTCCTTGTATTGGTGTTGTCCTCCTATTATCCTTTTTAGGGCTGGGTTTGTAGATAGATATTGGGTAAACTTGCTTTTGTCATGAAATATATTAGTTTCTCCATCTATGGTGATTGAGAGTTTTGCTGGATATAGTAGTTTTGGTTGGCATTTGTGTTCTCTTAGAGTCTGCATGAGATCTGCCCAGGACCTTCTAGCCTTCATAGTCTCAGGTGAAAATCTGCTGTGATTCTGATAGGTTTTCCTTTATATGTTACTTGGCCTTTTTCTCTTACTGCCTTTAATATTCTTTCTTTGTTTAGAACATTTGGTGTTTTGATTATTATGTGACGGGAAGTATTTCTGTTCTGGTCCAGTCTGTTTGGAGTTCTGTAGGCTTCTTGTATATTCATGGGCATCTCTCTCTTTATGTTAGGGAAGTTTTCTTCCATAATTTTATTGAAAATATTTGCTGGCCCTTTAATTTGCAAATCTTCACTCTCATCTATGCCTATAATCCTTAGGTTTGGTCTTCTCATTGTGTCCTGGATTTCCTGGATATTTTGGGTTGCAAGCTTTTTGCATTTTACATTTTCTTTAACTGTTGAGTCCATGGTTTCTATGGAATCTTCAGCATCTGAGATTCTTTCTTCTATCTCTTGTATTCTGTTGTTGATATTTGCATCTCTGTCCCCTGATTTCTTCCCAAAGCTTTCTATCTCCAAAGTTGCCTCCCTTTGAGTTTTCTTAGTTGTTTCTACTTCTGATTTTAGATCATGGATGGTTTTGCTTAGCTCCTTCACTTGCTTGTTTGTGCTTTCCTCTAATTCTATAAGAGATTTTTGTGTTTCCTCTTTCATGACCTCAGCCTGTTGACCAAAGTTCTCCTGTATATCTTTAAGTGTTTTTTGTATTTCCTCATTGTTGGCTTTTGTATTCTCCTGGATTTCTTTCAATGATTTTTGTGTTTCCCTTGCAAGGGCTTCTAACTTTTGATCCATTTTCTCCTGAATTTCTTTAAGTATGACCTTCATGTGTTCCTGTACCAGCATCATGACCAGTGATTTTAAATCCAAATCTTGTTTTACTGGTGTGATGGGGTATCCAGGACATGCTGGTAGAGGAGAATTGGGTTCAGATGTTGTCATATTGCCTTGATTTCTCTTAGTGACGTTCCTGCGTTTGCCTTTTGCCATCTAGTTCTCACTGGTGTTACTTGGTCTTGTCAGTGCTAGACTCACCAGTGCAAGCTGCCCCTTCCCAGTTGGCCTCTGGTGCACAGCTTACCCCCTGCACTGCCTGTAGACAGGGTGCTGCTGCCCAGGCTGTTCAGATCCCGAAGCAGGCACCTGAAGGCTCCCGCTGGGGCCCGCTGGATTCACTGGAGCACACCGACTTCTCCCAACTGGCCGCCCGGAAGCCCCTCTAGCCTCTTGCAGGACCTGGAGATGTGGTGCTGCCGCCCAGGCTGATCTGGATCCGGAAGCAGAGAGAGTTGAGCTGAGGGCTCCTGCCTGAGGCCTTGCCCCAGATTGTGTCTGTGGCCCAGATGGAGCCCGTGTGCACCCCCAGGGAGCGCCGAAGATGTATGCTGCCGGGACCTCCTCTGTGTTCCGATCACTCCGCTGGGCAGCCGATCCCCCAACCGGGCTGGCACACACAAGGTTAGCCTGGCTGCCCAGGTCCTGAGTCCAGGCAAAAGCCTGAGAGGCCAAGGTCCGAGCAAATCTCCTCTAGGGCTATGACTGTTAATTGGGTCCGCCAGGTGACCAGGATGGCGGGCGTGCATGCCCACGCTCCCCGAAAGAGCCGGGAGTGTCTGCTGTGCTAACAACCTCCTGGGCAGGTTGACTCACAGATGGCCCACCAAGCCGCCCAGTTCTTGGGGTCAGTCCTGCGCCTTTTGGGGCCTAGACCCCCGCTTTGTTAGCCTCAGGTTATGCCCGTTATGGCTCTGCCCGTCAGAGCTCTCTGTCGTCCTGCAGGCAAAATGGCGGCGCGCGTTCAGGCCCGGGGAAAAAACCTCCTGGCTAGGTTGGCGCCCCTATGGCCCCCAAACAGCCCAGGGCCTGGGTGCAGGCCTACGCCCGTCAGGCTCAGACCCCCGCGGTGTTGGCCTCGGATTATGTTTGTGTACCTCAGTCTGTCTGATGTCTCTGGAGTCCGAAACCAAGATGGACGCGAGCCTCTCCTGACTGGCGGGAGGCCGAGTTCTGAAGTGGCTTCCGTGCTGCGAAAGGTGCCGCAAAACTGCAGCTGTTTGCAGCCCGGCTGGTCAGCGAAGGTCAGTGGTCGTTCGCGCAGGGCCTAACTGGACCCTGTGTCGCCTTGGTTCCACTGCTGATGGCCCTTCAGCTGGACCAGCCACTGCTGTACTGCTGCCGCTGCCGCCGCCGCAGAAAGCCGATGTTGAACATTTCTTAAGGTGTTTCTCTGCTCTCTTAAGTTCTTCATGTGAAAATTCTTTGTTTAGCTCCATACCCCACTTTTTAATGGGGTTATTTGGATCTCTGGGTTCCACTTTTTTGAGTTCTTTGTATATATTAGATATTAGCCCTCTTTCAGATTTAGGGTTGGTGAAGATTCTTTCCCAGTCTGTTGGTTGACATTTTGTCCTTTTGACGGTGTCCTTTGCCTTACAGAAACTTTATAGTTTTATGAGGTCCCATTTGCCAATTCTTGATCTTAGAGCATAAGCTATTGGTGTTCTATTCAGGAACTTTTCCCCTGTGCCCATGTCCTCCAGGGTCTTCCCCAGTTTTTTTTTTTCAACTACTTTCAGTGTGTCAGGTTTTATGTGGAGGTCCTTGATCCATTTGGAGTTGAGCTTGGTACAAGGAGATAAGAATGGATCGATGTGCATTCTTCTGCATGCTGACCTCCAATTGAACCAGCACCATTTGTTGAAAAGACTATCTTTTTTCCACTAGATGCTTTCAGGCCCTTTGTCGAAGACCAAGTGACCATAGGTGTGTTGGTTCATTTCTGGGTCTTCAATCCTATTCCATTGATCTGCTTGCCTGATATTGTACCAATACCATACAGTTTTTATCACTATTGCTCTGTAGTAGAGTTTAAAGTCTGGGATATTGAATCCCCCTGAAGTTCTTTTACTGTTGAGAATAGTTTTAGCTATCCTGGGTTTTTTGTTATTCCAGATGAATTTGAGAATTGTTATTTCTAGCTCTATGAAGAACTGGGTTGGGATTTTTATGGGAATAGCATTGAATCTGTAGATTGCCTTTGGCAAGATGGCCATTTTAACTATATTAATCCTGCCAATTCATGAGCATGGAAGGTTTTTCCATTTTCTGAGATCTTCTTCGATTTCCTTCTTCAGAGATCTGAAGTTCTTGTCATATAGGTCTTTCACTTGTTTGGTTAGAGTCACCCCAAGACACTTTATGTTGTTTGTAGCTATTGTGAAGGGGGTCATTTCCCTAATTTCTTTCTCAGTCTGCTTATCCTTTGAATATATAAAGGCTACTGATTTGCTTGCATTGATTTTGTAGCCAGACACTTTGCTGAAGTTGTTTATCAGCTGTAGGAGTTCTCTAGTAGAGTTTTTAGGGTCACTTAAGTATACGATCATTTCATCTGCAAATAGTGATAATTTGACTTCTTCCTTTCCAATTTGTATCCCTTTGACTTCCTTCTGTTGTCTAATTGCTCTAGCTAAGACTTCAAGAACAATATTGAAAAGATATGGAGAGAGGGGTCAGCCTTGTCTAGTCCCTGATTTTAGTGGGATTGCTTCAAGTTTCTCTCCATTTAGTTTGATGTTGGCTACCGGTTTGCTGTATATTGCTTTTACTATGTTTAGATATGGGCCTTGAATTCCTGTCCTTTCCAAGACTTTTAGCATAAAAGGATGCTGAATTTTGTCAAATGCTTTTTCAGCATCTAATGAAATGATCATGTGGTTTTTTTTTCTTTGAGTTTGTTTATGTAGTGGATAGCATTTATGGATTTTTGTATATTGAACCATCCCTGCATCCCTGGGATGAAGCCTACTTGATCATGGTGGATGATCGTTTTGATGTGTTCTTGGATTCGGTGGGCAAGAATTTTATTTAGTATTTTTGCATCAATATTCATAAGGGAAATTGGCCTGAAATTCTCTTTCTTAGTTGGGTCTTTGTGTGGTTTTGGTATCAGCGAAATAGTGGCTTCCTAGAAGGAGTTGGGTAGTGTTCCTTCTGTTTCTATTTGGTGGAATAGTTTGAAGAGTATTGGTGTTACGTCTTCTTTGAAGGTCTGATAGAATTCTGCACTGAAACCATCTGGTCCTGTGCTTTTTTTTTTTTTTTTTTTTTTTTTTTTTTGGTTGGAAGCCTGTCTATGACCCCTTCTATTTCTGTAGGGGTTATGGGTCTGTTTAGATGGTCTATTTGATCCTGCTTTAATTTTGGTAATTGGTATCTGTCTAAGAAAATGTCCATTTCCTCCAGATTCTCCAGTTGTGTTGAGTACCGGTTTTTGTAGTAGGATCTGATGATTTTTTGAATTTCCTCGGTTTCTGTTGTGATATCTCCATTTTCATTCCTAATTTTGTTAATTTGGATACTTTCTCTGTGCCCTTTGGTTAGTCTGGCTAAGGGTTTATCTATCTTGTTGATTTTTTCAAAGAACCAGCTTTTGGTCTTGTTGATTCTTTGTATGGTTCTCTTGGTTTCTACTTGATTGATTTCAGCCCTGAGTTTGATGATTTCCTGTCTTCTCCTCCTCCTGGGTGAATTAGCTTCTTCTTGTTCCAGGGTTTTCAGTTGTTCCTTTAATCTTCTAGTGTAAGCTCTCTCGAATTTCTTTTTGAAGGCACTCAAAGCTATGAGTTTTCCTCTTAGCACTGCTTTCAATGTGTCCCATAGATTTGTGTATGTTGTGGCTTCATTTTCATTATATTCTAAGAAATCTTTGATTTCTTTCTTTATTTCTTCCTTGACCAAGGTATCATTGAGTAGATTATTATTCAGTTTCCATGTGTATGTGGGCTTTCTGTTGTTTTTACTGTTACTAAAGATCACTTTTACTCCATAGTGATCTGATAGGAGGCATGGGATTATTTCAATCTTCTTATATTTGTTGAGGTCTGTCTTGTGACCAACTATATGATCTATTTTGGAGAAGGTACCATGAGGTGCTGAGAAAAAGGTATATTCTTTTGCTTTGGGATAAAAAGTTCTATATATATATGTTAACTCCAATTGGTTCAAAGCTTCAATTAGTTTCATTGTCTCCCTGTTTAGTTTCTGTTTTCCTGATCGGTCCATTGGTGAAAGTGGAGTGTTGAAGTCACCCACAATTATTGTGTTAGGAGCAATGTGTACTTTGAGCTTTAGTAAAGTTTCTTTAATGAATGAGGGCGCCCTTGTATTTGGGGCATAGATGTTCAGGATTGAGAGTTCTTCTTGTTGGATTTTTCCTTTGACCAGCAAGTAGTGACCTTCCATGTCTCTTTTGATGACTTTAGGTTGGTTGAAAGTCAATTTTATCTGAAATTCGAATGGCAACTCCGGCTTGTTTCCTGGGACCATTTACTTGTAGAATTGTCTTCCAGCCTTTTACTCTAAGGTAGTTTTTGTCTTTGACATTGAGGTGTGTTTCCTGTAAGCAGTAAAATGTAGGGTCCTGTTTACGTAACCAGTCTGTTAGTCTATGTCTTTTTATTGGGTATTTGAGTCCATTGATGTTAAGAGATATCAATGAGTAGTGGTTATTGCTTCCTAACATTTTTTATTTTAATTTTATATGTGTGTGGTTATCCTCTTTGGGTTTGATGAAAGAAGCTTAATATCCTGCTCTTGCCAGGGTATATTTTCCCTCATTGTACTGGTGCTTTCCCCCTATTAACCTTTGTAGGGCTGGGTTTGTAGAAAGATAATGTGTAAATTTGGTTTTGTCGTGGAATATCTTGGTTTCTCCATCTATAGTAATTGAGAGTTTCGCTGGGTATAGTAGTCTCGGCTGGCATTTGTGTTCTCTTAGAGTCTGCATGAGCTCCGCCCAGGACCTTCTAGCTTTCATGGTCTCTGGTGAGAAATCTGGTGTAATTATGATAGGTCTTCCTTTATATGTTACTTGCCCCTTTTCTCTTACTGCCCTAAGTATTCTTTCTTTGTTTAGTACATTTGGGGTTTTGATTATTATGTTACGGGAGGTATTTCTCTTCTGGTCCAGTCTGTTTGGAGTTCTGCAGGCTTCTTGTATATTCATGGGCATCTCTCTCTTTAGGTTAGGGAAGTTTTCTTCCATAATTTTGTTGAAGATATTTGCTGGCCCTTTAAGTTGTAAATCTTCACTCTCATCAATACCTATGACCCTTAGATTTGGCTTTCTCATTGTGTCCTGGATTTCCTGGATATTTTGGGTTACAAGCTTTTTGCATTTTGCATTTTGCATTTTAACTGTTGAGTCCATGGTTTCTATGGTATCTTCGGCATCTGAGATTCTTTCTTCTATCTCTTGTATTCTGTTGTTGATATTTGCATCTATGGTCCCTGATTTCTTCCCAAGGTTTTCTATCTCCAAAGTTGTCTCCCTTTGTGCTTTCTTAGTTGTTTCTTCTTCTGTTTTTAGATCCTGAAAATTTTTGCTCAGTTCTGTCATTTGCTTGTTTGTGTTTTCCTCTAATTCTTTAAGCGATTTTTGTGTTTCCTCTTTCATGACTTCTGCCTGTTGATCAAGGTTTTCCTGTATTTCTTTAAGTGATTTTTGCATTTCCTCCTTATTGGCTTTTGTATTCTCCTGAATTTCTTTCAATGATTTTTGTGTTTCCCTTGTAAGGGATTCTAATTTTTGATCCATTTTCTCCTGAATTTCTTTAAGTATGTCCTTCATGTGTTCCTGTACTAGCATCATGACCAGTGATTTTAAATCCAAATCTTGTTTTTCTGGTGTATTGGGGTATCCAGGACTTGCTAATGTTGGAGAATTGGGTTCAGATGCTGCCATAATGTCTTGGTTTCTGTTAGTAATGTTCCTACGTTTGCCTTTAGCCATCTGGTTCTCCCAGGAGTTAGATGGTCTTATTGTCACCTGCTGGAGCTTCAACCTACTGTGGATCTTTAAGGTTATTTCTGCAACAATGGATGACTGGGTTTCTTCTGGCACAGATTATTGATATGCTGGCTTCCTCTTTTGTGCCTTTGGAGCCCTTCTCAATCTTGCCTCAAGCAATGCTATACTTAGGTTGTAAAGGTCAACCAGGTGTTCTCTGTCTGCTCTATTATGAAGGGAAGAAGTTGTGGTGGGGGTCACTCCCTCTGTTGATTCTCACATAGGATGTAGGTCCTACGATGGACTGGCTTGCAGATGATCCGCCTATGTGCTCAGTTCCTGAGTGCAGGCAGACCCCTGGTGGTTTGCACCACCAGAAATCTAAATCTCAGGGTGTTACAGTACCTAGAGATCCTTTTGTGTCCCTGCAGACAGGGAGTTTGGCCGCGGGGTTTCTCTCCTTCTATAGCTTCCTGGGCAGGACACAGGCCCTGAGCCCGGCGGGCTGGCAGACAAAAGCTGCCTAGGTGCTCAGTTCCTGAGTGCAGACAGACCCCTGGCAGTTTGCACTACCACAGAAACAACACAGTTGAATAATAAAAATAAGCATTAAAATATACAAGTGTGCAATGACCTGGTTTGATCCAATAGGTTTATACTATGCTGCTTATTTTCTACATTTTGAAGAGATTAAGTCTTGATATTTGGGAGATATAGTAGGAAATATTGCTAAAGGGAAATTATGCAATTACATTATACTCCCCAAAATAAAAGTAGCTTAAAAATACAATGATAATGTCGAGGAAGACAGAGACAAAATGAAAAAATTATCACATCAAATTTTTACAAAATATCACCTTCAGATTATAGTTTTGTATGTGAATTTTGTAGGGCACATTCTGTCAGTTTAATACTTTCTGTAAGATTTGATCGTACAATAGTGTCAAGGTTATAGAATTTATTGATAAATATCAATCTATAAATAAGGTTTCATATTTCAAAAAATCTTGACAGATCGTACATTATTGCTCTGTAATACAGCTTGAGATCAAGGATGGTTATTCCTGCAGAAGTTCTTTAATTGTTTAAAATAGTTTTAGCTATCCTGGGTTTTTTGGTTATTCCAAATGAATTTGCAAATTGCTCTTTCTAAATCTATGAAAAATTGAGTTGCAGTTTTGATGGAGATTGCATTAAATCTGTAGATTGCTTTTGGAAAGATGTACATTTTTACTATATCAATCCTGCCAATCCATGAGCATGGGAGATCTTTCCATCTTCTAAGATGTTCTTCAATTCTCTTTTGTTGTTGTCATTGTTGGGAGTGATTTGACTTTTTCTTCTACATCATTTTGGAGGGTTTTGTTTTTGTATTGAGTTTTAGTTTATGATTTCTTGAAGAAAGCACTTAAGGGTGAATAGGTAAAAATGGCTAGAGGATCTGGAAGGACATGAGGAAATATAGTAATATGATCAAAATATATTTATTTGTTAAAATTATATATATTCTTCTTTTGTAATTTAGTTATATATTATAGCATCCATTAACACACATATACATATACATATGCATATACATACACATACACATACACATACATATACATACATATACATATACATCGTATACATATACATGTATATATATATATGTATATGAAATAACTTAGAATCTATAAATCTTACTAAATAAAAAATTATAAAGTTACATTATGGCCCCTTTTCAGAACCTCCTTTATTTTGCTTCCTCTCTAATCAAGACCATTAGCTACTTGTGACCAATCCCCTAAATGAAAAATATCCATCACTAATCAAATGACTAAAAGCCACTCAACTCACATCATGTGAATGGGGGTGGTGGATGTTGTATTCTTACAATTATTTTCTGCTGTTTGGGAGCAATAGCCTCTTCTTGGAATCCTAAGAAAATTAGGATATTGTTCAAGACTTAGGAGAGCTAGCTCTATCATTTGATGTTTAGTCTTTGTGGGATGGGCTTAACTAAGTCCTGGCTAGAGCAGTCTGTGAGGCTGGACAATTGATCTTGCTACTTTTGAAGTGATCCTGTATGTATCAAATGAGCCACTCTATGTAGGTCAAGTGCATTGTGCCACCAGACAGGTATAAGAATTAGTGAAGCTGAGTTAATTCAAACACTGAAGATTCAGAAATTTGAGAACTGCAGGAGTAGAGCCACTTCCTGTCTCTGTACTTGCTCTGGAACACATAACCACAACTCCCATTTCAGAGGACCATGGGCAGTCAGTCACATAATTTAGCACTGGAATCCTTCCCCATGCAAATGGAGCATCACTAACATCTCAAACTCAGATAATAGAAAATATTTGCTCCCCAAATTCCATTCTACTCCCCAAAGTTAATATAGTCCCTGCCCACTGTGAATCATCTGAGAGTGGCTGTTCTTGCTGAGCTGTAAAATTTGGGCAGGAGTTCTCTCTTTAGGAGTATTCATTTCAGATCTTGGACCAGCCTGAGAGGCACACAGCATCAATTTATTTTAGAGGCTCAAATCTGAGCCATTGGCAGTTCATGCAATCATCATGACTCCCATTGCTCCTAGCACTACTGTAGTTGCAGCTGTTGAGAGAACCAGGATACCAGCTGCGTGCTCTGTGCAAAACAACCAAACCTCTCCATTTTTATTCCAAGAGCTGTAACATTGCTGGCCGGATTGAAGTCCTGTGAAACCTATTTATCCCAGGTGCCCTTTCACTCTCCTTGGTCTGGTGTACAGAGACACATGACACCACAGATAGACTGTGGACTACAAATCTGTAAGGCAGGATCACCTGGGAAACTTATCTTGCTTTCATTGGTTTCTGGTACTTTTGTTCTGATAACACATAAAATTTAAAGGTAACATACATTTCTGCATCAACACATATATGGAATGTGGGGTGTGGACAAATCAGTTAAAGATGATTCTCTGCTCTATATTTGAGCAAGTGAAAGGCATAACACTTAAAAAATATGTTTGGATTGTATAATCAAAGACTATATTAATGTCACTGTATGGCATATGAGAGGATGGCATGTCATAATAGGCTGTGAGGACTCTGTGGACAATATGATTTATTGGCTACTGCAAAGACATTTGTGTCTCAGCCAATCTTAGAGCTGTTCTCATGTAGAGAGATCACATTTCCATCATGTTTGTTGTTTTTCTGGGTCTCTTTGTTCATGCCTGTAGCCAAGAATTTCAGGTGGTCTTCCCCAGCCAAACCAAATCTTTATTAATTTTGAAGGAATATATAGTTTTTTGATTCCTGCTGAAACTAACATATAACATCTTTCCCCATGGAACACATTTCCTGACTTTCATTCTGAACTTAATATCCTTATAATTTATGAGCTGGTTTATTTCAACAATCTTCTTTAAAACCTGGAGTGTTTTAGCAGCTGTGCTACCTCTCTCATTGATATTTTAAAAATTTAAAGGTAATAAATCATTACTTAATGATTTAATTATTTAATGAGCTCTTTCTTTGGGAGATATCATACCCCCCTCCTGTTTTAATAAAATTTAACCTCCTCTTAGATCTCTCAACAACCTCTTGACCCATAGATCATTTTTCAGTATCAGAATTTTCACTTATTTATGTAATATGCTAATTACTCCATTGAGATAACAACAATTCCAACTAAGATATATTTACTACAAATCCTGTCAGTATATATTTTCTTTTATCTAAGGAAAAGTCTACTCTATGGGAATGGTAAGTCAGTCTTACCTGATTAAACCCTGAAGAATGGTATGTAAGATGTGATATTTGGCTGGGTAGAGAAGTTGGATATAGTGTTAACATTCTTCTCTCTCTCTCTCTCTCTCTCTCTCTCTCTCTCTCTCTCTCTCTCTCTCTCCTCTCTCTCCTCTCTCTTCCACCCTCTTATCTCTCTTTTTCTTTTTTCTTTTTATTGAAAATTGATTTTTCTCATACTATAATCGGTATATCCTGATTACAGTTTCCCATTCTTCTACTCCTCCCAGTTTCCCTCTAGCTCCACTATGGATTCAGTACTTTTCTGAACTTATAACTTTCAAAATGCCTCATAATACACTGAATTATTTTAATGTAGGGGCACATATAATAATGCTTCCATTTAAAAAATTACCCACTAGTTAGTATCCTTAGTAAAATATTTTCATGTTTCTAAGTAAATGCCACAAAATAAATACGGCATCAAACACATGAAATGCCCATTCAGTAGTGAGAAAAATATACAAGAAACATAGATTGAACAATGAAAGAGTCTATAGATGTTGTCCACTGGAACTAGGTTTTAGGAAACTGAAAATTCCACACAAAGGCATTTTTTACACTAAAAGAATTCATGTGGAATAATAAAGTAGTTATATGTATTTAGATAATTATGATCAACTATCATTCCAGGAGGCAAACTCTAGGTTTCCAGGAGACAGAGACAACATAAATAAGTTTTTTAGAGACATAGGAAATAAGGAAATTACTATTAGGTAATAGAATGTGCTGAATTCTTTAGAATTGGTATTTGGTATTGTAGATGGTTTTGAGTCACAATGTAGGTTCTGATTACTGAACCCAGATCTTCAGCAAGAGTAGAATACACTCTTATTAACTGACAATTCTCCAGTCCATCCAATCTCCCAATACACTCCTAATTTCACTTTGTTCCTCTTGTTTTGTTTTGTTTTGTTTTTTATTTTTAAATTTGTCTAGTCTGGTTTTAAAATTTGTTTTCTCCTTCATTCAGTGTGTGTGTGTGTGTGTGTGTGTGTGTGTGTGTGTGTGTGCGCACGCATGTGCAATCACACAACTTATTGGAGTCAGTTCATTTTTTTTTTCATGTAGTTTCCCTAGGATTAAAGTCAGTTTATTTGGCTTTGAAGTATTGACTTTTCCCACTGAGCCTCTGCTTTTTCACCTTAAGAACACTCATGTGTTGGGAGCTGTATACAAATCTCTCTGAATAGTTTGTTCATAGTATTTATTACTTGACAAACATCTCAAAGTATCTGGTAAAATTTAAGGTGAATCTGAATACATAATACTTTACAACTTTAGTCATGCCAACCCCAAATTCTTAAACATGAAGATTAGCTTACTCATAACAAGCAAATCCACATATTTGAGGTCAGAATATTCAAGTGTTTTCTGTATTTTATATTACATATTAGCTGGTGTTAGATTATTGAGAAATAATAAGTTAATCACTGGCAAGAACCATATTAGTGAAGATTTCTAGCTCATTCTTGTTTGAGGATAGTTTAGGAAGAAGATATTGAAAATACATTAAAAAAATGTGTGGTGTCTGCCTTTACAACTTAAACTTCTTTATGAAATATTATGTCAGATTGGGATTGTTATATATATATATAGTTACAGAATAACCACTGTACCATTCATTCCATACAGAGGTAGTTGTTGAATGTTTATTGTGTTCTAGAAAAAATAGATAGCAAAGAAATATTACCAAATGAAAATTCAAACTTTTAAAACTTAGTACACAGTAGAAAAGAGCAAACAGATCTGAAACTAGTGATGTGAATTGCCATGGTGGGAATGTGTCATAGTAGCTTGTGTAAGAGAGCAATCAAATCTCCATAGGGCAAGTGATATCAGAGACAGAAAATGAGAAGAGCTTTTAAGAATAGAGAGCAAAATGTGCCAGAAGGAAAACAGCAAGTGCACTCATCCTTACAATCTCAATAAAGAAAAAGCAAATCAGGGCAATTCAAGGAAGGGTTCATAAAAGGTAGAAAGTGTTGCAATTCTATTTTGAATGGGATGGAAGGCATTAAAATATTTCAGTAGGAGTAGCCTATTATGAAAATGTTTTAAATATCATATGTTGTGCAAACAACTTGTCTCATGAACCCTACAATGTATAATAACTACCAACTTGGAAAGACATGCCTACTCTTGCTATTGCAGGGAGTCTTATAGGAGAAGCCAAAAAACTAGTAGGTGATCTTATTGAGCTAGTATTGGTATGGACTGTAAAACTAGGACAAATTTGTTCATTTAGGTAAGTCTGAGAAAATTATATTTGAGGAAATATTCCTCCTATTAATACACTTTTCCTGTATATATATATATATATATATATATATATATATATATATATATATATATATATATATATATATATATATATATCTTAATCCTTATGTAGTATCCCATCCTTTTGAGAAGATTTCTGCAGGATAACAAAGATCAAAACCACAGGTGACAATACATGTTGGAGAGAATATGAAGAGGAATTCCATTGCTGGTGGGATTGAAAACTGGTACAACCATTCTGGAAATCAGTCAGGAGATACCCTAAAAAATTGTAAATAGATCTACCTGAAGGTCCAGCTATACCACTCTTGAGAATACCCAAAAGATGTCCCACCATGCCACAGGGGTGTTTGTTCCACTATGTTCATAGTGGCCTTATTTGTAATAGCCAAAAGCTGAAAGCTGCCCAGATGTCCCATGACAGGAGAATGGATACAGAAAATACCGTTCATTTACACAATGGAATACTACTCAGCTATTAAGAACAAGAACATCCTGAGTTTTGTAGGCAAATAAATGAAACTAGAAAATATCATAGTGAGTGAGTTAACTCAGTCACAAAAAGTACAAGTGTGGTTTGTTCTCACTAATAAGTGGATGCTTAAAAGTACAGAATACACAAGATACCATCTCCCGAACCCCAAATAGTCAACAAGTACCCAAGTAAGGACACCTCAGTTTCACTTGGGGGAAAAACAAAGCAATCTCAAATGGGGAGGGAGGGGCCTGTGAGGGAAAGTGTACAGGGGGCAGGGAGCTGGGGGAGAGGGGAACATGATATGGTATTGGGGGAGAGAAAAGGCCTGAAAGTCTGATGGCCAGCAGAAAGAATGTAAATAGGCAACCTTGTGAGATAGGAGATTGGGGGTACCCTCCAGAATGTACCAGAGACATGGGTGGTGAGACATCCTCAGGACTCAAAGGGAGGTACCTTAGATGAAATGACCAATGGGAGGGAGAGTGAACTTACAGATCCCACCTCCAGCAGGCAGACAGGGAATCAAATGAGGGAGTGGGGGGCCATCCACAGTCACAACTCTGACCCATAATTCTTCCTGTCTGAACGAATTACAGGGATGGAAATGGAGAAGAGCCTGAAGAAAAGGTCCAGCAACAGACCCAAAGTGGGATTCAGTTCAAGGGGAGGTCCCCAGTCCAGACACTGCTACTTAGGCTATGGAATGCTCACAAAAAGGGGCAAATCATGAGTATGCTCATAAGAACTGGATTCAACAAGTAGCAAGGAGCACCTTCCTTAAAATATAGCTAAAAAATAAAGAAAAAATTTGTGTTTTAAATGCATACATGTATGTGACCACCGCATCTTATTTCTGATAAGTCTTAAATATATAAGGTACTGTGTTTTGCATGTCTTAGTTACAAAGCATCGATTTATACTTTAGGATATATGGTTAATAACCTATAATAACATTAATTTAAAAATGGCTTAAAACAACTCAGTGTTAAAACCATTCTGGACATATGGTATGAGTCAGTCTCTCTGGAGATTCTTTTGAATTGGGATAATATGTTATGCAATTTCTTTTCTAAAAGTCAGACTTACACAAGAGAGGACTTAAAAATGATGCTTTGATGAGGTTCTGAAGATGCACCTCCATGCATTTGTATGTGGGAGCTTTTCTTGCTCGTAGTCAAGTTTTATGGCCTGAAGGCAATGAACTTGGTATTAATTTTATAGACACTGAATTGTTTAAATTGTTAAAAATTGGGTTTGCTTTCTAGAGATTTTATATACATGTACATATATATACACATATACACACATATATGTGTGTGTATATATGTGTATACATATGTATATAATACTATGAAACATTTTAAAATTTATAAGATAATTGAAATGTCTTTGTTGGTGTATAAAGGCTATAGGAGAAAATATTTTAATAAAAATAACTATGTTGGTTATATAATTACAATGACTTCAGAAGTTTTGTTGTACATCCATAATCATAATCAGGTTGAAACACTATGCGGGGATACAATTATGATAAGAAAGTCTCAGGCAGTGTCTGTTATTATGGCTATAGATCTGATGATAAATAATGATAAACATGATAACAGAGGGGTTTTGTTTAAAGTACAGCTATTAATTAATGCAATACAATTTCATATACATTCCTGATGTTATCTATCTATAATGAATTGAAGTGTTAGCTAAAGCTAAAAAGATTAAAAATTGCTGGTTCTTGGAGTCTATTTCCTTTGGACTGAGCTATGGCAAGCCTCCAGAAGCCCCGTCATTTCAGCCTAATGAACAAATAACAGACAAGGACCTTGGCAGTTTTTCCCCAAACTTGTCAACCTTTTCTACTCTTACACTGGCTTCAGCTTAATATTAATAATACAGGAAACTGTTGTGTTCTATGATGATATAAATAAAAATATCTGAAACTTTTCCTGACCTCGTTAATGAAAATGTTCATGGTTTAAAAAGTTTTATTTTGATACTAGAAAATCCTAAATTCAGATTATTATTTTAAGACTCAAACTTGATAGGCTTTAATCTCACAAAAGCTACTATAATTAAAAATACAAGTTAATAACCAATAACCTTACAAATGATAATACTGTTTTTGTACTTTAATTTTTATTAGATATTTTATTTATTTATATTTCAAATGCTATCCACTTCCCTCATTTCCACTCCAAAAACCCCCTATCCCATCCCCACCTGCTCCCTACTTTTTCCCTGGCATGGCATTATCATACGCGGGGGCAATGAGCCTTCATGGTTCCAGCAGCCTCTCCTCCAACCAGCTGGAGCCATGGGTCCCTCCATTTGTACTCTTTGGTAGATTGTTGAGTCCCTAGGATTGCTGGTTGGTTCATATTGTTGTTTCTTGAATGGGTCTGTAACCCCCTTCAGATCCTTGGGTCCTTTCTCTAGCTCCTCCATTGGGGACCCTGTGATCAGTTCAATGGTTGACTCTTAGCATCTCCGTCTGTATTTTTCAGGCACTGGCAGGGACTTTTTGGAAACAGCTATATCAGGCTCCTGTCAGCCAGCACTTGTTGGAGTCCACTATAGTGTCTGCATTTGGTACCTGTATATGAGATAAATCCCCAGGTGGCACAATTTCTGGATGATCTTTCCTTCAGTCTCTGTTCCACACTTTGTCTCTGTATTTCCTCCCATGGTTATTTTGTACCCTATCTAAGAAGGACCAATGTATCCATACTTTGGTCTTCTTTCTTAAGTTTCATGTGCTCTGTGAATTATAGCTTGGGTATTCCAAGCTTCCGGGCTAATATCTACTTAACAGGGAGTATATGCCATATGTGTTCTTTTGTGATTGGGTTACCTCATTAAAGATGATATTTTCTAGGTCCATCCATTTGTCTAAGAATTTCTTGAATTCATTGTTTTAATAGCTAAGTAGTACTCCACTGTATAAATGTGTACCACATTTTCTGTATCCATTCATCTGTTGAGGGGCATCTGAGTTTTTCCAGCTTCTGGTTATTATAAATAAGGATGCTATGAACATGGTGGAGCATATGTCCTTATTACATCTTGGAGCATCTTCTGGGTATATGCTCAGGAGTGGTATACCTGGGTTCTCTGGTCATACTATATCCAATTTTCTGAGGAGTTGCCAGATTAATTTATACAGTGATTGTAACAGCTTGCAATCTCACCAGCAATGGAGGAGTGCTACTCTTTCTCCACATCCTCTCCAGCATCTGCTGTTCCCTGAGTTTTTGATCTTAGCCATTCTGAATGGTATGAGGTAGATTCTCAGAGTTGTTTTGATTTACATTTCCCTGATGATTAATAATGCTGAACAGTTCTTTAGGTGCTTCTTGTTCATTTGTTATTCTTCAGTTCAGAATTCTTTGTTTAGCACTGTACCCCATTTTTTTTAGTATTTTTATTTTCTATATTCTTTGTTTACATTCCAAATGATTTCCCCTTTCCCTGATCCCCCCTCCCCATATGTTCCATAAACCTTCTTCTCTCCATCCCTTCTCCAATCACCTCCCTCCTTTTTCTCTGTCCTTATATTCCCTTCCCATGCTAGATCAATCCTTTCCAGGATCAGGACCCTCTCCATACTTCTTCATGGGAGTCATTTGTTATGCAATTTGTGCCTTGGGTATTCAGGGCTTCTGGGCTAATTAATATACACTTATCAGAGATTGCATTCCATGTGTATTCTTTTGTGATTGGGTTACCTCACTTAGGATGATATTTTCCAGATCAAACCATTTGCCTAAAAAATTTGTGAATCCATTGTTTCTAATTGCTGAGTAGTATTCTACTGTGTAAATATACCACATTTTCTGTATCCATTCCTCCTTTGAGGGGCATCTGGGTTCTTTCCAGCTTCTGGCTATTATAAATAAGGCTGCTATGAACATAACGGAGCATGTGTCTTTATTGCATGCCGGGGACTACTTTGGGTATATGCCCAGGAGAGGTATAGCAGGGTCCTCTGGAAGTCTCATGTCCAGTTTTCTGAGGAACCTCCAGACTGATTTCCACAGTGGTTGTACCATCTTACAGCCCCACCAGCAGTAGAGGAGTGTTCCTCTTTCTCTACATCCTCGCCAACACCTGCTGTCTCCTGAGTTTTTGACCTTAGCCATTCTGACTGGTGTAAAGTGAAATCTCAGGGTTGTTTTGATCTGCATTTCCCTAATGTAGATTGCTTTTGGCAAGATGGTTATTTTTACTATATTAATCCTGTCAATCCATGAGCATGAGAGATCACTCTCTCTTCTGAAGTTTTCTTCAACATACTATAATTAAAAATAAAAGTTAGCTATCAACAACATTATAAATGATAATACCTTTAGTATATACAGAAGTATATTAAAGTCATGCTAAGTATTGATGCACTTAATTTCAAGATTAAACTATATTTTAGTCTTTTACAGTTGCAAGGTACAGTTTAAAACTGATAATTAATAGCAAACATTATTTAATTCAGATATGCTAGGTATATACTAATCCTTATTGATATTGTCAATACTATTCAACCATTTCTGACTGATTTAATTACTTAGCTTTTAGTTTTGTTGTCATATATCTTACAATAAAGGATAAATCCTATGCTTAACTGTTTTTATATGTCACCCTATCCGCTGGGCTAGACTAACACCTAAAATGTGAGAAACACTAAACACAATTCTGAAATGTACATAATTGTATGTGAATGAATAAAAACATCAATGGCTTTGGCTCTATCAACCAGAAGATTGAATTTATTTCTGAAACACTAAGGTTGACAGGAAAAAGGAGTGAATTTGATCAACACTCATATATGGATGTTTATTGCTTCTCTCCTAAAGGCAATCAGATTTCAAAGGAGTTAAATCCAGGTCTGCTTCCTTGTGCACATAAGGATGAGGGTCTTAACCATGAAGTCTTCAGAAAAATGTCCTCTTCACAGCCTCACTATTGAACTTATAAGTTTGGATGTCTTCTGAGAGGCTATTTCCACTGTTGTTCTTGTTATTTGCTTCTGTTGGTTCTTACAAGCTCAATCTAACATAGGAACTGAGCTTTTGCTCCTAAAATTACTCCAAATTAATGAGGGATGGGTTTTCTGTTATTTTCTATGGAACTCACATTAGGCCAGTGCCACAGATTTATACATCAGATTTTTGTGGGTACATATAATCCATATCTATAGGCAACATTTTTATAAAAAGAACATTTCTACCAACTCTAATACCCTATTAGTTCTCTGTCATTTTTCTCACAATGGGCAAAGATAACTGTACTCATAACATTTATCTGGTATTGACCCACACACATAGGAAGCACTGAGATAGGTGCTAGTAAGTTTCCTGTTTCTAGAGAAAAGGATCTGAGCTAATCATTTATCATTGAATATAAAGGTTTATTGTGAGGATGAAGTTTTTCAGGCCCCAGTCTCCTGTGAATTGAATTTGCTCCTGTGGATTTATGGTTGAACATCAGAAATGCATGGTGAAGCAAAACCCCTGTATTTATGGTCAATAAAGAGAAAAGACAAAGACTATTCTGGGTGCATAAACTCCTTTATGGAATGTCTCTAATGAACTAAAAAATTTTTACTAGTTCAACCTCTCTGATAATAGCCCTTCACAATAGGACTAGGGTGTCTATATTTACAAAACACATAAAACATTAGGGAAAGTTAAGAAGCAATCTGTATTTGAGTTAATGATTTAATTTTTAAAGATATGAAAATAAAATCAAACTTCTCAGCAGATTAAATTTTATAAGTTTCAATATATACTTTTAATTAAAACATCATTTTATTCATTTAAAGTAACTTTTTATATCCCTGTTATATCTTCTGTAATCTGAAAATTGAATTTATATATATGTGTGTGTGTGTGTGTGTGTGTGTGTGTATACATATACATATATTCTCAGTCTTGAATAACACCAAAAGGCTTTTTCAATCACACACACTCACATTCCCTTTTAATATTGATATGCCTTTGAGATATTTTTCTATAGCAATCCCACAGCATAACAGATTTCACTAATATCATTTTTTCTTGCCTATATATCTCTTAAGTGCATCTTTCATTTCATTATTTCTTAGGCTGTAGATAAGTGGATTCAACATGGGGATCACAACAATGTAGAACACAGACACCACCTTGTTCTGGTCTGTGGAGAAATTGGACTTGGGCATCACATAAATGAATGTGATGGTTCCATAGAACAGAGTGACTGCAGTGAGGTGGGAGGTACAGGTAGAGAAGGCCTTGTGGCGGCCTCCAGTGGAGCGCATCTTCAAGATGGTGATGAAGATATAGAAGTAGGAGACAGCAATGATGAGCACTGTAATAAAAACAACAGTGCCAACAGAAATAGTGACAAGAGCAATAAGGACACTGTCATCAGAACAGGAGAGCTCAACTAAAGGAGCAAAATCACAGAAAAAGTGATTGATTCTATTTGGTCCACAGAAGTAAAAAGAAAAGAATGAAATGGTGAAGGAAGAAGCATTAAGAAAACTGCTTACATATGCTACTACAAGCAACTGGACACAGACTTGTGTGGACATCTTGGTTGAATAAAGCAGTGGGCTACAGATTGCCACAAAGCGATCATAGGCCATGACAGCTAGAACAAAGCACTCAACTGTCCCAAAGAAAGCACCTGAGCCAAGCTGGATGCCACACCCTAGGGTTGTAATGGGATTATTTTCCACCAGGAAGTTGACAAGCATATTGGGTGTGACAGAAGATGAGTATCCTATGTCAGCAGAAGCCAAATGGCTGAGAAAAAAGTACATGGGGTGATGGAGCTGGGAAGAGACTCTGATAAGAAGGATGGTGCTGAGGTTTCCAAACACAGTCACCAGGTAGATGCACAGGATGATGGTGAAGAGGATGACTCTAAGAATTGGATCATCCGTTAAGCCCAATAAAATGAACTCTGTCACTGAAGTGTGGTTCCCATCTTCTTGCAAAGCCATGGGACAGTGTAGGTGTGGCTAGATCAAGGCTGTGATAGAGACATTATAGAAAGGCATTTACGTGTATGGATCATCATTTTCATTAACACAAACATAAGGTTATCACAAGTAAATATATCATTTAAAGAGAATGTGACAGTTATTCTGACTAAGTTTTACTCAAGATTCTTGGTATAAATACATTTGTGTGTAATTAATTTGTATTAATATAATTTTATTAATTTTGTATGTTTTCTTCAGCTCACTCCATTGCAATTTTATTGAAAATAAATTTCTTTTCTCATATAATACATTCTGACCACCCTTTTTGCTACCTTTGTACCTCCTGGTTTCCACACTCACACAGGCACATCTTCCTTCTCCCTCAGATCAATTCCCCTTCTGTTTTCCTACAAAACATTTCAGGCTTCCAATAAACAACAATGATACATGAAAAAACAAGATACTGTGAGAGAAGACAAAAGATTTCACATTGAGGCAGTAGGAAGAAAAGTGTCTCATAGCAGGGACTAAAGGCAGAGACATGCCTGCCTTTCTATGACAAAAACACCAAGCTAACAGCTATAGTATTCATAGAGGCCCCACTGCAGGCTCATGAAGGCCTTATGCTTGCTGTTTCAGTCTCTGTGAACCAATATGAAGCCTGTTTATTTGATTATAAACACAAATACAAAAAATCTTACTTCATATAATGTATTTCTTGTTTTTTTACTTATACATGGTAAATATGTCTGTTTTTTATCTAAAGTTTTAAAAATTTGAGAAAAAACTTATTTTCTTGTTTCCCAAGTTCTAATAATAATTTATTATTAGAATAATAAAATATTATCTAATAACAAAATAAAAACTTGTCTCAACATAGCCATGCTTCACTAACAGACAATATGAACTGTGTATTAAGGAACTTTACCTTTTGAGTGTTAAGCACATAACAGCAAAAATACCCTGCTACAGTTGTTAAAAATTTGTATGTTCTCTCAATTTTATTGTGTCTCTTTCATAGATTATAGTTACTTAATAGTTAGATCAAGTTCAGCCTGTCTATAGTTCATATCCTCATTATAGACTTTTCTTTAGTCCTAAGCCATTTACTGATTATCAAACTAAATATTTTCAATGAAATAGTAAAAATGATTAATACTACCTCTTAGAAATCAAAGACCTCTATGTTAAATGTATGTTATGTCTTGGCGCTTAGTGAACAATCAGTAAAAATTAGTCATGATTATATTATTCTGGAATTGTACATTTTAATCTGTTGTGGTATTTATAACTTTTGTTATTTTACCCAGCCTCATCTAAAACAAGACTACATGCACCCTTATCTCAGTATTTTTTTTGTTTTGTTTTGTTTTTTTTTTTGTTTTGTTTTTTTTTGTTTTTTTTTTATTTGATATAATTTATTTACATTTCAAATGATTTCCCCTTTTCTAGCCCCCCCCCACTCCCCGAAAGTCCCGTAAGCCCCCTTCTCTTCCCCTGTCCTCCCTCCCACCCCTTCCCAGTTCCCCGTTCTGGTTTTGCCAAATACTGTTTCACTGAGTCTTTCCAGAACCAGGGACCACTCCTGCTTTCTTCTTGTATCTCATTTGATGTGTGGATTATGTTTTGGGTATTCCAGTTTTCTAGGTTAATAACCACTTATTAGTGAGTGCATACCATGATTCACCTTTTGAGTCTGGGTTACCTCACTTAGTATGATGTTCTCTAGCTCCATCCATTTGCCTAAGAATTTCATGAATTCATTGTTTCTAATGGCTGAATAGTACTCCATTGTGTAGATATACCACATTTTTTGTATCCACTCTTCTGTTGAGGGATACCTGGGTTCTTTCCAGCATCTGGCAATTATAAATAGGGCTGCTATGAACATAGTAGAGCATGTATCCTTATTACATGGTGGGGAATCCTCTGGGTATATGCCCAGGAGTGGTATAGCAGGATCTTCTGGAAGTGAGGTGCCCAGTTTTCGGAGGAACCGCCAGACTGCTTTCCAGAGTGGTTGTACCAATTTGCAACCCCACCAGCAGTGGAGGAGTGTTCCTCTTTCTCCGCACCCTCTCCAACACCTGCTGTCTCCTGAATTTTTAATCTTAGCCATTCTGACTGGTGTAAGATGAAATCTTAGGGTTGTTTTGATTTGCATTTCCCCAGGCGTTTGCCTGGACTCAGGGCCCAGGCGACAAGGCTAACCTAGTGTGCGCCAGCCCGGTTGGGGAAATCGGCTGCCCAGCGGAGTGAGCGGAGCACAGGGGAGGTCACAGCAACATTCACCTTCGGAGCTCCCTGGGGGTGCACACGGGTTCCACCTGGTCCACAGACACAATCTGGGGCAAGGCCTCAGGCAGAAGCCCCCAGCTCAACTCTCTCCGCTTCAGATCAGCCTGGGTGGCCGCCACATCTCCAGGTCGCTCAAGAGGCTAGTGGGGGCTTCCGGGCGGCCAGCTGGGAGAAGTCGGTGTGCTCCAATAAATCCTGCGGGCCCCAGCGGGAGCCTTCAGGTGCCTGCTTCGGGATCTGAACAGCCTGGACAACAGCACCCTGTCTATAGGCAGTGCAGAGTGTAAGCTGTGCACCAGAGGCCAACGGGGAAGGGGCAGCTTGCACTGGTGAGTCCAGCACTGACAAGACCAAGTAACACCAGTGAGAGCTAGATGGCAAAAGGCAAACGCAGAAACGTCACTAACAGAAATCAAGGCAATATGGCAACATCTGAACCAAATTCTCCTCTACCAGCAAGTCCTGGATACCCCATCACACCAGTAAAACAAGATTTGGATTTAAAATCACTGGTCATGATGCTGGTACAGGAACACATGAAGGACATTGAGGAGAAAATGGATCAAAAGTTAGAAGCCCTTGCAAGGGAAACACAAAAATCATTGAAAGAAATCCAGGAGAATACAAAAGCCAACAAGGAGGAAATGCAAAAAACACTTAAAGAAATACAGGAGAACTTTGCTCAACAGGCTGAGGTCATGAAAGACGAAACACAAAAATCTCTTAAAGAAATACAGGAGAACTTTGGTCAACAGGCTGAGCTCATGAAAGAGGAAACACAAAAATCTCTTAAAGAATTACAGGAAAACACAAACATGCAAGGGAAGGAGCTAAGCAAAACCATCCAGGATCTAAAATCAGAAGTAGAAACAACTAAGAAAACTCAAAGGGAGACAACTTTGGAGATAGAAAGCCTTGGGAAGAAATCAGGGGACAGAGATGCAAATATCAACAACAGAATACAAGAGATAGAAGAAAGAATCTCAGATGCTGAAGATTCCATAGAAACCATGGACTCAACAGTTAAAGAAAATGCAAAGTGCAAAAAGCTTGTAACCCAAAATATCCAGGAAATCCAGGACACAATGAGAAGACCAAACCTAAGGATTATAGGCATAGATGAGAGTGAAGATTTACAACTTAAAGGGCCAGCAAATATCTCAGTATTTTTAACAATATTTCTTCTGTTTGTCTATATTATCTGGTGCTTGTGAAGAACATTGAGTCAATAAGAAAAGCATGTATTTCCACAAGACAATACCAATAGTATGACATCTAAGCACTTTAATGACAGGGACTTCATTTGCCTGCTTAATATCTATACTATTAAAGATAATGTTGGATTCTGGCTAGATAAATAATAATCCTTTAACAGTGGAGGTTACCTAGATATTTATAGGACTTTGAAAGTAGAAATACAAGTTAATTCAACTAGCTTTTGGTTTAGATTATTGCTTCTTTCACTTGACTTGTATTCCCACCTAAAGCTTATAAATTTGGACACATTTTCAAAGGATAATGTATTCTCCAAAAATAATGACCAAATAGTAAACCAGATTTGCCCATAAAACTCAAAACTTACCTCTTCCATCCAGTATTCATTGCAAAGTAATAAGATCAAGATTACTTAGATTTTTGTAGCTACACAAATGTCTCCTGGTATCATTGTTTGTCATTGAGTAAGTCCCTGATGAGATTCTGGATTCAAGTGTGAATTCAAGTCATTGAGAATCATTATGTCATTCCCAGTTCATTTCACACAAACACAACTAATTTTCAAAGAGTTTGTAGTCTCTAGTGGTATTTTCTTCTTATGTAAGAATTAACAAGCTTCATTTGATAATTATTCAAAGAATATGTTAAAATTGGCAGATGAAATACTAGTTTTAATTTGGTTTTCTAGTTCATGCTTCACTAGGCTAAACCATAACTACAAGATGAGTCACTTTTGCTGCTTTCATTCAATGCCTGTTTAATTTATAGCTGCTTTGTTGTGTACATTACTCTTCTTCAAATTTTCCTAAATCTTCCATGAAGTAAAATAGATGTTGGATATTTGTATGCAAATATTTGTGTTGTTCTACTTTGCTTTTTTTCCCATGTGTCAGTCCTTGATCTTAGAACAGAAGTTATTGGTGTTCTATTCAGGAACTTGTTCCCTGTGTCCATGTGCTTGAAGATCAGGGACTAGACAAGGCTGTTCACTCTCTCCCTACCTGTTCAAGATAGTACTTGAAGTCCTAGCCAGAGCAATCAGACAACAAAAGGACATCAAAAGGATTTAAAATTGGAAAGGAAGAAGTCAAAGTATCACTATTTGCAGATGATATGATAGTATACTTAAGTGACCCCAAAAAATGTCATCAGAGAACTCCTTAACCTGATAAACAACTTCAGCAAAATGGCTGGATATAAAATTAACTCAAACAAGTTAGTAGTCTTCCTCTAGCCAAAGGAAGAACAGGCTGAAAGAGAAATTAGAGAAACAACTCCCTTTACAATAGTCACAAATAATTTAGAATACCTTGGTGTCCTTTTCCCCACTGTATGGTTTTAGCTCCTTCGTCAAAGATCAAGTGACCATAGGTGTGAGGGTTCATTTCTGGGTCTTCAATTCTATTCCATTGATCTACCTGTTTGTCACTGGCAGTACCATTCAGTTTTGATCACTAGTGCTCTGTACAGCTTAAGGTCAATAATGGTGATTCCCAAAGGCATATTTTATTGTTGAGAATTGCTAGAGAGCAATTTGAAAATACATCTGGAATAACACAACCCAGAATAGGGAAAACTATTCTCAGCAATGACCCTCCCACCTATGGTCAGTTGATCTTTGACAAAGGAGCTAAAACCATACAGTAGGAAAAGGACAGTATTTTCAACAAATGATGATGGTACAACTTGTGGTTAGCATATAGAAGAATGCAAATCGGTCTCTTCTTTTCCCTTTGTACAATGTTCAGTCCAAGTGGATCAGGGATCTTCACATAAAATCTGATGCACTGAACCTATGTTGCATTCATAAAGTTATGCCCCCAGTCTGCCCAAGTTCTATTCCCTTATTTAGCTACTGATTCAATCCTGAGACTAAACACCAAAGTCAAACAATCAAAATTCATTATTTGGATACACTGGGTAACCTGTCCAATCAGGACTTTTCAACTCACATTTGAAAAGATTCCTCCTTTCTTTCTTAAAAAACAATTTCTACCCCAGTCCCTAAATCTGTCATTTACTGTCTGTCTTTTTCTGATTACAGAGGCAGCAACCATGTTGCCCTTGCAGGGTAATAAATCTCTTCCATGCTGAGAATTTTGTATTCAGTGTGTTGTGCACCAACCCTGATTGGCTTCCCTCCCCATATATTGATACTGTGCTTTAGATCATAACTTGAATTGGTCTACAAGCTCTTCAACCATGTTTTCACATATTCAGGACCCATTATTGCCAACTCCCTTCATCCAACAGTAGTTAATTTGTGACTCTTTCCAAGTTTTCCTATCCTAAACATTCCTGAAGACATCAGATGGTGATTTTTGAGTGTCTGGTATTATTGTTCTAACCTTTGGGGTTTGGAGGAATGTACTACATCATGGCTTTCAGCAGCTATAGTAGACTGACTTCCTTGGATGAGTTGTAGACACATTCAATTTACTTCAGCTTGTTTGGCAGTTTTCCTTTAACTTTTGGTAGTTTCTCCATTCTCTGTGTAGTGTCAGTCTGTGAGCCCCCATATGTCTGGTCTGTGTATTGGAGGCTATCAGCAGAGACCTCTGGCCCTGCCCAGTGGGAGGGTTCAAGGGAAGTGGAAAGGGCATGAGCAGGGAGGGGGACGTGCCTTCTCTGTGTCTGCTGCTGCCCTGCTGCTGCTTCTGCTGCTTCTGCTAATATCACTCTGCTCTGGAAGCCTAAATGTTCTGAAAAACTGCACTGGCTGCACTGAGCCAAGCCAAGCTGAGGGCTGGTAATAAGGAGATGTTTCATCAGAATAACTGTCTCCTATGTTTGGAAAATTTGATATAAATCCAAGGCTTGTTTAGTAGTGTGATCTTTGCAATGCTACTCATCTGATGCTTTAGAACCTGAATGAGCCATGGTGCCAAAAGAAGCAAGGCTCTAATAACTAGTACAGGAACAAGGGGGTAAAGAAGCCAAGCTACCAAGGGATTAGAGGTGTAGGGATATTGGGAACATAGTGTGCCCAGAGGTTTCCCTGGAGCTCTTTGAGTATCTATACATTTTGTTCTACCAGACCAGATTCACTGACACAGAAGCAATATTCCTCCCCCAGAAAAACACAAGTTTTTCCCTGTTCAGCTGTCGGTAAGTCCAGGGCTCTCTAATTTTAGAGAATGACTCCTGCTATGGAGGTCATCTGGCATTTAAGAGACTCAAGGCTCTCTGTAGTGGAAGCCATTGCCTGGTCAATCTTGTTGTGTTTGGACAAGGTATGCTCTAGTAGTTCCTGCTGCACCCAGTGAGACAGCAAGGCCTAGACCAATGAGCAAAGGGATGAAGATCTCTGTTCTTCCAGCTTTCTCCCATCTGCAAGGCAAGTTCTTCAGGTTCATAGAGATAAACCTGGAGGACAATTATCATGGGGGTGCAGGAGCCTTAAAAAGGGGGATTAATTAAGGTACCTGTAGTGCCTTTGCAGTAGAGGAGGGCAGGAGGGTTAACACATACTTATTTGGTGATGGTGATATCATGGACACATGTAAGATGGGGTTTTGAGGAGGGCCCAATGAGGCTAAGGTGGGGGGAGTAGGTCAAAGAGTGGAATGTTTTGGGATTTTCTCATGGGTAAGGGTCCATGGAGGTAGTGAAGGGAAATGTTTCTGGAAACAGCTGTTAATAATGACCAGGAGAGAGAGGCACAGAAAAAAGCATTGGGAGGATTTGGGGTGGGTTGGTAAAGGAATGAGGTCAGCAGCATATTGCATGGATTGTAGCCAGGAGAGGGTAGCTCATAGCTCCTTCTAAGACTGGCTTTCCTGTTGATTAATATTAGCATGCGGAAAAGCTGATTTGGAGGCAGGAACAAGCTCATGGGAGATGTGCAAGTCAGCTACTGGGTATCTGGCATAAAATCCCTTTATATTTGCATGTGTGTGTATGAATGAAATTGGTCTGTTTGTTCAGTGGAGGCCATGAATGTTCCTGTTGAGGTTTTTTTTTAGTGAGTACATTTCCCTCAGATATAGGACCTGGTAGGGGACTGTGAGATCAGACATGCTAGATCTGGATGGGGGAGGCTCTTTCCTGTAGGAGGGTAAAAACCTGTATGAGTAGAGGTGAAAGTGGGATGGCTTCTAATTTGACAAAGGATCTCGACAAACAAAGGAGCAAATTGACAGTATATATACTGTCTGAAAAGAGGTTAAGGGGGCCCTGACTTCTTTTAGAGCTAGATAGATGGCATATAATTCTTTATATTGAGGGGAGTGATGGGGTCGCTCTTTGAATCAGATGATAGGGGTTTCATCCTCAAGGAAGTAGTATATTACTGCCTCTACTCCCCTCTTTCCCCTATCTGTAAATATTGAGGGGGTTTCAACTATGGGCCCTTTTGAGAATAGTTTGGGGGCAGCCATTGCAGCAGAGGGAGGGCAGAAGTCCATTTTTCATCAGGATAATGGTTGCCAATTTGTTCTGGGATTCCTATCAAGCTGATAGCAAAGCAGGAGTGACTTTAGATTAGCCACTGAATGCCACAGAGAGAGAAGTGGGTGACAAGAATGTCAGATTCTTTCCCTAGGGTTTACAGGGATCTGTCCCTGCCATTTTTAATTATGCTAGAGAGTGCATCCACCTCATTTAAAATTCAGAGTGCTTTTGGGTTTGGAGCCACTCCAACACCCCCTGAAGTTGGTAAAGGGCTCCCACCAGTATTGGGGAGGGGTCAAAGATAAGGAGCTCTATTGGTATTGTTTTGTCATACCTAGCAAGAGCCATACCTTTTATGAACTGCTTCTGGGGACAGCATTCTTGGGGAGAAGTAACTTTTGTCTCCTTTTGGGAGGTTGAAGAGAGGTTATAGGGTGCTTGTAGGATGGGGAAGCCAGGGCTGAAGCCAAGTGAGGTTACCCAGAAAGCTCTGGATGGAGGCAAGAGTTAATTTTTGAGGGAAGGAAAGGGTGGTTTTGAGGGGGCATATTGAGGTAAGGGAGATTTCTGTTCCTAAAAATTCAATGGGCAGAATAAGTTGGATTTTGTTAGCAGCTATTTTGAATCCTAGGGCAGTTAGGAAAGGTATTATCTGGTCTTTAAGTTGGTAGGGGAAGGTGGAAGAGTCTCCCCATACTAATATATCTGCTCTATAATGATATATATTGAGTCATTTGTCTAAATAGGGCCTTTGTGCAGTGGCTTCAACCTCCTGAAAAATTGTTGGACTGTTAGCCATTCTCTGCAGGAGAACAGTACATTCATATCTTGAGGCTGGGCCAGAGTTGTTAATGGGGAGGTACTGAGAACGCAACAGCTCACATTCTTGGGGGTGGATAGGGATGGAAAGAAAACAGTCTTTTATGTCTATTGCTAATAGGGGAACGTTGGCAGGGATGGCTGAGATGTAGGGTAGTCCTCTTTGTGGGGAACCCCAGACTCACATGGTTTTGTTAACTGCCATCAAGTCTTGTAATAATCTCCACTCCCTGAGCTCTTTTTTATAGCAAATACAGGGGTATTCCATGGACTGTGGGAGGGGCAGAGGTGTTGTAGAAATGGCTATTCTTTTACCAGCTGTTTGAGGGCTCTCTGCTTCTCCTTTGATAGAGGCTACTGTAGGATCCAGATGGCTTCATCAGAGAGCCAATCAAGGCAGGGAGTACTAAACCTAATGGTGGCTCCTAGAATTGGGGTGATTTGGAAGAGGGTTTTTAGGGTCTCCTTGGGTATTATTTTCTTTATAGGTAATGTCCTCGATTGTAATTTGGTCTCTTTCTGGTTGGGTGGTAAGAACCATCTCTAAGGCTTGTAAGATAAAACTCTCTAGAAGATTGGTTGCTATTTGAGCCACCAGGGGTTGTATGAGGCTGGTAGCTCTATCTGGGTCTTCATACCTGTTGGCCTGTTTGGTGATTAATGCATGAGAGGTACTCCCTATGTCTAAGAGATGTGGCCCAGGAAGCAGTTGCCAGTCATATGGGGGTCTCTTGCTGTCTTAAATTGTCCTGTTAACTCCAGTATCAATAAGGCACTTGAGTGGTTTATTATCTATTTTAATGGCTAATTGAATGGGAGCCTACTGAGATGCTGGACACCCATAAGGCTTCTATGGGAGCAGTTGTCCTTCTTATTGTCAGGGCTGAGGGCTGCCCCGTCTGAAGTTTAAAGGCTCCAGTGGTTTACCATCCTTGTCATATACATCAGTACAGTGTCCATTCCAGTGGAAACTTTTTCTGCAGTGGGGACAGATTTTCTTAGGGGGATTAGAATCTGTTATGTGGAGATAGTTTTTTGGGGATTCATTCCTCCAATGTCCTGCCTCTCCACATTTGAGGCAGATTCCTTCTGCTTTTACTGCTGCTACAAATACCTGAGACACTGATGTGGTCTGGTGAGACTCGGTTCCTATGTCCTGGGTTGCCACTATTCACCTATTGTGATGCTCCTCCCAAAGACCTTGACATACTAGTCTGGATTCAGAAGTCATGCCTTCCAATACAATGGTTTTAAGAAGGAGGTCTCTGGCTGTGGGGCTGGGGATTTTTTTTTCTAGACTCACTTTAGTTCTGAGAATAAAATCAGATAGGGTTTCTCTGGGATTTTGATGGAGAGAAAGCAGAGAGGAGGTGAGGCATTGTGACCCTGAGGGTGGAGTGAACTTATCCCAAGCTTGGGTTGCACAGAGGCAGACCTGTTCACAGTACCCTGTTGGCTGAGCTGCTTGTTGTGCTCCAGTAGAAAAGTCTTTCTGGCCAAACAGTTAATTAAAACCCCATGGGGTGTCACCTCTGTCCTGGTTTTGCCTGACTTATTGATGGCATTCATCTTGAAATAAGGCTTCCCATTCCAAAAACATTGGTCCTGGAAGGGAAGAATGACAAATATATCTCCAATCTTGGGGGAATATTTAAATTGGCAATATGACTCTGTAGGAAAGATTTTGTCCACAGTTTGTAGATATCATCTTCCTTCACTGCCTGCCTGAGTTCTTTTAAGTCTGAGGCTTGGAGTGGATACTAATTGTACTTCGAGTGGGGTTGATATTAACCAAGAATGCTTGAGTAGTTTGGGTTTCTAGTTCCATATCATACCCCCGAGGAACATGGGGAGATGAGTTTAGTTTTTGAAAGAGTTTTGAAAATCACAGAATTGTTGGTTAGTAGATGGTTGGGAGTACGGGTCTCTGAGGTTTTGCTGGGTTTTGTCTATGAGCTTTGAAGGTATTTTGCTTCTATGGCTTGGAGAAGGGGGAGGAGTGATACCTATCTCTGGTTGGATGGGGGGGAGGTGGAGTAAGAAGAGAAGCAGGTGGAAGATGCTTTGATTTTTTTTAATTGAGCTTTGCCCTTGTGTGGGAGAGGGAGGGACAGGATGGTTTATTTAATGTTTTGTCTTAGGCATAAGGAAGTAGGGGTGGGTAGAAGGATTTTATTTCCTTTATTAGTTAGGTAATGGCTGTGAGATCTGAAATAGAGTGGTTTTTAGGTCCTTGATCTTTGGATTTATTTGATTGAGAAGTCTCAGGAGCTGTGTTGCCATCATCCTGTCCTATTTTAGATTGTGCTATGCATTGCCAAATTGCAGCTAAGATTGGCATAAAATCATGGGACAGTTTTATTTTCCTGCTTGGGTATCTCTGTTTTTGATGAGAAAAGCTACCTGGGTCTGTGAGTCCAGTGCTATAAATATCATTTGCCATGCAGTCTGAATGACTTCCTCCACAAACAAGAAGGGGTTTTTGGCTATTTTTATTCCACTGGATTTTATCAGGGCACTTATTTCCCTGGCCTGGGGAGATTTTTTTGTGTGTGTGATAGTGAGTTGCCCATGACAGAAGAGAGGAGAAATGCTTTGTCCAATGGGAACAATCCCTTGGCCTATTGGCTTTGGGAGATTCCACAGAGGTCCAAAATGCTGAGCCTTCCCACAGATTTAAGAACTTGTAGCCATCCTGTGGCTTTAAAGTGGCTGCTGCATTACCAGGTTTTCTTTCTGTTTTAAGGAGAAGTCTTTGCCCATGCCCATTGTGGGTTTTAGACAGGGGCCAGAGGGACTTTCAGCCAACATCAGAGAGTAGCTCTGACCATGAGACCTCAGTGGCCCCTTTAGCTTGTCCAAATCTATGTGATGGCACTGACTGAAAGCATAGCGGAAAAGGACAGGTTGATTGTCTCCAGAGTTGGGAGTGGGGATTCACCTTCCTGCAGTATTCCTTCAGTGCAGTCATATTACTGTTTGAGCCCATGTGGTCACCAGTTGTGGGCCTGTCCTTATTAGTTTCATGACAACTTAACACAAGCTAGAATTCTCTGGGAACAGGAACCTCAATTGAAGAGAACAACAAAACAAAATGGACCCCCCCACACACTACTCTCACCACCATCAGATTGCTTGTAGGCAAGTCTGCAGGGCATTTTATTTTCTTGGTTCACAATCTATGAGTGTGGGTGCAACTCACTGAGTGTGGTGCTACCTCTGGATACCCTGGAGGGCATAAGATAGATGGCTGAGCAAGGTAGTAAGTGGGGATCTTCTAAGCTTTCTGCTTCATTTCCTGCCTCCAGGCTCCTCACTTGAGTTCCTGTTTCCCTCAGCTTCCTTCATCTTCCTCATCTTCCCTCAGATTACTCAACTTCCCTCAGTGGACTATGACCAGGGGTAGGTAAACCAAATAAGCCTCTCCTCACCAAGTTACTTTTATCTTGGTGTTTTCCTGTTGGTTCTAGGAGACATGTCAACTTACTTATTAGTTCTCTTACTCTTTTCTCTTTTTCTCCCCCATTTCAAGATGTTTCCAGAGCCTTGGATACAGGGCTTATATTACAAAGTTAACCATTGGACTGGGCTCCTCATGATTTCTGTATTAAAACCAGCTGTTTCCTGGAATAGTCTCCATTTGCTGATGAGAGGTTTCTTTGATGTGGAATAAGAACTTCTCTTACCTGTTGGAGTAAGGATAAGATTTACTATGTAATTAGAAGCTGATCTAGGAAAGTAGGAAAGTAGCAGTAGTAGGGTTTCTTTAAGATACATAAACTTAATAGCCCTGGATACCTGGTTAGGTTTTTAATACTAGGTATGATTTGCTTCCAATTAATTAGGTTGCTCATGAATAAAAATGGAGAATTAGTTTCTCCTAAAGACGAGCTCTCTAGTTTGTTTTCCAATACAAAGTAGTCAGCATTGATATCATATACACAGAAGCAGCATTAAGAGAACTCAGCAGGTTATATTTACATATTTCTCTTTTTTATTATTTTTTATTATATATTTTTATTTTCTATATTCTTTGCTTACATTCCAAATGATTTACCTTTTCCCAGTTCTGCCCTCCCATAAACCTTCTTCTCTCCCCCCATTCTCCAATCACCTCTCTCCTTTTTCTCTGCCCTGATACTCCCCTCCAATGCTAGATCAAGCCTTTCCAGGATCAGGACCTTCTCCTTACTTCTTAATGGGAGTCATTTGTTATGCTAATTGTAGCTTGGGTATTCAGAGCTTCTGGACTAATTAATATCTACTTATCAGAGATTGCATTCCATGTGTATTCTTTGTGATTAGGTTACCTCACTTAGGATGATAATTTCCAGTTCCAACCATTTGCTTAAAAAATTCATGAATTCATTGCTTTTAATTGCTGACTAGTATTCCATTGTGTAAATATACCACATTTTCTGTATCCATTCCTCCATTGAGGAACATCTGGGTTCTTTCCAGCTTCTGGCTATTATAAATGAGGCTGCTATGAACATAATGGAGAATGTGTCTTTATTGCATGCCGGGGACTCCTTTGGGTATATGCCCAGGAGAGGTATAGCAGGGTCCACCGGAAGTGTCATGTCCAGTTTTCTGAGGAACCGCCAGACTGATTTCCAAAGTGGTTGCACCATCTTACAACCCCACCAGCAGTGGAGGAGTGTTCCTCTTTCTCCACATCCTCGCCAACACCTGCTGTCTCCTGAGTTTTTAACCTTAACCATTCTGACTGTTGTGAGGCAAAATCTCAGGGTTGTTTTGATTTGCATTTCCCTAATGACTAATGATGTTGAGCATTTCTTAAGGTGCTTTTCGGCCATCTGAATTTCTTCAGATGAAAATTTTTTGTTTAGCTCTGTACCCCATTTTTAATAGGGTTATTTGGTTCTCTAGGGTCTAACTTCTTGAGTTCTTTGTGTATATTGGATATTAGCCCTCTATCAGATAGATGTAGGGTTGGTGAAGATTTTTTCCCAATTTGTTGGTTGCTGCTTTGTCCTTTTAACAGTGTCCTTTGCCTTACAGAAACTTTGTAATTTTATGAGGTCCCATTTGTGAATTCTTGATCTTAGAGCATAAGCTATTAGTGTTCTGTTCAGGAACTTTTCCCCTGTGTCCATGTCCTAAAGGGTTTTCCCCAGTTTCTTCTCAATTAGTTTCAGTGTGTCTGGTTTTATGTGGAGGTCCTTGATCCACTTGGAGCTGAGTTTAGTACAAGGAAATAAGTATGGATCAATTCGCATTCTTCTGCATGCAGACCTCCAGTTGAAAGAGCACCATTTGTTGAAAAGGCTATCTTCTTTCCACTAGAGGTTGTCTGCTCCTTTGTCGAAGATCAAATGACCATAGGTGTGTGGATTCATTTCTGGGTCTTCAATTCTATGCCATTGGTCCACTTGCCTGTCACTGTGCCAATACCATGCAGTTTTTAAACACTATTGCTCTGTAGTATTGCTTGAGGTCTGGGATACTAATTCCCCCAGCAGTTCTTTTACTGTTGACAATAGTTTTAGCTATCCTGGGTTTTTGTTATTCCAGATGATTTTGAGACCCCTCTTTGTGTCACTTTACCCTGGTACAGCAAGTCTCTTCCAGATTACGCACATCCTCTCCCTCTGAAGCCAGACAGGACATCCATGAAGATTGAATTTCATGTCTGCTACACATGTGCCAGGGTCTCATTCCACCTCATGTATGTTCTTTGCTCGGTGGCTCAGTCTTACAGAGCTCTCAGGGGTTCACTTTTTTGGACCTGTTGATTTTTCTGTGGAGTTCCCATCTACTTCTGAGCCACCTATACTTTCTCCAACCTTTCTCCAACTCTTACTTAGGTGTCCTTGCCCACTGTTTAATGTTTGTCTGTGGGTATCTGCTTCAGTATTTGGCCACTGTTGGATATAGCCACTCAGAGGCCTATGCTAGCCAGGAGACACTTTGATTAAAAATTGACTAATGCTCAGTGTCAACCAGTTTTATTGGAGTTCTATCAAGAGTTCACTATAGAAGTTAATGAAAATAAGATTCAGGAGACTGAATCTTCAGGTCTGAGTTGAGCTGAGTCTTCAGGGGGAGAATTACTATGCCTTCCATTTTCCAAGACTGCATATAAGGTAAGAACACATGTCACACATTTGAGATATAAATTATGGAATGTTAATTCTTACTGGAAATCTTAATACCTATTTCTATGCACTGTTTTCTAAGGGATCATGACATTTTATACTCTTGTCTATTAAACTTGTGTGTGCCTCAAACAATTACTCAACTTTTTTTCATTCCTCCCTATATTCCATAAGTAACTAATAGAGTATATTATATCAACCACTAAAATACAAAAAGAATAATTGGTGTATAGGAATGAAAGAAACAAAATGGGCCATTTTAATGGGTAGTTTATATCCTCTAATGTAAAATAACTTGAAACAAATATCAACTTGAAGGAACATTTACCTAAGATAATTTGTTTTCATGTAAATCCTATAATCACCAAGTGGATGTGCATCACTACTCACATAAAGAGGAAAACAAGAGATTGCTTAAGATTGACAGACTCCTTGAAAATTGATTTTGTTTATATGAAATGTCCTACTCAGTACTCACCTGAGCAAAGGTAATGATCACTGATGATTTGAATTCACACTGGAATCCAGAGCCTCTGCAGGGATTTATCCTTGGGGTTAAACAATGGCAGTAGGAAAGAAATTCATATCTATAAAACATAATAACTGAATTCTTACTTTAAAATGAATTCTTATTTCAAGAGGTAAGAGTTTGACTTTGTTGGTAAATAGAGATGCTTTATTCTTTAAAATGTATTGTATTTCAAATCATGGTGGAGAAACATGTCAGATAGTATTATAAAGTTACATAACAGAAGGGTGGAAATAAACTGTCATAGAATTTTCTTGTATTTAATTAATAATTATTCAGAATAATCAGGCAAAAAAACGAGTGTTCATAGATTCCTTATATATCCATCTGTTGGCAAGACCAGAAACTAACATTACCTTCAAAGCTGTGTGCTTTTTTAATTGAATACTGGGCAGTGTCCTTTGTTGAAAATAATATGAATTCATTCTAAAATATTTCAGTTAGAAAACACCGTGACACTGGAGAAACAGTGGGTGTGTCTAAATAATTACTAATAACATGCTATATATTTATAAAACATGATGATATAATTGATATTTCAAATTACTTTAATGAAAAATGACCTATTTAGAAGAATTTAAAACATTTAATGAGTTTACAACTTAAAGTCAAATTTGTAAATTTAATGTAATCTTTATTCAGTTTATAGACTTTGTATTACTCATCAAAAAGCTGAAATTCCATTCTGATATTGGTCCTAATTATATACCCTTCAACTGTGTGCCAAGCCATTATTTTATAGCCTGCTTTTTAAAAGGAACATACTGAGTTCAACCTACCTGGTGTTTGTATGTACTTCTCTTTTTAAAGATACGATATTTTTATTTTGAGTATGAATGTTGCTAGCATGGACACTTTGCAGTACATGTGTGCCTGGAGACTGTGAAGACATAGTGCTGGGTCCCCAGAACTGGAACAAACTCCTGATAGAAAACAGAGTGAACTGGGCAGGGAATCAAACCTGGTTTTTTTTGTTTTTGTTTTTGTTTTTGTTGTTTGTTTTTTTGTTTTTTTTGTTTTTTTTTTTTTGTTTTTTTTTTGCCAGTTCACCAAGCACTCTTAGTAACTGAGCCAACTCTGAATCTCTATAAATTGATTACTTTGTATGGGTGTGTGTCTGTTACTTAACTTAAAATATTTATCTGCTAGAATATAGAAATGACAAAAAGAACATTGCAACTTCATAGATATAAATATAGGAAAACATACAATTGTTTTTTAAATTCTGTGCTAGTAATGTAGTAATCATTTAATATTAGCAATACCTTAAAACTTCATTTCTTAATTCTACTCTTTTATATTTTATTCTTTTGTTAAACGTATAATAAATACATTGTTATTTTCTTATGATTGACAGTATTTTTTATTTATTTATCTATTTATTTGCATATTCTTATATTTATTTGTGTAAGGGGAGTACTTGTAACAGAATATGTGTGGTTAACAAAGAACAACTTTCAGGAGATCTTGAGGGTTCCAAGTATCAAACTCTAGCTGTAAAAAGTCAAACTTGGTAGCAAGAATCTTTACCAAGCTATCTTACTGGGGTAAGTCTCATAATTTTAAACTTTAGCCTTAATGACAATCTTGTATATTTCATTATGAGTACATGTAGATAACAGTTATTATTTATTACACATCTCTAGCATTTGTGTTTAAGTAATTTTGAAATAATTATTGCACATACATGTACAAATGATTACAATGCTAGGAAAACATCAATAATTGATCCAATGTTTTGAATAATATATTAGTTTGTAATGCTTTCCAAGTTCTCATTAAATGAAATGAAGTAATTTATTTATAAATCCCATTTTGTAATATCTGCATCACAGCCTTAATCAAGCAGCAGCTATTCTGTCCCATGGCTTTCCTGGAGGATGGGAACCACACTACAGTGACAGAGTTTATTTTATTGGGTTTAACGGATGACCCAGTTCTTAGACTCATCCTCTTCACCATCATCCTGTGCATCTACCTGGTGACTGTGTCTGGGAACCTCAGCACCATCCTTCTCATCAGAGTCTCTTCCCTGCTCCATCATCCCATGTACTTTTTTCTCAGCCACTTGGCCTCTGTTGACATAGGCATTTCATCTTCTGTCACACCCAATATGCTTGCCAACTTACTAGTAAAGCAAAATACCATCTCCTACTTTGGATGTTCTATACAATTTGGCTCAGCTGCTTTCTTTGGTGGACTTGAATGCTTCCTTCTGGGTGCCATGGCTTATGATCGTTTCATAGCAATCTGCAACCCACTGCTTTATTCCATCAAAATGTCCACACAAGTCTGTATCCAGTTGATTGTAGGATCTTATATAGGAGCTTTTCTTAATGCTTCCTTTGCTTCATTTTCTTTTTTATCCATTCTCTTCTGTGGACCAAACAGAATCAATCACTTTTTTCTGTGATTTTGCTCCTCTGATTGAGCTCTCCTGTTCTGATGTCACTGTCCCTGTAGTTGTTACTTCATTTTCAGCTGGCACAGTTACTATGCTAACAGTGATTGTCATAGCTACTTCCTACACCTACGTTCTCATTGCCATCCTGAAGATGCACTCCAGAGAGGGTCGACAGAAGGCCTTCTCTACCTGCACCTCCCACCTCACTGCAGTCACTCTGTTCTATGGAACTGCTATATTCATTTATGTGATGCCCAAGTCCAGCTACTCCACTGATCAGAACAAGGTGTTGTCTGTATTCTACACGGTGGTGATCCCCATGTTGAACCCCCTCATCTACAGCCTCAGGAATAATGAGTTTAAGGGTGCTTTGAAGAGACATCTTGGAAAGAAAATATTTTCTTAGAGTAATCTGTTTTTGTAAAGCTCACTATAATAATAACAATAACCTAAGACCAGTCTGACCATGATCTGAGGTATAGTTATTCACAGTCTTGTTATTCCTTTTGCCTTAATCTCCTTTTTCTCCCAGTACATATAGATGATATATTTTATTGCCTTTTCTCTTTTGTATATTTTAACATGCCTTTGAGAACATTATACAATGCATTTTGATCATATTCATACCTCTTGAACTCTTCTCAGTATAACTCCCTCCTCTACATACGCAAATATTATTTTTATCAAATTCATCTTGTGCTATTTAGGTTTTTAGTCTTTATTGTAGCATCGTTAGCCTACCTGGTCCATGTCCTTATAAAATATTTACTTTCCTTCTGAAATATATAAGCTGCCAATCACTCCTTGGCCACCTGTAGAGTACATGCCCATGTGCCCTCTTTGTGCTATGATTTTGTCTGGATTGAGCATGAGGACCCCAAAAGTGCTAACATGAGGCCTTATTTGCAACCATTCTGTTGAGTGATGAAAACACTGTTTATTTGAAAACAAAATTTGGTCTACCAGCTCTAGCTCTTACATCTTTTCACCCATTCTCACTCATTCTTCTGAGCTTGGAGAAAGGAAGTATGGTATTGAAGTTCCACATATTGTAGAGCCTTCCACAGTGTCTAATTCTCTACAATGACAAGTGTTTGTTTGTCTGTTTGTTTTGATTTGATTTGATTTGATTTTTTAATCACTATTTAGTACAAAAAGAAACCATTATAAGGGTTGGGAGATGTACAAATCTATGTACCCAATGATAAGTCATTGAGAATTGGTTTGATACTATGTCCATTAAGAGGGATTATGCTGGTGGGTTCTTTGCTAGGGCTATGATTTGTCTAGGTTTTGGATCAGCCATAGAGATGTTAGGTGTGATTTTTCATCTTTTGGAGTTAGACTTGGATCAAATAAGAAAGTTCTTGTTTATTCCCATAGTATTTGGGGATAACATAGACGATATCTATACTACACTATAGCACCAGTGGGTTTGTCTTTCCAGGCTGGTGTTTATTGTACATAAAGTATTCATGCAATAAATGTCTATAAACATGTATTTTAATATATCCCTATATTAGTCTACACCTATATTTTATTTTTAAATGTTTTCATTCACCTTAGAATAGAATCCATGTGCTGGTCTTAGTTTCTTTATCTAATACCACTTGCTCCATAAGAATTTCATTGCTAGTCTTCACAAGTTAACACAACCCATCACTGACACAGCCACCTTTCCTACTTAGATCAGCTAACCACCATATTCTATGTTTTAAAAAATTGATTCTTCTCTAGTGTACTCTCTATTGAAATACAAATTCAATGAGAATTGCATCATCCAGTAACACATTTTTAGCATTTGGTTGCTTTGACAATATAATAAATACTCAATAAGACATCTAGATGGAATGAATGGCTCAATCTTGTAAAATAATGGAATGAATGGCTAATCTTATAAAATAATTCCAAAGCTCTGATAGAAGATACCAAAAAAAAATTTCTGTCATGAAGAAAGATGCTGGTGTTTTTGATGTCTTTTCCATGTCTTCTTCAAATCTATCCTCAAGCATATGAAGAATGTGCTCAAAATCTTCATCGATAATAACATCAATATTTCTGACTGGTTATTAAGTTATTAATTATTATATTTTAAAATAAAAAGTTAATATTATTGTAATTCAAACTCAGCCAATACAAAATGTAAAATACAGAACATTTGAACACTATGTAAAGGGTTTATCGGTAGACTAATTTTATGTTCAGGAAATTGGAGTTTATATAACTAAAGTTTT